>NC_092370.1:183381732-183737982 GCF_030028105.1 Mobula birostris | reverse complement strand
GTGATGGTAAAGTAATGTGAAACTCTAAGTGGTTCGATGAAGCTCTCTGGATATCTTGAAAAAGTATTTGAAAATAGTTAGCTAAGTATTAGATATTCTGCAAATATATACAAAAATATTCAATAAATACAGAATTTGGGAAAAAAATTGGGCCCATAGTCTTGCTTTACTTAAGAAATAATTAGCTATGATTATCCCCAAGGTTGGCTAAGATCCTAAGGCATACCCTGAGTGATATCCAACAGTTTTTAGAAAGCATTTGGCAGAGATGTTTTTCTATAAAGTTTCTTGCCATCAAAAATCTATGAAAGTTACATAAACATAGTGTGTGCCATCACTGAGATTCTAATTTATGGCTGTTTGGAAAACAGTTTCACTTCATCTGTGGAAGTCAGTTTGTTTTGGTTTAGAAACTTAGTGAAGGTTGGAAATTCAGTTGAAGAATGTTTTGACAAACCAATCATATCAACTACTACTTTATCCTTTAATGCAATAGTGTCGTTATTGAGGCTTGTTTGTATCAGAGCATATTGCTATGTGATTATGATAATTTACTTCCTTTTTCCTTTCTTCCTCTTCCAGCTTTCATTTGGATAGCTTATCTTTGATTGAGTGTATGTTAAGGAATTAGGAGTATCACTTAGCAAGAAACCTTACATGATTTAGTAAAAGGAGTCAGCTAATCAGCTTATAAAAGTGATCAACTGGCAATAGTGAAACATGGTCTGATGGCACCATGCAAGTCCAGAAACACTGCTAGTTCCTAATGGAGTGACAATAATTTCCTCTTAAACTCATTGTGTTCAGTAAGTGCTGAGGTCTAATGCAGGCAGTAGTTCCTGTCTGCCAGGAGAACCATCTGCCATGAACATTATAGCAACTGATAGTGAATCCTTTCTTTTAATCACTGTGCTGATTTTACAATTTGGTAATGGACCTGGATACAGAAAAATCAATAAAAATCAGAGAATATCAACACTGAAGTGAATTTACCCTGAAATAAAGATTTTAATAAAGGTATAATTAATTGCACTGAGCAAAAGTAGAGATTATCCAAGTTTTATTGACCTACATCAGAGTTTGGTTCTGCTCCAGTTGTGGATTGCTGGGTAGCATTGACCTAATGCAAGAAAAGCCAGCTTCTTCTCAGGATACTAGATATTAATATGTTCAGTACTAAAATGATGGGAAACACAGTAGCGCCATTTGAAATATCTTTTTCCTCATAGCAGAGCGTGTGCAGAGGAAAATATGAAACACTGGCATGTATAAAAAGTGCTCATTTGACCTGCGTCAGCATCTTTCCTCCTGGCCCATTAGTGGATGATTCACAGAGCTTCCTTAAGTATATTACCACAAGGGGTGGAACAAAATCTAATCTGATGAAAATAAATGGAGGTCAAGTCATGGATTTTGCACTTGAGCAAATAGCAGTAGGACTTTCTTAACTCAACAATCATTGCAAGCTCCATAGTAACTTGGGGGCTGCCAAACAGTTCTACTTCTAGGACATCCCTTCCTTATACATGAGGGGAGGGAGGGGGGGAACGTCAACTCAGACCATGAGAGGCCTGTGTCAGGCATTTTCATGCCTTACAAGGTGCAGATTGGTAGTCTGTGTGGGGCACCACTCCTCACACAGACTAGAGCAATGTGCCTTGCTCAAGGGCACAAACACGCTGCCACAGCTGAGGCTCAAACTAGCGACCTTGAGGTAACTAGACAAACACCTTAACCACTTGGCCACGTGCCCAACACAGGAGCCCTTATACATGAGGGCTCCCTTAATGGTGGACAAATGGTGCATCTCCTCAAGGAAGAAGTACTGTACACAAGTATGTGAATTTGGTATATTTCTCAGGGTTAACAACAAGATTCTCTTTAAACAATCTCAAACTTGAACTGCTTTTTGAGTTCTTGGAGACTTTTTGTTTGCCCTCTCCTTTCCAAAAATTCACGCCATGTGATGTTGTTAAGTTACTGACTGACACAAAGCATTGAAGGCAATGGCCATTATGACAGTTATACCCGCAGACACAAAAGAGATATAGCACTGCTAGTGATTTGTTTCAGCAGCAGGGAAAATGCGACTGATGTTGCTAATACAAGGAAAAGAACTGGCAATAACTATAGAGATGAGTGGGGATAGAAAATTACTTGATGTTGTTGGAAGAAACAACTTCAGACAAAAATTGTGTAGCACACACTATAAAAGTGTCAAAGGTAATATAATAATATGCTGCATTAACGAAATGTGATAATTCCTCTCAAAACTTTCAAAAGTTAATAGTTATTTTTAATTATGAAACTAACCTTTTAACAAATCTGAAACAAATGTGTAAATACCCAATTATGGACATGATAATTATAGGTTGTTTGAAAAGTAGTCTCATTTTCATTAGCAGATATCTGACACAAATATCCTGCTCAGACATTGAATTGAAATCATATATTATTGAAAGGAACTGCTCCATGTTAAATACAATTACTTAATTTTAAAAGATTTAATATTTTTAAAGCATTTTTTAAATTATTCTGTAGATAGGAAGTAGTTCACTGAGATAATCAAAAGTTTAAGAAAAAGCTACGAAAAATGGAAATCTGAATCTAAAAAGCAAGATAGGCAGCAGCTACGGAGATGCACATTGTATCAAAATTCCAAGGAGACACGTTGTACTAAAGGGCTATACCGGTAGGCGGAGGGGTTGGATGGCTTTGTTGGTAAAAAAAATGAAATCAAATCCTGAGAAAGAGGAGACATAGAGTTAAGAAACTACAGGCCTCTGAACTGTAGCCAGGATGTGGCCTACGAATTACAACAGGAGAAAGAAAATGTATGTCAAAAGGGCAATGTTACAAAAATCATGAAGGATTTCAATATGTAGGTAGATTGGGAAAAACAGGTTGGTGCTGGATTCCAAGGGAGTGAATTTCTAGAAAGCCTACAAGATGGCTTTTCAGAGCAACTCGTGGTTGAGCCCACTAGGGAATCAACTATTCTGGATTGGGTGTTGTGTAATGATCCGATCTGAATAAAGAGCTTAAGGTAAAGGAACCCCTAAGAGACAGTGATCATAATATGATAGGATTCACCCTGAAATTTGAAAGGGAGAAGCTAAAGTCAGATGTATCGTATTACAGTTGAGTAAAGGAAAATACAGAGGCATGAGAAAGGAGCTAGCTAAAGTTGACTGGAAGGGGACACCAGCAGGGATGATGGCAGAGCAGCAGTGACTGGAGTTTCTGGGAGCAACTTGGAAGGCACAGGATAGATACATCCCAAAGAAGAAGAAGTATTCTATAGGCAGGACAATGCAATAGGGGCTGACAAGGGAAGTTAAAGCCAACATAAAAGCAAAATCGAGGGCATGTAATGGAGCAAAAATTCGTGGGAAGTGAGAGGGTTGGGAAACTTTTTAAAAATCAAAGAAGTTAGCTGAAAAAGCCACAAGGGGAAAAGATGAAATATAAAGGTGTCTTGGTCCGGATCATGGTCCCTTTAAATTTACTTTGTTTATGTTACGATCCGGACCATTGACTCCCTGTTTCCCTTTGGTTCCTTGTTTTCCCGTGTCCCTCGGGCTTGGTAATTGGAGGCAATTTACTCTTGGCTAAACCGGCAGTTTATGGTCTCTGGCTTTCTGCCGGTCGGCGCAAGAGCATTTGCAAAGTCACCAAAGGTATGGCGAATCAATGTCATCTGGCCGGAGCAAGCCTAGTCTTCCCCTAAAGCAATTGCCAGTAAGTTGCCTTTCCTCACCGGAGCAACCCTGTCAAGTTACCTCGCCAAAGTGAGCCTGCAAAGTTTCCTCGCTGAGGCGGGTCCGTCAGTTAACCCGCCGGAGGGAATCAAGAGCCACTGTCTACTGTTTCCCAGCCAAGTCTAGAGCTCGTCACTACCCAGTGGCTTCAAGTACCACATCCTGGCCCTGGCGGCTCCAAGTACCGCGTCCTGGCCCTGGTAGCACCCAAGTACCATGTCAAGTCCTGGTCCTGGCGGCATCCAACTACCAAGTCAAGTCCTGGCACTGGTGGCACCCAAGTACCAAGTCAAGTCCTGGCACTAGTGGCACCCAAGTACCAAGTCAAGTCCTGGCCCTGGCAGTCCGTGATTCCGAGTGCTAGCCCAGACTGTTAGTCCCAGCCTAGTCCAAGGCCTGAGTCCTTGTCCAGTACACTATTCCTGCTTCTGCTTTGCTCTCCTTGTATCAAGCAATTAACTCAATTAAGTAGCTCACAAGATGTGTCTTGCATTTGGGTTCACCCTTGCTCCCAACTCCTCCCATTGTGACAAAAGGTAGGTTAGCCAATAAGATCAGAGAGAATACCAAATGTTTTTCAGAAATATAAAGAATAAATGAGAAGAGTAGAATTGGACCACTGGAAAATGATCTTGGAGAGGTAGTAATGGGGGACAAGAAAATGGCAGAGAAACTGAATAAATATTTTGCATCAGTCCTCACTGTGGAAGACACTAGCAGTATGCTGGAAGTTTGAGAGTGTCAAGGGGCAGAAGTGAGTACAGTTGCTATTACTAGGGAGAAGGTGCTTGGGAAACTGAAAGGTCTGAAGGTAGATAAGTCACCTAGGCCAAATGGACTGCAACCCAAGATTCTGAAAAAGGCTTCTGAAGAGATTGTGGAGGGATTAGCAATAATCTTTCAAGAATCAGTAGATTCTGGCATGGTTCCAGAGGAACAGAAAATTGAAAATGTTACTCCACTCTTCAAGAAGGGAGAGAGACAGAAGAAAAGAAATTATAAGTCAGCTAGCCTGATCTCAGTGGTTGGGAAGATGTTGGAATCAATTGTTAAGGATGTGGTTTTAGGGTACTTGGAGGCACATGATAAAATAGGCCAAAGTCAGCTTGTTTCCTTAAGGGAAATCTTGCTTGACCAATCTGTTGGAATTATTTGAAGAAATAAGAACCAGGATAGACAAAGGAGAATCAGTAGATGTTGTATACTTGGGTTTTAAGAAAGCCTTTGACCAGGTACCACACATGAGGCTGCTTCATACCCATGGTATTACAGGGCAGTACTCACATGGATTGAACATTGGCTGCCTGACAGGAGGCAAAGAATGGGGATAAAGGGATCCTTTTCTGATTGGCTGCCAGTGACTCGTGGTGTTCCACGGTGGTCGGTGCTGGGACCACTCCTTTTTACGTTGAATGTCAATCATTTGGATGACAGAATTGATGGCCTTGTGGACAAGTTTATGGATGATACGAAGACAGGTGGAAGGGCGGGTAATGTTGAGGAAACAGGAAGGCTGCAAAAGGACTGAGCGAAGAAGTGGCAGATGGAATACAGTGCCTGGAAGTATATGGTCATACAAGTTGGTAGAAAGAATAAAGGATAGACTATTTTCTAAATGGGGAGAAAATTCAAAATTCAAGATGCAAAGGGACTTGAGAGTCTCCGTGCAGATTCACTAAAGCTTTTTTATGCCACGGATCCTTACCATTCACCAAGGTGTCCGTGGATCCCTGGTTGGGAACCACTGCCCTAAAGGTTAATTTGCAGGTTGAGACAGTAATGAGGAAGGCAACCGCAACATAAGCATTCAATTCAAGAGGACAAAAATATAAAAGCAAGGATGTAATGCTGAAGCTTTATACGGCACTGGTGAGACCTCACTTGGAGTACTGTGAGCAGCTTTAGGCCCCTATTTAGGAAAGGGTGTGCTGACATTAGAGAAGATTTGAACGAGGTTTACAAAAATAACTCCAGGAATGAAAGGCTTATCATATAAGGAGCGATTGAAAACTCTGGTCCAGTACTCACTGAATTGTAGAAGAATGGGGAGTGGAATCTCAACGAAAGCTATTGAATTTTGAAAAAAGATATTTCCTATGGTGGGGGAGTCTGGGACGATAGGGCAGAGCCTCAGAATAGAGGGACTTCCATTTAGAATCGAAATGCAGATAAATTTCTTTGGCCAGAGGGTGGGGAATCTATAGAATTCATTGTCACAGGTGGCTATAGAGGTCAGGTCATTGGGTATATTTAAGGTGGAAGCTGATATGTCTTGATTAGTCAGGATATGAAGGGGTATGGGGAGAAGGCAGGAGACTGGGATTGAGAGGATAATGGTTCAGCCATGATGAAATGGCAGAGCAGATTTGATGGACCGAGTGGCTAGTTCTGGTCCTATGTCTTGTTGTCTTATGGTCTTATGGAGATAAAGGCAGAGATATCATTCCAGGTACATCACCTTTCATCAGAATTCATTGTTTTTCACCTCCTTTGATTTACCAAAGCAATTCAACATCAGTTTGAGGAACAGTATTTCAACTTTCTCCAGGTCACATTACAAGCCTTGGGATTTAACACTGAGTTCAACAAGATAATCAGCATTTCATTTTTGTATTTCAGCTGACTTGGTCTCTTTAAAGGTTATCAACCTGATGTTTACCCCACAGATGCTGTCCAATCTGTTGAGTATTTCCAGCACTCCCAGTTTTATTTCAGATTTCCAGGATCTGATGTTTTTAGGATTTTACAGTTCTGACAATGCTGATTTCTTATTTTCTTCCTCCATTTGCTTCTATTTACATCTCCTTTAGACATATCAGTTGACATACACCACATTCTCAAAGGTGACACAACAGCCACTTGATTCATTCAGTCTCTCTTGAATGCCAATATATTGCAGATATTCCCTCTGGTCTCTCCACTCATTTCTGTTCTCTCAAAACAGATATGATATCTAACTTTTCCAGAGTTAGTTCTGGGGAACGATGAACCACCTAACATTATAACACTGGTTCCTTTGCTGCAGCAGCTACCTCACCTGCTGAACATTGCCAGTGATTTCTAATTGTGCTTAAGCTCAGTGATTGATTTTGGCCAGCAACTTTTAATGTTGCATCCCTCAGAGGACATTTTTGACAGTGCAAAAGCACATTTAAAATGTGAAACAATATCAGTTATTCTTTCAGTCAGGAAGCATTTTCATTCGCTGATCTTCACACCCAGGATGTGCACACACCGGCAATGAAATAGCTATGGTATACTTTGCGAAAGAAGTATATGTTTTAAAAGGAACAAATCTCATCCTGTTACCCTCTGCCTACATAATCATTTCTTTAAAAAAACAAATTAAGTTCCTGAACAAGTGTTCTGAATGTGTTTGACAGAATGATATTTATAAGGGACTGAAGAAACTGCATAAGACTGTGGAGAACACAGTCATATTCTCACCTTCTGGTGAATGATGCAGAAAAAAATACTTCCTCTCCTGTCAAACATATACAAAATGGTTCAGAGTCAGAATCAGTCATTAAACTTTGTAATTCTCTTGCACTGTGTCAACTGGTTGGTGGCCAAGTTTTCAAAACAGAAAGAAATTTCATTGACATAAGATCTAATGCAATTGGTACTTTAATGTAGCGTTGAGTTCTCAATTTTTGCTTGTTTATTAAGTGAAGTAAAAGAGAATTTGGTTGCTTCATTGAAAATATATTTTAAAGCTAAATATCCACATTTAAAACAATGCAAATGAAATAAATGCATCATAAATGATTTAACTGAAAGCATTGCAGCCAAGCAGTTAGTAAGAGCAAGAAGAAACAGAAATAGAACTGATGGCATACTTAATTATTATAATGTGGCCAATCTTAATGTAAGCACAATCTTAAACCATCTGAATTCTGGGCATGAACGCCGTACAATTCTTCAACCTAATTAATGGTTAGAAAATGATGTCCAGTGCATGCTGAGACTTCCATTGTAAACTAGTAAGTGAAACTCCCCACAAGGTGTGCAAAGTCCCAGAAAATTACTTGTATGTCTAGTCTGCTTCAGCAAGCATCTTAAAAATTGTAATAATACTAACAATCGTACAATTTTTGATGTAGAAAAAGCACAAGACAAAATAGATGACAAATCAAAGATGGGAAAATTAGCTGGTTTCAGTAATAGACTTGGTTAATTTGTTTTGCAGAAGGGTTGCAAGCAAGGAGAGGGGAAATTGCAGAGCATTGGTCCCAGTGGCCCAGTGAAGATTATAGTCAGATCATTCATGATTTTAGTAAATGTGATGGTCAGCCTCAAGCAGTTGAGTGGCCCACTTCAGGTTGTAAGTTAAATGTTTACATGTTCTATAACTTAATCCCAAAGTATGCATGGAAGCTCTGGATCCCAAAGCTACAAAAAGTGTATTTAGGCATCAGTAGGTCCTTAACATCATAACCCCCCACCCCCTCCAGCTCCCTCAAACCCACTGTTGTTAGTATTGTTTCTAAACCAATGTTAATCTGCCCTTTCTCTTACTTTGGGATCTATTGATCTGAACTGCAAGTTCCCAGCACTTTTCATTTACTTCTTTTGAACCATTAGAAAATAGAAAAAAAATGGCTCACAGTATCCAAAAAGTTGAAATCAAAATAAATAAAAGACACAATAAAACAAAATAAAAGATGACATTTAAATCTTACAGAGTAGGACTGGTACCAGGTTTACCACAATGTTGGCACTAGCGCAATAAAGAGTTCAATGCTAACACCAATGGCATGGTAGAACTACAACAGTAGAAAATTCACAAGTGTAATTGTTCTATCAGCAGCATGAACTTATTCCTCATACATAATAGCACAGTACCGTGGTCTACGTCTCTGAGCTGATACACAGTGAGGCCAAAGTAATATATTTTACCTTTCTGCCAAGCTAGAAAGATTGTAAATGTAGCAAAAACGGATCAAAATAAAGTTGACAATTCAACAACTTACCTTCACAGAAAAATGGGCACTCTCCTATGATAACTCAAATTTGTAGATACACCTAAAATCCCATTACATAATTTTGTAAGCACAACTTTATAGAAAAACAGCTCATATGTGGCTGATCATAAAATCATGGCACATGGGAAGTCTGCTGGTTCACAATCATTGGTAGTTCAGTGTAATATGGTGGAAATTTATTCTGTTACTAAAATATAAATGTTAAACAGAGGTTATACTCTAAACTGCTTCATTGACATTCATAAACATCTTGGAACTGTGAATGAAAGTCTCCCACTCTTAAATTGTTTTAAAATTATTTATGCAATTTCACCAATGGTAATGAGACCTTTAAGAACAAAATACTGCACCACACATTCTTTCCCCTGGACTCCCACTGCCTCTCTTCCCCTACCTGTTGCCCACCAATTTCAATCCATTCTTGGCACCACCCTAGGTAATAGCACTCTCCTCAGTTGGCTCCATTGAGTATTACACATTGTGTTTTATTTCTTTTGCATGCACCAGTATTATTTCAATTATCCATTGAAGTCGAAGGGCACTGTTTAAAAGGACAGCTATTTCTACTTGTCACATAATAACTTTGTGCTGGTCTGGCCAAGGGCCAATTATGCAATAAACCAGCTCCAAGGCTGTTTGCAAGAAAGGGATGAGCAGACTCTATTTTCTAAGGAAGCTGAGATCCTTCAATGTGTGCAGCAGGATGTTGGAGATCTTTTACCATTCTGTTGTAATATGGATTTTATTATGACTTTGACAGGGCTCACCATGCTAGGCTCATTCAGAAAGTCAGGAGGCATTTGATCCAGGGAAATTTGACTGCATTGTTTCAAAACTGGCTTGCCTACTGAAGGCAGAGGGTGGAAGTAGATGGAGTGTATATTACCTGGATATGATTGACTCGTGGTGTTCTATAGCGATCATTTCTGGGACCGTACACTTTATTTTTTTATAAATGACTTGAACAAGGAAGTGGAAAGATGACAGATGACACAAAGGTTGGTGGTGTTGTGGATAGTGTAGAAGGTTGTTGTATGATACAACGGGATATTGATAGGATGCAGAGCTGGGCTGAGAAGTAGCAGATGGAGTTCAATCCAGAAACATGTGAAGTAATTCATTTTGGAAAGTCAAACTTTAATGAGGAGTACAAGGTTAATGACAGGATTCCTGACAGTGTGGAGGAACAGAAGGATCTTGGGGTCCACATCCATGTATTCTTCAATGTTGTAGTGCAAGTTGTTAGGGTGTTAAGAAGGTATATGTTCTGCTGGCCTTCATTAGTCAGGGAATTGATTTCAAGAGCTGCGAATTAACGTCACTGCTGTATAAAACTCTGGGTAGATCACACCTGGAGCATTGTGTTCAGTTCTGGTTGCCCCATTATAGGAAGGATGTGAAAACTTTAGAAAGGGCGCAAAAGAGATTTACAAAGATACTGCTTGGATTAGAGAGCATGTCTTAAGAAGATCAGCTGAGACTTCGAAGATCAGCTAGAACTTTACTTTTTGGAGAAAAGGAAGATGAAGCATGACATGATAGAGTTGTTAAAGATGAAAAGAGGTATAGATAGTGTGGACAGCCAGAGACTTCCCAGGGCAGAAATGGCTAAAGCAAGGGGGCATAACTTTAAGGTGTTTGGAGTAAAGTATGGGGAGGATATCAGAAGTAGGTTATCTAAGTTGTTCTTGGAATGTGCTGTCAGGGGAGGTGGTAGTGGCAGATACATTAGGGACATTTAAGAAACTCTTAGGTAGGCACATGGATGTGGAGAGCTCTGTGGGAGGGAGGGGTTAGGTTGATGGCAGAGTTACTCAGCACAAGCAGTGGACCAAAGAGCCTGTACTGTGCTGTGATGTTCTATGTCCTATGTTAAGACAGTTTTCATCTTCTCCCACATGCATCTCCATCATGTGAGTAATCTTTGCCACTTAAAGAGCTCTTGTCCAAGTTAGTGGGATTTTTTTCTAAAGCAGGTTTACTGGAAAGTAACACAGATATGTGGACATTGCTCATCTCATAAACAAAATCTCTCTGCATAGAACAGGTGACACTGAACAGATGTAGTACTTTATGCCATCTCATTATCATTAAGCCTTTAATATCAATCCAGTTCACTACCCTATGAGCTTCTACCCTTTAGAATTAGTTTAGATTGTCCTACAATTTCAGCCAACCATTATTACATATAATAAGGCCATAAGACCATGGAGATAGGAGCAGAATTAGGCCATTCAGCCCATCGAGTCTGCTCTGCCATTCCATCATGGTTGACTTATTATCCTTCTCAACCCCATTTTCCTGCCATCTCCCCATGACCTTTGATGTCCTGACTTATCAAGAAGCTATCGCACTTTGCTTTAAATATAGCCAATGACTTGGCCTCCACAGCCATCTGTGGCAATGAATTGCACAGATAATCTTCCACCATTGCCAACTAAAAAAACTTTGGATTAGTACCTGCAGGCTTTTGACACAGGAAACTGCACATCAGTGACAGAGAATGCAGATGGAACTGTGTGCAAATGTATGTGTGAGCTCTGCATTTCAAAAATAGTGTGCTGATGATGGAAGCAACTAGAACAGTTTTTAGTTCAATGTGTGCATATACAGTATATCCTCTTTTTCTCTGATTTTGCAGACTACTTGGTATCAATTCCGCCTTTAAACTGCTAAAGCCTTACAACAAAGCTACACTTTCCAAAGTGCAAGGTTTTTCACTTGATTTTCTATGCTGCTCAAGGATATTTGAAAGGTCAGGATACTGCTTTCGGGGAAAGCACCAGCACCTAATCCATTAAGAGCAATTCAGAACAAAATAAACAAACAAAGCTTTAACCACTCCAGTGACAACAGAGCTGAACAAACAAGCAATTTCCATAGAAAATCCCATCAATTTCAGGATCAATAGTCCTCAAGACTGATCTCTTAAGTGATGAAAGCTAGAAAATCTCTGTTGTGTGGACTTTAACACTTCTATTTACAATTAGGACACTGGCTCAGATCATAAGCTCTGTTGGTAAGGCTCACTTGGCCATAAACATAAGAAAGTCAACTTAAAGCTTAAAAGCCTGAGGGTTCAGCTCTCTGCTTTCTGTCTTACACATCTCATCAGTGAATATCCTGACAATCAGAGACAACAAAGCTTAATATTAAATGGAGAAACAGAGTTTGAACATATGCTCAGTCTTCATTATCCTCATTGTGTTCTCTCACAGAAGTAAAGCAATTTATTGATGAAGCCTTCAAAGGAAACATATGTGATTGTTCTGCAGTAATAACAGGACAATCTCTCGACTATTCAGGACCAGGTAAAATCGAATATAATGTGAAAACTAAATAACATAGGCACTAGGAATTTGAACCAAGTGCAGAAAATGGCAGAAAAACTCAAGAGGTCAGATAGCATCTATAGAGAGAGAAACTGATATAAAACTTCTACCTGGTGACTTTTTTACCATTCTCAAAAATCTCTGAAATATTACTGTTTTAGAGAAACTTTAAAATGCACTTACTGAAGTCCTCTTCCCCAATAAATAAAGTTTCAACAACTCATGGGTTGAAGTTAGTGGTGAGTGCCTTAGGATTAGATTGAATTTTTTTTTTAACTTTGTAAATTCCTGTAAAAGAACCCTGAGAATGTAATGATGTCCTTAACTGTCTGTGATGATTAAATTGGAAAAGGAAGATTCTCCCACACAAGATGATCCAAACTCTACCCCTTCTTCTCACATGATTAGTCATGCATGATCTTACTACATCTGGGTGATCATAATGCTTCTATTTACCTAGTGCCTCTACCTCCTCAGAAGGCTAAAGAAGTTTAGCATGTCCTCTTTGACCCTCACCTATTTTTTTATCAATGATCATTGGTAAGTATTTGTCTGGATGCACTGCAACTTTTTCTGGCAACTACTCTGCCTGAGACCACAAAAAAAACTGCAGCGAGTTGTGGCCACTGCTCTGCATATCATGGAAACTAACATCTCCCTGTGGACTCTATCCGCACTTCTTGCTCCTTCAGTAAAGCAGCTAACATAACCAAAGACCTAACCCACACCAGACTCTCTTCTGTCCCCTCCCATTGGGCAGAAGATATCAAAGCCTAAAAGCACATACCATCAGGCTCAGGACCAACTTTTACCTTGCTTTTATAAGACTATTGTGCCAACAATGGATTCTTGAACTCACAATCTACCTCGTTATGGCCTTGTACCTTATTGAGTGCCTGCACTGCATGTTTCTTGCAACAGTAATGCTTTATCTTTCATTGTTATTGTTTTCCCTTGTACCACCTCAACGTGCTGATGTGATAAACTATCAGAAAAGATGGCATGCAAAACAAAGTTTTTCCTGAATCTTGGCACATGTGACAAGAATAAACCAATCTACCAATTTACTTTAAAGTAATAATTGCTACTATATATGACCAAAACTATTACCATGGGATAAGCAATATTCATTTTCTTTTATCATTCAACGATATTACTTGGGAACCAGTACAGATCAACATTTATGCAGGCAAAATATGTTCAAATATGATACTTGGATTTGAGTTTTGTGTTAAAAGATTATAAATTTTTTTGTTTTGATGTGATGATTGACGCCAAATACGTTGTATAAGGAAGAAGGTTAGGTGTAATAAGCTGTAGATTCAGCCTACACCCTTTCGGTCTGTTTTAAAGAATATTTATGTTTTTTTGTTGTAATTTTGTCCTATGAAATCATTGTTGAAAATGATGCTTTTTGTCATGTTTGTACTGACCGAAATAAATTTCATTCATTCATTCATTCATTCGTTCATTCAAAATATGATAACCTGAGGATGAAGCCTCAGGCAGTAGAGGTTAGGATGAGTTGAAATTTATGGAGACTTTGGGAGACCAGCCTAGGATACTTAGAAGATAACTGAATGGCCAAATTCATTCACAACAAAGGTCTGAAAGCCAATTTCAGCACCAGAATTGTTGGGTAAGGCTGCAACCAGATAATGTTTTGGAGGTGGATGTTGGAATTCATAACGATCATGATAATAATATGGTCAAAAACTCTACTTTCTGGAGTCAAACAAGTAACTGTTGTTGCAAAGACACTGAATTAGTTTTAAGCAGTTGTGGGGGAGGGAGGGTTTGGAAAGGAAACAGAGTTTGAGATGAAGACTAATGGTAACATTTTTGGGGTTCTCAAAATTTAGCTGAAGGAACTTTCTGTCAGGCAGCAATGTTAATGAGGTAGGCAGCCTGTCAATATAGAGAGAATAGAAACCTGGTGGTAAAGTAACATTGAGTATTACGCTGCAATTTTAGATAATGTTCTGAAGGGGCTGCCTGAGAGGTGGGTGGGATCATGCGTGGATTCCTATTGGCTTCCAGTGTAATGGAACAGGAGTTAGATGAGAAGATGTTGTGACTTAATTCCCTGCTTCTATATCCAGGCAGACAGTGGTGGAAATGTCTTTGGATATGATATTCAATCAGTTCATAATCTGTAGGCTGGTCAGGAAATAGAATAACACAATCACGTCTTTGTAAATCTACTCACACCCACACACATCAATCTTGAACATAATATTTAAAATATGGTCTAATGAGCACTGTAGAATTAATGTTATAGAGACACAGAATTAAATAGCACTGAAACATTTCAGTTAAACACTTCTACTCAAAGATTCCAAGCCTCAGTTAATAATCCCTTATGTCACTTTAATCATCTTACTGATCTATCCTTCTTCCTTTAAGGATCTGTGGACATATTCTCCAAGTGCCCTCTGTTTCTCCACACTACTCAATATCTTGCAAATTATTGTTCTTTCCTGTGTTGTTTAACCTCTCAACATTTGTTACCTCACACTTTCCTACTAAAATTCTATTTGTTGAGTTTTTGCTCAGCTGACTGTATTATCTCTCTTTTTTCTGTAGCCTCAAGTTTTCCTTCTCATAGTCAATCATATGGTCAAATTTTCCATCATCGGCACAATCATTAATACATGCAAATAAAAAGTAAGGGACCATGTGCCACTGGAACTACAATATTTACAGACTGCCAGTTTGAAAAACAACCATCAACTATTATCCCTTGCTTCCTGCCACTGATCATTTTTGGAACCCATTTGCCTCTCTCCCTTGGTGAAAACCACACTGCTTTCATTAGGAACTATTTGATATTTGAAACAAATAGACCTTAGTTTTATCAATCTCCAAAAATATTAGCAAGGAAAATTTGCATAAGATAATGTTTCCTTTGCATTTTTGTGTGACTGACATTTATCAACACCAGATTTTTCTTACACTGCATTAGTAGTGTATTATATACATGGAAGTCACGATTATACTCAGTGATGACTGTGTGTTACTATCCACTGACAGGCAGTCAAAAAGATTTTATTCTTCCAGTTGGATTTGTTTTTGTTGTTCCCTAGCAAGAGCATCTGTCATCAACATTCTCAGAGTTCTGTCTGACTTCCTAGACCTGTTCCCCAAATGGACAACTTCCAATTCTTTATCATCCCTACTGCCGACCCCCAGTTCACCTCAACAGCAACTCTGCCATTGGCTCTTACCCCTGCTATTGACTGCGGTCTACAGTCCTCTTTCTCCATCTCCAGCTCTCACTGGGTCCTTCTCCAACCCCACCCCCTAACCTTATTTCACTGCCCAATTGATATCTTCATGAGCCTCCCTCTGCATTGGTGAGAGTGCACAAAATAGAGTCATTCATGCAAGTTTTCACATGTAGGTTCTGCTTTGTCATACATGATACCTTGGGTCTCAAGGAAAACAGAACATTGCTGTCAGGGGCCTGTAGTGGACACCAGTGCATCATTTCCTTAATGTATTTTCTGGTGTTGCACTGTTTCTTACCCAATGAGATAAAATTAATTAATGAACTAATAATGCTTTTTGTTCTTATTTCACATAACTTTGTCTAGCTAGAATGATGAGGGATTTTTTCTGTGAGACCACACTTCTTTCCATAATCAAAGTAGATCTTGATAAAGTCTTTTATCTAGAGCCCACATTTAAGGAAAGAAAACATACATGATTCATATTGAAATAAAATTGAAGTAAATGGTTATAAATAATATACTTATTTTGAACATTTCCAAATGGAAAGCGTGTGTATTACAAGGTATGATTAGGAATATACTGATGGAATTTGCAGAGGTATAAAGCATCAATCATACAGATGAACTGATTTCAATATGCCAATTTGTAATGTTTTATGATACATAATTAGTTATTTACAGTTTACCAGCATGAATTTAAATAGAATATTCCGAAATATCATTAACAAAGAAAGCTATGTAAAGAAAACAATGCATTTTAAAAACAGTCTAAGGTTAGATTTGAAGTAAAAATGCACAAATATGATAAATTCAAAGGAATCGTTCTCCAAATGTCATGTGTAATAAAGCCCTCAATGCAGATTATTACAAGTATGAAGACATATGGAAACCAAGTGGAGTAGACAGCTGGCCTGCCATATTTCCAACATTGAGCGCTCTCCAGTCTGTACATCCTGAATATAGAAGATGTTGAAAGCTTTTCATAATAAATAGGACTACATTGCAACTGACACAGGTTGCTCTATATTTTGCAACTTAATGATATGAAAGGAAAAAAATCTGATAAAGCTGATTTTTCATGTTTTAAGAGAGCTTCTACTGTTATCAGGGATTTGGAGTTCAGTCATAATTTTTAAATCTTTAATGCAAACTAATCAGTTTATTTTAAATACTTGTTGGAACAAATGTAATCTTCCATCAAAAACAATAGGCATCACACAAATAATTCTAGAATATCTCAGAGTGAGCAGCAAAGAACACTGCATACATCAGCTGACATTTGTTATGATGCAAAGGAACAATCTTCTATTTATAATGTTAATTCTAATACTGCAAAGCATCTCAAAATGCTTTACCGCTTTACCAGTTCATTACCAAACAGAACTTCAAACTCACCCATATAGCGAGATGTAAGGACACATGGTCATAAACTTGGTCAAAGTGTACTTCTTATAGCACAGAATAGGCTCTTCCAGCCCGATGAGCCGTGTTGCCCAGCAACCCTCCGATTTTAACCCTGTCCTGATCATGGGACAATTTACAAAGGCTAAATAACCTACTATCCTCTGTGGCTTTGAACTGTTGGAGGAAACCAGACCCCCCGGCAAAAACCCACGCAATACACAGGGAGGATGTATAGATTCCTTACAGATGACGTTGGTATCAAACTCTGAACTCCTACCCCCACCCCAGAGCTGTAATAGCCTTGTGCTAACTGCTACACTGGTTCTATGGAGCATTTTAACAGAAATGAACAGTTTAAGAAGGCAGTTTTAAAAGTTGGCGAGGACATATGTAAGTCCATGAGTTCCTTCCAATTCTAAATGGAAGTTAGGATGGACAAGACAGGGAAGAAAGAAAAGATATTCAAAAACTTGATATGCTGTGAATGAACTGTCTACCTTAACAGATGAGGATGATTATGGAATTAAAAGCAGCTCTAGCAGATGAGAGCAATGCTTAATGTGATCCAGCCAGATCTGACAGATAAACAATTAACATTTAGTTTTAATACCATGTTAAAATACACTATTACAAATACCCAGTGTCAGCTCTTGCAAATGTACAAGCAAATGTTATCTTGTCAGTAAGTTCAGCTGAAACATTCAAACTAAATAAAGCAAATTGCCTTCACTGAAATTTGTAAATGTTACCAAAGTAGGTTTTGCATTTTTTGCAACTTATTTTTAACAAAGCTAAAAGAAGCAAAAACTGGGTCTTTGATATCAGGCAGTAATATATTAGAAAGTAGGTGGAAAGTATGTACCAACTTATTATGTACTAAACAACAGATAAGCCCTTCAGTGCTAAAAAAAAGCTGTGAATATCATCCCTCATGATAAGTTGAATGCACATTGTTGTATAATTGTCGAACATATGGACACAATGTCTCATTAAATCAATGGGAGATCATTTGATTTCTGTGCCCCTTCTTGACAAATACAAAGGAATTCGAAACAGAAAGAAACATTTCAAAGAGAGGAACCAGCATCTGAGGTGTGGTTGCTCTCTCTGGCCCTAGAGGTAGCAGGCTTCTGAGGTGATATTGTGGAAAGTTTGATTTTTGCAAGGATACACATTAAAGATATGATGTGCCAGTGGTGGAGGGAATAAAGATAGTGTGTTGGATGAGTGTCAATCAAGTCGACTATTTTATCCAAGAAGGTATTTTTCTCCCTATGGCTGCTTCCATCTTTACCCCAAAATTGCTACCATAATCTCTATTGATATTTGGTCAAAATGCATGACCTTCAACATGAAGGTAGCAGTTATACATTCACTTTTTACCCCTTAACATTCAATGCTTTCATATCCTTACGCAGGTCTGATTGTAAGGAAACTTTCCACTGACCCAACTTCAGACCAGGGAATCGACATCGCTGGGTATCGATGCAAAGAGGCAAGAGTTCACTTCAATTGATTAAAACCTCAGAGTTAAGGACATTGCTGACTTTAAACACTCTATTTGCCAATTTTGCACAGATATTGGTAACGAAAACCATCTAACAGAACTGCCTTAGCTGAAAGTTCTTTCCATTAATCATTCAAGGCACTTATAATATGGTTGGAATTGAAAGGTCAATATCAAGCGAGTTAATTTGTAGGCTGACTTACTAAAGTTTCTGTGTATAGTCTTCATATTATGTTGCAGTGCAAATCAATGTGATAAGTGATCCAATGCTCTCAGATGCTGTATTTGTCAGTATTACCATTGATTTCCTCACAAACATCCTTTCATCACCCGATATAAACAAAGTCTTATGTGGAATCATGCATTTGTGAGCTCATTTCACTCTGCAAAAGCTGACTTGTGACCTCTGTTGATTTGACAGCGATTAGAATAGCTCTATGATAGGGTATATTATTTACACAATACATTTTTAGTATGTTGACAGAACAGACGGCATATTTCTTCAGTTAATCTTTGTCGTGCAGAAACCTCAGTAATTTGCTAATCTTGCATTTTGATTAAATTTTACAAAGATGATGTGATGTTTAATGAAATTGAAAATAAAAAAAAATTAAGCTGAAGGTATCCTGCTTATTTTCTTGTTTTACATATTACAACTTGGCCAGAATGAAGACTTTGGGGTGTATAATTCTATTTAAAAATTCTGCTCTTCCATTATTCCAGTACATTACCTCAATATACCACCACCTATGTGTGTTGAGATGATTTGCAGGAATGATACTGGTTATTTTTTCAAACCCTGAGTCACCAAAGCACACCTCTCACAGGCTAGTTCCATATGTGCCTTTACTGAATTTTTACAATACTATTCAGTCTATCAACAATTGCAAGTATGGTAGATGATCAGAGACTGAAATAGTGGAAAATATTTTCATGGTTGCTCCCATCAAAGAACCTTATGAGCATGTTCAATCTTTATTAAACTTATCTAAAAAAGAATCACGACTACATCATCAGCTGTCACCATCAGCGTGAGGATGCAGTGATTACTGTGGTCTTGTTCACTGTAATCCAGCTAACTAGATCATGCAAAAAGCTAAATCAGAATCAGAATCAGGTTTATTATCACTGACATACTCTATGTTATGAAATGTTTTGTTTTGTGGCAGTAGTAGGGTGCAATACATAAAATTACTACAGTACTGTTCACAGTTCTTAGGCACCATAGCTATATTTATGTGCCTAAGACTTTTGCACAGGCTGTAAATATAAGGAAATAAACTTTGCAAAAAGAGATTAAAATTGCGAGGTAGTATTAGTGGGTTCATGGGTCATTCTGAAATCTGATTGGAGGTGGGGAAGAAGCTGTTCCTAGAATGTTGAGTGTGTGTCTTTAGTCTCCTGTACCTCGTCTGTGGTGGTGTTAATAAGAAAAAGGCATGTTCCGGGTGGTGGGGCTCTTAATGATGGATGTTGCCTTTTTGAGGAGCTGCCTTTTTGGAGATGTCCTCGATGATCTTGATGGTCTCAACTGGAGTGGAATGATTACAACATTGAACCTAAAAGTCTTCCTTTTAGCGACCATTGCGCAGCTTACAATGGCGGCGGTGTGTACGCATCGCGAGGCTCAGTGTTCTACCAGATTTTGAATAATAGTGTTAATTTATCTGCTTGTTTCCTGCGTGTTCGCTCGATTCGGCTACGCGAAATACACTTACAGCAAACAGTCACTTTTGGACATTAACTATCGATGCACCAACAGAGTTTTGGACTATCCATTCAACTTCGACCAACTACCCCCGGAGTTAGTAAGGACACTGCGGACCTGCATTCAACTCGCTCCGACGGGAAGGGCCCGGCGCCGGTGTCGAGACCGTAAACAAAGACAGGGGAAGCGTGGAGGTTTGCGTGCTAGGCTAAAGCTAAATCCACACCGGCCAGTGCTACCTAGCATCTTCCTCACCAATGTTCAGTGTCTGCCAGTGTGTGGTGAAAACTGCCCAGCAGATTATCGGCACCCAATTGCCCACCATTGAGAACATCTACTATAAACGCTGCCTGGGCAGGGCGAAAAGCATTATCAGGGATATATCTCACCCTAACCTTGGTCTTTTTACTCTCCTCCCATCCGGTAGGCGCTACAGGAGCCTCTGCTCCCACACCAGCAGGCACAGGAAGAGTTTCTTCCCTGAGACTGTGACATTGCTGAACCTCTCATCACAGCGCTAAGCAGTATTGCACCCATATTGTACTGTGTCAGTACTTTTATATTTGTGTGCTGTAGCACTTTTTTTATTTGCAGTTATTTTGTAAATAACACTATTCTTTGCATTTCTGGTCAGATGCTAAGTGTACTTCTTTGGCTTTGTATCTGCACTCGGCACAAGTTGAATCTAATCTAATCTAAATCATAGAAGGATACACCGACAGTAACTTCCAGAGCATTAACATGAAGGAGATCTGCCAATTGACCGTCATGAAAAAGCATTGCCGCATTTTGGTGGTATTAGAGCAGGTTTCCTGGTTCAGCACATATACCTGAAAACCCATAAAGGCAATCTCATGTTGCTACTGTGGAATCCACAACTTAAATGGCATGGTCTGTTATAGAAGCACAACAGCTAAAATTTGTTAAAACTGCTGCTATATGGAAATTAATGGACAGAGAAGCGTGAATGATTAGAGGAGACTTCCTGGGCGAGTTCCAGTCCAAAGCAACAGTCAGGCATACCTAGCAGGGGTGGTGGGTGGATCAGCTTGGAGTGAAACTTTTATGCCTGCTTGGGGAATGGGCTATTCTGGTAAATCTTTGTATTCCCTAGGCTTAAGGAAGAGGAGATGATCTTCTCCCTCTGAGTGTGAAACTGGTCTGACCTCCCTAATGATCTTATCGTGATATGCGGCAGAATCTGCCTGGATTTGAGATCAGAGGATGGACTTGACTTGCGGTTCAGCCTGTGTAGATCTTTGTTTGCTGATAGTTATATACATTGATGGTCCTCTGTATAGTCTGGGTAGATAAGGGCTTCAGTGATGCATGCTTCTGTGTATTTTCTGGTGTGATCTCCTGGCTGTCTCTGTTTCAATTTGCATGCCATCCAGCACAAATGTTGAGCATAGTCAAATACTCACTGGAAGACAGCTTTGAGGCCCAAAATTGGAAGTGTAGCTTTAAGTGTGAGATATGCATGGAATAAGCAGAACGGCTGCAGCGCTGTGGAACAGCCTGGCAAAGAGTACACTCTGAGTGTCATTGGCCCTTTAAATAGCGTGGTTTCAGAGGAAAGAGTGCTAGTAAAAACTGGCTGTGCTGTGAATAAACAAGGACTGTCATTTTCCTGATCAGTAATGTTGAAAATTACACTGGAAGGCAAATATGGGCATTGCTGTGTTGTTGACATAATTGGGAGGAATTTCATGGTAGAATCCTTTTACTCATGTCAATGAAAGTCCCTCCAGACAGTCAGGCCTGGAGTAGATTTGGTGGACATTTCCTCAGCAGCGTAAGAACAGGAGAATTGCTGAATCAGGATCAGGTTGATTATCACTGACATATGTTGTGAAATCTGTTGTTCTGCAGGAGCAGTACAGAGCAAGACATAAAAATTACTATAAGTTGAAAAAATGTAAAGAAATTCAAAAGACAAAAAATGAAGTTGTGTTGCCGGGTTCATAGACTGTTCAAAAGTCTGGTGGCAAAGGGAAACAAGCTGTTCCTAAAATTTTGAGTGTGGGTCTTCAGACTTCTCTATCTCCTGCTCAATGGTGGTACGTGAGAAGGGCGTGGCACAGATGGTGATGGATTTTAATGATGGTTGCCACATTCTTGAGGAACTGTCTCTTGAAAGTGCCTTTCATGGTTGTAAAGGTTGTGTGTATGATGGAGTTGACTGAGTTGACAATTCTCTGCAGCCTCTTGCAATCCTATGCATTGGCAGCACCATACCAAGCTGTGATGCAACCAGTCAGAATTCTCTCCGCAGAACCAAAAAAACTGATGTGTATAAGGAAAACAATGAAAGATGGAAGATGTTAACAACTAGATGAAGTTCTCATAATGACACTTCACTGATTGGCCTATTCTCAAATAATAATGAGGCAGCCTACAGAGAAGTCATCACCCTGACACAGTGGTGTCAAGAAAACAACTTCTCCCTCAATGTCACAAAAACAAAGGAGCTAGTTGTGGACTACTGGAAGAATGGAGATAGGCTAGCCCCTACTTACATAAATGAATATGGGGTTGAGAGGGTGAACAGCATTAAATTCTTCGGCTTAAACATCACCGAGGATTTCACGTGTCTGTAAATACCGGATGTGCGGTAAAAAAGGCACAATAGCGCCTCTTTCACCTCAGACAGTTGAAGAAGTTTGGTATGGGCCCCCAAGTCCTAAGAACTTTCTATAGGGGCGCAATTGAGAGCATCCTGACTGGCATATCACTGCCTGGTACAGGACCTGTACTTCCCTCAATCGTAGGACTCTGCAGAGAGTGGTGCGGACAGCCCAGCGCACCTGTAGGTGTGAACTTCCCACTTTTCAGGACACTTACAAAGACAGGTGTGTAAAAAGGGCCCGAAGGATCATTGGGGACCTGAGTCACCCCAACCACAAACTGTTCCAGCTGCTACCATCCAGGAAATGGTACCGCAGCATAATAGACAGGACCAGAAGGCTCCAGGACAGCTTCTTCCACAAGGCCATCAGACTGATTAATTCATGCTGTCGCAACTGTATTTCTATGTTATATTGACTATCCTGTTGTACATAATATTTATTATAAATGATTATAAATTGCACATTGCACATTTAGACGGAGATGTACCATAAAGATTTTTACTCCACAAATGAAGGATGTAAGTAATAAAGTCAATTTAATTCAATTCAATTCAATTCAAGTGGTTTAAACTCCACATCAGTGAAGGTGTAGAACTGTCAGGAGAGATGGTGAAGGAACAAGTGAAATTATTTCATGAAGAATTAGGACTGGATTATGAATGTGATTATAGTGAAGGGTAGGTTCAACATTTCAAGCAACGACATGGCATATAATTTTGTGCAGTGTTTGGTGAAAAACGGTCAGCAGCTGCTGAGTTTGTATGGGTTTGTTAAGTTAGTTTCTGATGAAAATTTAAGTCACAAGAAGGTCTACATTGTGCAGGAAACTACCTCATATTGGCCTATTAACCTAACCACCTGCGATTCAGCAAAATCGCTAATCCGGTACTGCACAGGTGCCAATCATTCTGGATATATGGTGGTCAACCTGTACTTATTTTCCATCTGTTTCACTGTACAGTGCATTGTGGTCCAAAGGGTTGCACCCTTCTCCTTTCATCCAACCTTCCCTGCATGCAGACCCATCTGTTGGTGTGAAAATAGAATTGGCCTATATCATATGATTTATCATTGACTTGAAAAGGCAATTGTCCAGCTAAATCTAAGGTATTAGATTTCAGGCTGACTAAGAAGGTACAATGCCTTTACAATATTTTTGTGATGATGTTGGTCATTGAGGGATGTTGTTTTTAGAAGAAGAGGCATGTGCAATATTAGTGGTGCCATGATTTATCACTGAAGGCAGTTACATCAATGAATGATGGCATGAGAATTCTCATCCTATTGTTAGTGATATTAATGAGGAAGCTGTGGATTTCCTATGGCTTAATGCAACAGACGCTGCTCTAACACAGACTGAAGCAAGACTTTCTAGGTGCAGATCCATGGTCTCGTGAGACTAACGGATGCCACCACCAGTGCAACCATCGGCAGCACTCCACTGATGGTTAGGTAATGCTTCCATCTCTACGTAAAAAAATGTTCCAAGAGGCAAAACTGCCCACAGGAGTATGTGCTAGCAGGAGAACTTCTGCTCCAGTATGGACCCAAGGAGAACCGAATAAGAAAGTAATAAAAACGGGTATCCTGCTGAAGGCTGTCAGCCCGAAACATCGACTGCACTCTTTTCCATAGATGCTGCCTGGCCTGTTGAGTTCCTCCAGCATTTTGTGTGTGTTGCTTGGATTTCCAGCATCTGCAGATTTTCTCTTGTTTGTGATAAGAATGGAATTGACGGCTTTGTGGCAAAGTTTGCTGATGATACAAAGATAAGTGGAGGGGTAGATAGTGCTGAGGAAGCAATGTGATTGCAACAGGACTTAGAGGAAATCGAAGAATGGGCAAAATAGTGGTAGATGGAATACAGTGTTTGGAAACGTATGATAATGTAAAAGGAACAATAGTGCAGACTATTATCTAAATGGGGAGATGGTTCAAACATTGGAGGTGCAAAGGGACTTAGGAGCCCTCGTGGAAGACTCCCAGAAGGTTAATTTAGGTTGAGTCTGTGGTAAAGAAGGCAAATGCAATGTTGATATTTATTTCAAGGGGAATAGAATATAAAAAATGGGAGACAATGATGAGGCTTTATAAGACACTAGTCAGGCTGCACTTGGAGTATTGTCAACAGTTTTGGGTCTCATATCACAGGAAAGATGTTTTGTCATTGTAGAGAGTCCAGAGGAGGTTTACAAGGGTGATTCTGGGAATGAATGGGTTTAACATATGAGAAGTGTTTGGCAGCTTTGGGCCTGTACTCACTGGAATTTAGAAGAATACGGGGGGTGGGGGGGGGGTGGGGCAGATCTCATTGAAACCTACCGAAGGTTGGAGGGACTAGATAGGGTGGATCTGGAGAGGATATTTCCTGTGGTAGGGCGATCCAGAAATAGAGGGCACAGCCTCAAAATTGAGGGGCAACCTTTTAGAACAGAGGTAAGGAGGAATTTTTTTAGCCAGAGAGTAGTGAATCTGTGGAATGCTTTGCCACAGAATGTGGTGCAGGCCAAGTCTGTGGGTATATTTAAGGCAGAAGTTGATAGTTTCCTGATCGGTCACGGCATCAAGAATATGGCGAGAAGGCAGATGTATGCGTTTGAGGGGGGAATCCAGGATCAGCCATGATGGAATGGTGGAGTAGACTCGACAGGGTTAATGACCTAATTCAGCTCCTGTGCCTTATGGTCTTACAGTCTAGATATTTGCAATTATACAGTGCTTTTCATGAGCAGTCTGAAAATAGTCAAGGAAGTAGTCACTTTTGTAACACAAGAACCCTGGTAGCTAAACTGCACACTGTAATGGTCCACACACAATGAGATAATATACACATATTGTGCTTTTGTAGAACTTTGAAATGAAAACATTTGTCAGGACACCAGACATAACTTCCCCAGTGATAGACATCGTGATATACAGTTGACAGAGTCTGTGTATATTTGGTCCACTTCCCACACTATTGTTTTCACCCAATCTTTCCTTCTAGAACCACAACTCCCTTGGACTCAACTTCCACCCTTTCAGCCTCTTCACCCAACTGATCAACCCCTGTTATTTCTGCTGCCTTCAGCAGGGGAGAATCTTTTCCTCCTTTCCTTTTCCAATCACTCTCTGTAATATTCTGGTTTATCCTCCATCACTGACATTATGTTGCCCCCTGCCTATGCACCTTCCTACGCATCTAAGGATGCAAGGCCTGGCCTGAGCTTCCACTGTTCATGGGATGTGGCCCTGGGTAATCTTTCTGGGTCAGCTAGGGATTTACTGGTATACTACATTTACTGCTCCTGATGTGTTCAGCTGTGTTTGGAGAGGGTAAAATGCAGAATGAATGATCATTTTGAAAATGACACTACATAAACTGTCAGTGTTGGTCCGGAGTTTCCACTGATCTTTAATTTTGGATCCCACTTTCATTCTGTCTGAGTCTGCAGCACTTTTTTAATGAAGACCAAGGTACTCTGCATATTCTTACAACTGAGCTTGTTGTCCTCCAGAAAATGCTCAATAATTTTAGTTAGGCTGGTTACATCCACTCTTCGTTCTACTGCATTTCCCTTTAGCAAATTTTAAAAAATCATATATTGTCGGATATCCTGGATTCTATCTTTTCACAAACTTTCCCTCATCACTGTATTTCAGCATTCTCAATTGCATTTTGAAGATTTCCAATATTTGCAGAATTTTGCTTTCTTAAAATCCTGTTGCTCTTTCAGATAGTTCCATGAGGGCTTACAGCTCACTAATGCAAGTGCTGGTAATCATAATGGATTCAGTATGATTAATATTGGGCACGATAACCTGGGTTATAATGAAAAGCTCTCAGGCTGGTCATCCGCATTGATTTGCTACAGAGTGATGCTCCTTCAGCTCGATCTGACAATGTATCTTCATGCTGACCCTTGTTATCCTAATGCAATATTTCACATATTGGGCACCCTTGAGAAAACCCTGGAGAAGGCACCAAGTTCAAAACCAATTTAGGTTAGATTTGCATAACACATCTAGCTAAGGTTTAAAGCGCGTGCGTGTGCGCGCGTGCACACACACACACACACACACCAAATATTTAACTCAAGACCCAATAGACAGCATGAAGAGAATGTGAGAATGTTGCTTGCCATCAATCCAGATTTAATTCTAATTCAACAATTGAAGGTAGAGATATAGTAACACCCACAAGCCTAAATTCCCAATGGAATGGACTTCCTTCTGTATTATATATTTGCTTATAATGTTACACATTGTCTGTTTTATTCCCACTCATCCTTTGGATTTCTTGGACCTTGCACCAAACGTGAGTAACTTCCAATGTCATTCAACTCGCAGATGCCATTTTGAGTCAGCTAAAATGGAAGCTTGCTGGTGTGGAGACAAGAAAATATATCCCAGTTCCCTGCACCCTGGTGCATAGATGCTTAAGCATAAAATGCCAACCTACTGTCTTGACTGGCTGAATAATGTTGATTTGGCTCTCAGTATCCATTATCACCAGCTTCCAATCTGTCCACCAATAGGTTGGATATAGTTTCTTCAAGTCAATTTGGATGAGTTCAATTTTGCTAATTGATCATGCTGTCCAAAAACCAGTTGGAGAATTGAGAAACCTGTAAATTCTGATTCTTGGCTCTGCATCTAGGTCACTGATAATATCATGAAAAGCAGATGTTGGAAAATCCTGTCCCTGTGGTGTTATTGATTGGTATCTGATGTAGGACATGCCCATTCATCCACATTCCATTATCCATTCAATCACTTTTTAGCCATCTCCCCTTACGTTCGCCGGCCATAACTTCTTTTGACAGACTCTAGTGAAACACTTTGTCAAACACTCCATGAGTTTATCTGTACAGTAGGCCACACAGCAACGTACAAGCAGGATAAACAGAGGAGAGACCACAAAGACAATCATATTCCTAGCTATCAGTCTTACAACTGAGGTGAGTGTTTTGTTTTAAAGAAATTTTTTCTCTCTTTTTCTGATAAAGATAAAAGGGTGGATAGGAATATAAAGTATCTACTATGGCATATGTATTTTCCTGAAATTATAAGATGTCAGGAAAAGGAAGATTTATTTCAATACCGTATGGCCATCACAATACAGCCATATATTACATTTTTTGCCTAATATATCATACAAAACTTTGGATGAGGGGAAAAGCATTGTCTTGTACTGCTTTACTTTATTCTCTAATGATTGTCTTTGTTTCAATGCATCAAGATGATTGCTGAAGACACAGCACCTCCCCATCTGTTAGTAGCAATGCAAGCACGGACCATCTGGTCAGTAATCCATGCCAAGTTAGTGGCAACTGGCATTGTGGGCTGTACAATGTAATATCTGTGTTGATAGTGCCTTGTTCATCTGAAAGTATTTATGATATATCTGTCTTTTCTGTAATGCAGTCATTTACCAGAAGTGATAAGACTCCTATTTATTTTCTTTACTAAGATAGGTTCTCAGAAACTAATTAGTCCCAATTGTGTAATGATGCAAGAGAATTTTCATCCATAGTACTGCTGCAAGTAGATTTCAATTATATTTTACTGTTTTCTCTGTTGCTTTGAGAAAACTGTTGTGTGTAGGGCATTAGGCTTCTGGAAGATTGTATTTTAAAATGCTGAATCAATCTAGTGAACCTTTAAGATAATCACATGGAGCACCTAAATAACATTTCACCATTTCAAAGAAGTCTTCAGCAAAGCCTTTGCAGTAGCAGCCAGGCATCCTTATCTTTGTTCTTCAACCTCCTTGCCATCAAGACCTCCATACTATTTACTTCGATTATATTTTGATGTATACATCTATGTTTTAACTTCACATGCTTCATATAAAAGGCCAACACCTATAACGATTTTCCTCGTACTCTACGCAACTACTTTAACAAGAGATTCCAGTTTATTCCCAAAGAATTATGTAAAGCTAGTGCTCTATAGTTCCTTCATTTCTCTCTCCCAACTCTCTTGAATAGGGGTGCCACATTCTTTAACTTTAAGTCTGTTGGGAGAATTTCTACATCAAGGAAATCCACCACCATTTTCGTGGCCAGTACTGGGATGTGGACCATTAATTCCAGATTTGTTAATTTTAGACATGCTTATTCCCTTAGCATCTTCTCTTTGCTGATAGCAATTCTTTAATTCAACACTGTCTTGTTGAATCCTCAATTCCACATTACTTATTGTATGCTATTTGTAACTTCCACTTGAGGACAGATGAAAGAATGACAAAAGCCTTATATCTCACTATAATTTCTTCTGCTGTATCCTTTACATCATCCGGCTTGTTTTCACTAGTCTCATTTTACTGACTATCTAGTAGATTTTTTAACCTAGATTTTTTTTCTCACTCCTTATTTTTGGCAACATCATATGATCCTTATTTTAGCTCAACGTCAACCTTACTCTTTTTTAGTCATGTATGGATCAAGCTTAATGAATTTGTAGTTTTCCACATACTGTATGTACCATTCCTTGAAAATCTTTTTTGGTGAATAGAAGTTATGGAGAGAATAAGCCTGGCTCCAGAACTACAACGATACAGTTCTTAAGTTACCTGGTCTAAAAAGACTGACATCATCCCAGAAAGTCCCTCGTGGACATTTTTACTTCCTGTATTAGTTCCAAGCTATCTTCAAGTCTGTAGCATCAATCATATCCTTTCAATCTTTTCCTCCAGTAGTCCTCCACTTATTTCTTTCCAACAACCAAGTAGCCAATCACAAGAGTCACGATTTTAACGTACTGTTTAACCTGTTTAAAGATGTTTAACCTGTCTCATAGTGAGAGTTACTATTTCCATTGTTCATCACCGACGGCAATAGTAGTTTGTCGAATTGAATAATGAATCACTATCCATGGATTGTAGATATGACACAACTTCAATAAGGTTTTACATAATGATAATTTCCAATGATTTTAAGACCTGAGCTAAGCTTTGATAGAGCTCAGTTGCAATCCTTCAAGAAAGATACTATAATATGGAAACAAAGAGAAGTTTGATTGTCTGAAATTCAAGAGGGAAATGCACTTTCAGCAGTCTTGTTTTTTTATGATTACTATCTCAGTCAATAAACTTTATCTAATCCTGCTTCATCATTTAAAACTACCTACAGACTAATGTGAATCTCCAGGGACAAATCCAATACCTAGTGACAAAGAGGATGTACTCCTTCTGGTGTGAATGGGAGAGTTGTTAGAAGACTGTGTGAGGTATAAATAACATTATAATGCAACCATTTAGTTGTGAAGGAAAGAAAGTCTCTTATTGTAACAAAGAGACCTGCTTTTCTTCTGTGGGTTAAATTTGTTGACCTTCAGTATTTCCCTAGGCACCTATGTTACGGTCATATTTGGGCCCTTTACATCATTTGAAGTAAACAGTGAAAAAATGTGAGTAAACAGATTATTTCAACTGAGGAAAGGGAGGCTGTGCTTAATTAAGTTTTGGTGATAGATATGGTACAAATGGAACAAAATACTATGGTGAAGCAAAGCAAGAAACTGATAACTTACAAGAGTTGCAAAGCTTTTGTTATGAATGGAAAATTAGTCTTGTTACTAAATGTAATTACTACTTCCTGAAACAAGTTAAACTGTCCCATTTCAAAAAAAAGAAAAAAAATTATTTTCTTTCCCACTAAATTGCCAGTTCTTTCTACTCACAAACATGAGAAAGAAAGATGGAAAAGAAAACAATTCCTACCCTATGTAACATATACCTAATCAGATTATTTCAGTAAACTGAGAGAGGTACAAGGAAATCAGGAGCTAACATAAACTTGGAAGGAATTAGGTCTGTTAAACAGGATGTCCCGGTGTATTTTTCCATCAAATTATGTATTTGTTTTCATTGTGTCACTTGTCTTTCTGACAGTGGATGCTCAGAGTGTCACCACATGCTCATGGTGTCATTACAAATGTTACATATATATATAATTTGCCATCACTTCCTGAAAGCCCCACTCTGAGTCATTAATTATCTTCACCTTCATTGCCACCGGGGCAAAAACTGTGCCGAATAGCATAAAGGGAATACCTTCACAATAAAGAGTGCATGAGTTAAAGAGGAGGGCATGTGATCATCATTTCAATACCAACGACCAGAGATAGAGATAATTTTGAATCAATTCCTGGCATCTTCAGAATGTGGTATGTCATGTTTTAGTGATACTTAAAAGACAATGATGTAGAATTTAAAAACGCAAACACAAGGAATTCTGCAAATGCTGTAAATTCAAGCAACACACATCAAAGTTGCTGGTGAACGCAGCAGGCCAAGCAGCATCTCTAGGAAGAGGTACAGTCGACGTTTCGGGCCGAGACCCTTCGTCAGGGCCAAATGAAGGAAGAGCTAGTAAGAAGGAAGAGATTTCAAATCTCTTACTAGCTCTTCCTTCAGTTAGTCCTGATGAAGGGTCTCGGCCCGAAACGTCAACTGTACCTCTTCCTAGAGATGCTGCCTGACCTGCTGCATTCACCAGCAACTTTGATGTGTGTTGCATGATGTAGAATTGTTAAGCAAATATTATACTTCAAATTTAAGTTACTATTGCAAAAATTTGATGGTAAGCATTGTTAAACAATTTAAATTCAGATTGGACTTGAATCCTTAATAAAAGTTGATAATCATCCATTTAATAATGTATATGAATAAAATCTCTGATCAGAGTGTAGAAATATCTACAGTAATCAGTTAATTATCTGACAACAATTCAATGCATAAAAGCATGCAGACATGGTCAGGAGGTTCAACTGTTGTTCAGACCAAACATCAAAATGAAAAGGAAGTGTGATCCATGTGACTTTGCCATGGAATGATTGTTAGTGCCAAATAGGGCAGTTTGAGTACCTCAGAAACTGCTGATCTCCTGGGAATTTTACACACAACAGTCTCTAGGGTTCACAGAGAATGGTGCAAAATCAAAAAAAAAATCCAGTGAGCAGAAGTTCTGTTGGCAAAAACATCTTGCTAATGAGGGAGGTCAGAGGAGAATGGCCAGACTGGTGTAGCTGACGGGAAGGTGACCGTAACTCAAATACCCACACTTTACAACAGTGGTGTGCAGAAGAGCATCTCTGAATGCACAGCACGCCGAACCTTGAAGTGGATGGGCTACAGGAGCAGAAGACCATTAACATACACTCAGTAACCACTTTGTTATGTACTGGGGTGGCCACTGAGGGTATATCATGGAGGTATCATGTGAACTGCTGATTTTTACTAAATAACTCCAATTCCCGTTGTGTTCTATGGTTATTTGGTATGGTTATGGTTATCTTGGGTCCTGAATCCCATGCCTGTCTAAATCTACAAATAATGGACTGTTACTCAGTATGTCATCCTCAATCCAGAGGGATTGCTTAAGAGAGAAAGAGATGATTATTTTGCAGATGTTCTTTTATCTGTATTTCTATTTCATTTAAATGCTTGGGTATATAACAAGATACATAATTTGGTTCTGGATAGCTCAGGAATAAAAAATTGTGAAGTCTTCAAAAAGATAACTGTCTCTGGCAGCCATGGCATTGAGCCAATGACCTTCAGTGGAGTTGATGGAAGTTTCATGAGATGAACAGTGATCACTCACACAATCGGAGTGACTAGACCTAGAAAACCAATTTCAGTGTTCTACTCCAGATTAATAAACCCAGTATTCAGGGCTAGTTATTCCTGTTGGACAGGCCACGTCACTTGCATACTCAATACCATCTCTTGAGAGAAACATTCTCTTCCAGTTCTATCATGGGAAGACATTGCCAGGTGGACCAAAGCAAAGATTCAAGGACCTGATCAAAATCTCCTTGATAAAATCCTCATTGACTCCAGGGAACCATTGACCCATGTCCAGTCAATATGGAGAAGGATCATTTGAGATGGTGTTGGGAGCCTCATGACCATGCACCAAAGGCACAGTGAAGTTCCCACAGAAGAGCTGGAAAGAATGATAAGCTGACAACCTACTCACCCATCTGCAGTTTCAGTTACCTCAAACCCCATCAGTGAGAGAGTCTGTTTGGTCTCTTCAGCTTCCTGAGAATCCACAATGTGGGAACGTGCCATCTTTTTTCTTCAGTGTTAACCAGAGAAGAAGAGGAGATACCTGAATGCTGAATTATGGAGGTTCCAGATCTTCCACAAAATGAAGAGTTGTTCTCTGCCTGCCCTCTTTATAAAGTGATTTAAAATTATAAATCACATCTCATTCACTGCACATGTGAACACTTGATCAAAGGCTAGAAATCTCTCTAATATTTTTCCAAGCATTGCCACACCAGTATCACAGTCATCAATGATGTTGAATTAATTATTGTTTTGAACAATTACTCAAATTAAAAGGAAAACACTGACATTGAACATGTACAATCCCACTCCACTGCTGAAACGATGGCAGCACAGGGGTTCCATCAGCACTCGATCTGATCCTACAAGCATTCAATAGTGGGGGTGGGTGGCAAAGTGTAGGCCTGACTTCTGGCAGGTTGTCTGACAAAATTGTGAATGTGGAAGAATTGTCTTTTTTCCTCGTTTGATTTGACAAATTTATGTATCCTAATGGTACTGTTCACCTACCTCCCACAGAGAGCACAGCATGCCCATTCTGCTGCCAGCCTCTCTATTACTGGAGGTTTCAGCTTGGAGGAGAGGCTTTTAACTGAGTTTTATTATTCTGCTAAAGCAAACCTTTAAATGCATTTTAATATTGGCACAGGGGTTCCAGGTACCCTCTGCCTCTCAGCAGTTTGTTACTGCCAGCTTTTCCAATCTCCTTCCCTTCCTTTTCCTCCTCCTCCCTTCCTTGACTTCTCTCCTGAATCCTTCTCCAATGCCTCCTTTGCACTCTCCTCCCACTTTGACTCCAATTCCACTGCTTGCGCTCTTTCCCAAGGTCCAGTTTTTCCCTTCCCCTCCACACTTCTCCTCTCATTATCCTAATCCTCCCCTACTTCCCCTCTTCCAAACCATAACAGAACATAACACAGTAAGCACAATCCTGTTGCTACCCGTAAGGAGCTTGTACGTCTCCCCGTGACCGCGTGGGTTTCCTCTGGGTGCTCCAGTTTCTCTCACAGTCCGAAGGCGTATCAGTTGGTAGGTTGATTGGTCGTGGTAAATTGTCTTGTTATTAGGACAAGTGGAATGGAGGCCAATTCTCTGGATTCTTTCAAGAAAGAGTTAGATAGAGCTCTTAAAGATAGTGGAGTGAAGGGATGTGGGGAGAAGGCAAGAAAAGGGTACTGATTGTGGATGATCAGCCATGATCACAGTGAATGGTGGTGCTGGCTCGAAGGGCTGAATGGCCTACTCCTGCACCTATTGTCTATTGTCTATTAGGCTGGGATTAATTCAGGGGTTGCTGGGCAGCATGGCTCAAAGGACCAGAGGGCCTACTCCGCGCTGTATCTCAATAAAATAAATCAGATCCTTCGGCCCACGATATTGTGCCGACCCTTTATCCTACAGGCACTTTCCCTCTTCCTTACCTCCCTATATTGCCTTCCTCCCTTCCTCTTCAGACTGAAAGAAATGATAGGGTTGAAGCTGCAGATTTTTGAGGATGTGAAGCTTTAGAAGTGATACAGAAGTTTCGAAGTTAATAACAGTGGGCAGCAAAGTAGCATTGCGTTTAGTGTAACACTAATACAGCACCAGTGAGCCAGGTTCAGTTCTGCCACTGTCTGTAAAGAGTCTGTACGTTCTCCTTGTGACCGCATGGGTTTCATCCGGTGCTCCAATTCCCTCCCGTGTTCCAAAGGCATACAGTAATTAGTCACACAGGTGTAATTGCTCAGAGTTGGCTTGTTGGGCTAGAAGGGTCTGTTAGCAGTTTATACCTCCAAATGAATGAATGAATACATAAATAAATAAGCAAACAAATAAAAAGGAACACAGTTGTAAAGGAAGTATACATTGTGTGAAGAAACAGATTTTGCAGACTGAAATTATGATGCCTCAGCACGTGTTTGAAACTCAACCTCAGATTAATCAAGACACAGTGAATGTACATGACCTTGTAACCAAGGAGGGAAATGGAACCAGGGGCAAGAATATGGCAGGTGTACAGGAAATATAGAAAATGATTTCAATTTCCCAAATGCTCAAATGAAGAAAATTATTGTTATGTCATTGCTAAATCTCTGAAAACAATAATTTCCAGGTGTTTTCCCAATACATGTTTAAGTTGACTGTGTCCATATTGTAAAGTTTTGTGTACAGTTCTGGTCACTATGTTGAAGGAAAGACATTGTCAAGCTGGAGGGTGTGCAGAATGGATGGCTCAGGGGCAGGAATGGTTACTTCGAGTGCCAGGCCTTAGATGTTTCAGAAAGGACAGGGAGAGAGGCAAAAGAGGTAGGAGCCTGGCACTGCTGATCAGAGATAGTGTCACAGCTGCAGAAAAGGAGGACGCTATGGCGTGATGTCTACTGAGTCTCTGTGGGTGGAAGTTAGAAACAGAAAGGGGTCAATAACTCCACTGGGTGCTTTTAGAGACCACCCAATAGTAACAGGAATATAAAGGAGCAGATAGGGAGACAGATTCCGGAACAAGGTTGTCGTGATGGGAGATCTCCCTTGAGCAAAGGGTTTAGATGGGGTGGAGTTTGTTAGGTTTGTTCAGGAAGGTTTCCTGACACAATATGTAGATAAGCCAACAAGAGGAGAGGCTATACTTGATCTGGTATTGAGAAATAAACCTGGTCAGGTGTCAGCTCTCTCAGTGGAGCATTCTGGAGATAGTGGTCACAATTCTATCTCCTTTACCATAGTGCAAACACAAGAAAATCTGCAGATGCTGGAATTTCAAGCAACACACATAAAAGTTGCTGGCGAATGCAGCAGACCAGGCAGCATCTCTTGGAAGAGGTACAGTGGACGTTTCAGGCTGAAACCCTTCGTCAGGACTAACGGAAAGAAGAGCTAGTAAGAGATTTGAAAGTGGGAGGGCGAGGGGGAGATCCGAAATGATAGGAGAAGACAGGAGGGGGAGGAATAGAGCCAAGAGCTGGACAGTTAATTGGCAAAAGGGATATGAGAGGATCATGGGACAAGAGGCCTAGAGAGAAAGAAAAGGGGGAGGGGGGAAGCCCAGAGGATGGGCAAGGGGTATAGTGAGAGGTACAGAGGGAGAAAAAGGAGAGAGAGAAGAAGAAAGTGTGTATGTAAATAAATAAATAACGGATGGGGTACGAGGGGAAGGTGGGGCATTAGTGGAAGTTTGAGAAGTCAATGTTTATGCCATCAGGTTGGAGGCTACCCAGACGGAATATAAGGTGTTGCTCCTCCAACCTGAGTGTGGCTTCATCTTTACAGTAAAGGAGGCAGTGGATAGACATATCAGAATGGGACGTGGAATTAAAATGTGTGGCCATTGAGAGATCCTGCTTTCTCTGGTGGACAGAGCGTAGGTGTTCATCGAAACGATCTCCCAATCTGCGTCGGGTCTCAACAATATATAGAAGGCCGCATCGGATGCATTGGCTGGGGTGATATACTGCGTCCAGTATCAGCCTCCAACCTGATGGCATGAACATTGACTTCTCAAACTTCCGCTAATGCCCCACCTCCCCCTTGTACCCCATCCCTCCCCCTCCTGTCTTCTCTGATCATTTCAGATCTCCCCCTCCCCCTCCCACTTTCAAATCTCTTACTAGCTCTTCTTTCAGTTAGTCCTGACGAAGGGTCTCGGCCTGAAACGTCAACTGTACCTCTTCCTAGAGATGCTGCCTGGCCTGCTGCATTCACCAGCAACTTTGATGTGTGTTGCTTGAAATTCCAGCATCTGCAGATTTCCTCGTATTTGCGGCATTAACATTGACTTCAAAAACTTCCGCTAATGCCCCACCTCCCCCACATAGCCCATCCATTACTTATTTATTTATATACACACTTTCTTTTCCTCTCTCTCCTTTTTCTCCCTCTGTCCCTCTTGCCCATCCTCTGGTTTCCCCCCTTCCCCTTTTCTTTCTCCTTAGGCCTCCTGTCCCATGATCCTCTCATATCCCTTTTGCCAATCAGCTGTCCAGCTCTTGGCTCCATCCCTTCCCCTCCTGTCTTCTCCTATCATTTTGGATCTCCCCCTCCCCCTCCCACTTTCAAATCTCTTACTAGCTCTTCTTTCAGTAAGTCCTGATGAAGGGTCTTGGCCCGAAATGTTGACTGTACCTCTTCCTAGAGATGCTGTCTGGCCTGCTGTGTTCACCAGCAACTTTTATGTGTGTTCCTTTACCATAGTATTGGAAAGGGATAAGAACAGACAAGTTAGGAAAGTGTTTAATTGGAGTAAGGGGAAATATGAAGCTATCAGGCAGGAACTTGGAAGCGTAAATTGAGAACAAATGTTCTGAGGGAAATATTCAGGGGATATTTATGTGGCGTTCTGCATAGGTACATTCCAATGAGACAGAGAAGGGATGGTAGGGTACAGGAATGGTGGTGTAAAAAAGGCTGTTGAAAATCTAGTCAGGAAGAAAAGATGTAGCTCCACCAACACTTTAGCTCACAGCTTGGATGGCATTCACTCGCATCACTCCTATCATGTGACTGCACCTGTACCACAAGGGGAGCCATCACAGAGAAGCTTCACTGGATGATGTGGATCATAATGCACAATGGCCACCATCACCACTTCCTTTACCTTTTGGAAAGCCACTTCACACTGCCTTGTCCATCGCCATTTCTTCCGATCTGTAGTAATGACTACAAGGAGTGGAACACAGTAGCCAGGTTTGGTGAAACTTAAAAAGGACCACAACTGTGATGCACCCTCTGCCCTTGGGGTATCCACCACTACTTAAATTTTCTCAGCGCACTTGTGTAAATCTTGTTTATCAATGATCTGACCACAGTAAGTGATGCTTGGTTTAAAAAATTCACACTTGCATCATTCTCTGAGTCCATACTCTTATCATCTTTTTAACACACATTTTGAGGTTTCAGGGATGTTCCTTGTCATCCTTACCGGTAACAATGGTGTCATCCAGGTAACATTGAGTGCCTGGGCAGCCTTGCAGCACCAGGTCCACAGCTTTTTGCCTGAATGCAGGTGCAGATGCTACTCCAAAAATAAGCCTATTATAGTGATAGAGCCTTTTGTGAGTGTTTATGATGAGAAGCACTTTGCACTTTTCTTTCATCTCCATATGTAGGTAGGCCTCAGCTAAGTCCACTTTTCTGAACTGTTTTCCTCCAGAAAGGTTTGCAAAGATGTCCTCTATCCTGGGCAGAGCATATTGATCTACTCTCAACACTGGGTTGATGGTGACCTCAAAATCACCACAGTTCCTGACATACCCATCCTTCTTGGCTACTGGGACCACTGGCATTGCCCCTGGACTCCACTCAACCATGTACAGAATTCCTTCAGCCTGTATATGATCGAGCTCACTGTCATGGATGATGTAAGGAACAAGATGTGTTTGTAAAACTTGGGTGTGGCATTTTCTCCCTAATATGTTTGAGTTTTCCAATGCTATCCTTAAATACTGCTGTGGCATCATCCAGTACCTATCTTAATTCACTTTCAATTGACTCTGTTGCAGAGGATGTGACAGACAAATGTTGGGTGGATCTCCAATCAAGTTGTAGATGGCTCAGCCTCTCACGGCTCTACAAATCTGGCCTTCCTGTTTTTATCACATACATGCCCAATGTGGCTTGTTGGTTGTTGTATTTCACGGTTGTGAATGTCATTCCCACAGGAATTATCTTTTCTCCAGTATAAGTTCTTAATTAGATATCTGCTGGCTTCAGTTTAGTATCTTTGAAATGGCTTTCAAACTCATTTTGTGGAATAACAAACAGCTGAGCCAGTGTCCAATTCCATTTTAATTAATTGGCCGCTCACTTCTGGTGTAAGCATATTGGTTGTTTCTTGTCAGTTTTCACATGGTAAATCTCAAGGTCCCTCAGTCCTGTGTTAGTCTCATCTTTATCAGATTTTTCATCAACAGCATGCAGATTGGTGCTCTTTTTGAAACTGCAACTTGACTTTTTATCTTTTTCTCTTCCCTGTGCAGCTCATTTAGTTTGTCTGCTTGACATGCTCTTTGTATGTGTCCTACTTTGTTGCATTTTCGGCAAGTTTTGCCTTTAAACCTGCATTGCTCTGGTATATGTGAGCCTCTGCCGCAATGGTAACACAATTTGTTTTGCCAGGTTAGGTTTCTGGTTAGATAATGCAGTTTTGTTCACATTCACTTTCATTACTGACTGCAACTCAATTGCATCTCTGCTTGTGGTTTGCATTGATACAGCAATTTCAACTACTCTTTTAAATGTGGTTTGTGCTGCAGTTAGGAACCATTTTTGAATATTTTCTTGTTAGATTCCACAAACTAAATGATCTCTCAGTGCATCATTAAGCCCAGCACTGAACTGATAATGCTCAGGAAATCTTTTCAATTCAGCTAAGTAAGCTGAAATGGACTCCCTTCCTTCTGATTTTGCTTATGAAACCTATAGCATTCTGCATTCAACAAAGGTTTTGGTTTTAAATGTTCCTACATTATTTTCATGATATCAGCAAAGCTCATTTCAGATGGTTTGGTTGGTGGTTGGAGCAGTCAACTTATAAGCAAACTGTATGCTCTTCCATCTTTTGCACTCAGCAAAACTGGCACTCATTTCTCATTGGCTATTTAATTCGCTTCAAAATACTACTCAATTTGTTCAATATACACGATCCAGCTATCTATTATGCAATCGAGTACACCCATCTTTCTGATGTTGTCAGCCATTTCTGCTTAAAAAAAATTATTATTATTATCACCCAGTACTCGCTGTTTATGAACCCATGAATTTCGCCCGTTTCAGCCTTCTTTTTAAACTTGTCCACCTCTCACTCCCCCTTCTGAGGAAAAACAAACATAGAACATAGGACATAGAAAGCTAGAGCACATTACAGGCCCTTCGGCCCACATTGTTGTGCCAAACACAACATTGTGTACTGAACATCCTGTGCTTTTCGTTAACGAATGTCTCGTTGTGCTTCAACAGGTACGTAGTCGTCTTGGGTTTGTTTTAAAGCTACCTTGTCACTACTGTCATGTTTTATAACTTCAGAAATGAATTAAAAGAAAAATACGGGAGCCCAAGATAATGTGCGTACTTCATTTTCATTTTTAGCGAAGCACACACGTTTGATGTGGTGATGTAATGATGTATGCCATTCACGTACTTTTATATAGTAGACCCCATAATGAATTATATAATCAACAAAGAATGCTTAATCAAAAGTATATTTACAATGTTACGCAAATATTACTGAAATATTAAATACACAATAGCAGGTACAATTACAACATTTAAAAGGCATTTAGATAGGTACCTGGAGGAAGTGGCTTAGAGAGTTCTGGACTAAACGAAGGCAAGTGGGACTAGCTGGGAGGATGCTATGATCGAAGTTGGATCGAAGGACCGTTTCTGTGCTGCATTACTCTCTGACTCTATGACCGTTAACATTCAATCTTCCCTAGTCCTAGTGCTGTGCTCTTTCCTTTATCACCTCACACCCTGCTGCCATCCCCTTTACTCCCGGTTATTAAGTATATATAATCTAAATATAATATATATTCAGCCTAGTGAATATACATCACCAAGGAAACAATATGCTCCCAGGTTTCTGCCATTTTTGCACAGCAGATGTGGTCTTCATTCAACCAATGAACATCTGGACAGCAAAGCTGCCTGACATCAGGATGTTTTTCATCAACTATAGCTCAGCATTCAATAGTATCTCCCCCTCAAAACTAACCAATAAGGTTCAAGACCTTGGCCTCAATATCTCTTTGTGCAATTGGATCCTCGATTCCCTCTTTTGCAGACCCCAGTCAGTTTGGATTGGTAAAAACATCTCCTCCACAATCTCAATCAGCGCAGGTGCACCACAAGGCTGTGTGGTTAGGACGCTGCTCTACTCACTTTATACTTATGACTGTGAGGCTAAGCACAGCTCCAATGCCATTTTCAAGTTTGCTGATGACACCACTGGCTTTGGCCGAATCAAAGATAGTGACATATCAGCATATAGGAGGGAGATTGAAAATCTGGCACAGTGGTGTCACAACAACAACCTCTCACTCAATGTCAGCAAGACCAAGGAGCTGATTATTGACTGCAGGATGAGGAAATCTAAGGTCCGTGAGCCAGTCTTCATCAGGGGATCTGCGGTGGAGAGGATCCGCAATTTTAATTTCCCCCGTGTTATCATCTCATAGTAGCTGTTTTGGGTCCAGCATGTAAGTGCCATTACAAAGAAAGCATGGCAGCACCTCTACTTTCTTAGAAGTTTGTGAGGATTCGGCATGACATCTAAAACTTTGACAAACATCTGTGATGGATAGTACGGTCTGGTATGGAAACACCAATACCCTTGAATGGAAAATCCTACAAAGGGTAGTGGATACAGCCCAGTCCATCATGGATAAAGCCCTCCACACCATTAAGTACATCTATATGGCGCGCAGTCGCATGAAAGCAGCATCCATCATCAAGGATCTTGTTGTGTGGGAAATTGTGAGTGCTATTCTGTATTTTAGCACCCTGTTATGTAGGTATACTCACACAAAAGTACTTACAGTATTTAGTTGTGTTACCTTCTGGTCAAACTATTTAATTAAAGTAGCCACTAAAAAAGAACATCATACATTAAATGACAGGGATGTAATTGTATAGTTTTTATTTAAATCTCTGAGCTCCTAAATTGACAACGTATAAAATGGTATTGGTATCCGATAAGATGGATGACCAGAATTACTGCTAAAAATGTTGTCCAAATGAATTTAAAAGTATTCCAGTATCTGGACTTTTAATAACAGTGATACTGTGATTGACAAACACCTCAATCATGGTGAAACAATGAAGCACTTGTTTGAAGGTGAAAAACAGCAACATTTTTACCTGCATTGTGTCACATAATAATGATTGCAGATTTTGTTTGGGCACTTTGTGGTTCACATATCAGAACTTGTTTTTAAGCCAAACAAAGAAGCAATGTTACCTCTTGCACGGTGGACAAGAGGTATTTTTGAAGATAATTAAAAGCTGTGTTTTCTAGCAGTTAAGCTCCTGATACCCAAGGTGGTGATCACATATCACACTCTCAAAATGTCTGATTGGCCAGTTTTATATCCATGATATCCTCTTTGACCGTCTTAACACTAAATACCAGTTAGTGAAGGAGATTGCCACAAAGGTCAGGCAAGAACTTTAATTATTTAATAAAGCCACAGGAATGATTGACATGATAGCTATATTCAATGTTTGGACACCATTACAACAGGATGATTGTGTTTGGGACCGAGTTTAAATACTTGGAGCAAAATCACTTTCCTGAACAGTCAACAGGAGATCGTCATTGTTATTCATTGGTATAGCAGCTTGTGGCAAAAAAAACCCTAAGTTATAAAGCAAAATACCTTAGTTACATGTTAGATACTGTATCTTTGTAGTCTTGCAGTTGAACATTTTGCCTGTTTCCTACAAGCAGCTTTAGAACTGAATAGGAGCAGAGGCCCTACAAGAGAGATATACAAGAACAGCCTTGAAATGCGGCCTGCAAATTCCTTTTATTTGCTTCACAATTTTTCTTTCTATTCTTTCACTACTTATTACAGCACACTAAATCACTGATCTCTACAAATCCTTGTACCAATATCTACAAAAAATATTTTATGTGATTATATCTATATTTATAAAGGTGCATTTTTCTGTTTTGCAATAATCTTGCAGAGCCTCTGAAATATGAGTCAATATTTCATTTTGTTTAGCATTTGCGTTGAATAGCCAATTAAACTGAACTGCAGTGTTAACCTGTGTTGATGAATTGACTTAATTGTAACTAAACACAAGCAGTTTATAATCATCTTCCCCAGATGCTTCTTGCCAATATTCTTTCTATACAGTAAGGAGTTGTGCTAACAGAGGATTTAAAATAACACTTGTACAAGACGGTGAAAGGTTTGTTGGCTTTTCACCTCAGCATGATAATTATATTACTATTGATACTTCAGAGGTTGGAAAACTGTTGTTACAAAGCTCCAGTTTCCTTCTGACATTGTAAGATGTTGAATCCACAATTAAGCATAATGGAGAAACATCAGAAAACTCGCCAAGCAAAATAGCCTTTATCTACAAGGTATTTCCAAAACAACATTAAATAACCACTTCATCCACAAAAGTAAATTTGCTTGTGAAACATTATCTTAAAATTAAAAAATGTGTAGCTTTGTCAGCAAACAGAAATGGTTGCGGTTTGGGACTGAAGTTTGCAGCTATAAAGCAAATGACTGGGTTTGGAAGAACTGAATTGCTATAATTTATGGTAACAAAAATCATAGCTTACATTTGCTTATTCTCTGCCTCTAGCAGCACTGCATTCGCAGTAATGATCGACAGCCTCGAAGAAGGCAGAAGGTTTGTAGAGGAGTTGGGTTTCAGGGATCAGGTGGTGAGGACAGGAGCTCTAGATGCACCTCAATGAACTGTTGTTCATCCTCCACACATTGGAACAATAGCACAAGGTTCAACAATTTGAATCCTGCTCACAGATAAAAATCCTGAAGTGTCACAAATCAGCGGATAGATATGCTTAAGATTTGCAAGGGATATGTGAAGAAATAGTATTACAGTTGTGCCATTAATTAAACGGAATGGAAGGAACGGCTGAGGTAGGGAGCACTGATAAGAATCTCTTGCCCTTTGGCAGCATTTGTATTCCATCATAACACAATCAAGCTGCTAATAAAAAGGCTGAACACAGAGTATTAACTTGATGGTGCAAATACCTCACAGACACTTTGTTAGCATTCAGCATTTCTGTGAAATAGAAATTAAATTCTCTTTACAGTAGCTTTGCTTTTGATAATCTGTCCATTACAGACTTGGAACATAAATCAGGCCTTTGCCTAATAAGCTTTGCGAGCAACTGCAGGATAGGCGTCCCTGTTTCTCTCCCATTAATCAGCAGAAACTTCACACGCTGTGAGGGCCCCAGGAGACACTTCTGGCTGGGAAAAAGATCCTCCCTCTTCAGTTCTAATCAGTCCGTCCCATCTGTAATGGCTTCAGCAAATTGTTAATGACATAAAGTGACAGTCGAAGGGCTCTTTGCTCTGTCAGGATTGAGTTTCTACGAGCTCTCCGACAAACTACCACACACTAGCCTCAAAGCTTCAGAAAAATGGTCCGGATTACCATGGAATGAATTTGATATGTCCGCAAAGGCAATCTGGAATTGAAAAGAAAGCCTTTATTTGCTAAGTTTTCTTTCACGTTTTAATGGGGAACATGCAGGTAATTGCAGATCATCTCAAACCCACATAAGAATACCATTTGCACTCAGAATATCGTCATGATTATCAGATATACAATAAAACTGTGTAGAGTGGGAAAATCAATTAGGCCTGTTGTTTGTCAAATAAAAACACAGGGGGTGGGGTGGGTTGTGGGTGGTTGTTTACCTGACTACAGAGTCTGAAGCAAAAGAGTTGTGACTCCCCATTGTATTTGGTTGCCTTTTAACTATGGTATGAAAATAAGCATGAATCCCAGTTTCACCAACTACCTGGCCTCACTTGTCCCACAGAGATTTCAAATTAGCCTGTACAGAGTAGTTTTCTGGTATGGTTTATAAAATAAATATTGTTCTGGGGCAGGACAGAAAAGGCAAGGCATCCTACTTTCACTCACTGGGCTCAGTCACAGTCTGTCCCATTCATGGCCAATGTTAGGCCCTGTTGGGTAAGATAAGCTCTCCTGACCTCCGCAAAGCTCTTCCTTCAGTAAGTGGCCAAATGGATGTGAGTCTTTCACAAGACTGCAAGCCTTTCAGGAAAGAAGGAGGGGCAGTTGTGGTGGTGCACAGGCCATAAAGTACATGGGTAAAACGTAGAGTAGGGTCCAATTGGCATCTTTGGAAGAATGGAATATGAACTGAGAATAGATCAAGTACTTTAATCAAAGAAAGTGAATAACTCAGGAAGATGTCGGTTGGTCCATATCCATCAGCATATAATTCCAACTTTCAGTGCCTGGTTCATGGTCTGCAAAGGTCACAGCTCCAAGTCTACCTCCTGGTATTTCTTATGCAAGATGAGAGCTGTTGCCTCTACCAGTCTACCGGACTCTGTTTCGGAGCCCTACCATCCTCTGGCAGAAGGGGAAAGTGCCTCATCCTCCTTCTGGTACTTCTACCAATTACTTTAAGACCATGCCCTCTATTTTTCTTCACTCTTCTGTTAAACAGAATAGATGAAACGGCCCCAGGCAATCCAATTTTGTCCCATTGTTAATGTAGTCGTGCCGAGTTTCCAGTTCAGCATACACACAGAATGCCGGAGGGACGCAGCAGGCCAGGCAGCATCTACCGAGACAGAGTAAACAGTTGACATTTTGGTCTGAGACGCTTCTTCAGGACTGGAAAGGGGAGAAGTCAGAGTAAGAGGGTGGGGGAAGGGGAGGAACAAGTACAACGTGGTAGGCGAAACTGGGAGAGGGAAGGGATGAACTAAAGAGTTGGGAAGTTGATTGGTGAAAGAGACAAAGGGCTGGAGAAGGGGGAATCAGACATAAGAGGACAGAAAGCATGGAAGAAAGGGAAGGGGGAGGAGAACAGTGGAAGGTGATGGACAGGTAAGGGGATGAAGTTAGAGAGGAAAACAGGAATGGGGAATGGGAACACCAGATGCAGTTGCCTGTTACTTCAACGTTCCCTCTGCTCTTGCTATGAATACAATCTCTAGCCTCTTAGCCTCTTCAAATAGAGTTTAAAGCAGCCTCAAGAAATCACTCCTCATTGTTCACTCAGCAGTTGCAACCGTCTGCCTTTACCATTGAATTCAACAATTTCTTTCCTCCATAGGCACCTGAATATGCAGGCAATGGAGGGGTGCGGAGCACCTGCAGGCAGAAGGGAATAGTTTAAACTGATATCATGTTCAGCAGAGACATTTAGGGCCAAAGTGCCTGTTTCTGTGCTGCATTGTTCTGCAGACTTATTTGTAATGGCAGGCACAGACATGGTGGGTGTATGACTATGTGACTGTTGAAGCTTACACGAGTGATGGGACAATGAAGCCAGCTGCAAAAGGAGCAGGGGTGGAAGGGCCAGTGCTGTCTTCAGCAGCTGAGCCTAGTCTGCATATCAGGCTCAGTAGTTAGACTGATCTGAAGCTAAAACCTACATAGATTTGAAACTACAATCAGCTTTTTGCAATTTTTTTTTCAGGATTGGTCCCATAAACTCTCTCTGTTCACATTCAATTATCAGTCCTATTTGGTGAATAGAAGGATTGTTCCTTGGTAGCTGGGATATGTTTCTTTAGGACAGTTAGATTGCTATGAGCCTTTGCTCTGAAACAGAAATGTGCTAAAAAGAATTTCAGAGGCAAAGACAATATCATTTGAGCTGTTTCTATCGTGCACAATAGTTACTTGTCATTCTCGGAGTTAAATGATAACAAAGTCTAAAATTAGCCTTAATACATAAATTGTCACCTGGCCCTCCATTCCAACAATTTCTTAATCAATTACCAAACTCAGCACTTTTTGCTCCAGAAGTGCTGGCAATTCCTTTCTGCATGTAAAATTTCAGCAGCTGAGGTGAATTGCAGATTATGATCCACAATTTGCTCACATTAGTCCCTGTTGAAGGAAGTCTTTGTGGAAATGATCACTTGTGAGTAACGTAGAGTGGAAACAATGTCAGTTTGCAGAGTGACTGAGCTTGAACTCTGCTTACAAATTCTGCGAGATTCAAAGCAAAGTAGCCAGATCCTGGGGCTAGAGCATATCCTTAACTGCTTGGTCAGAGAGAGGAATGAAATGAGGATAAAGAGAGTGAAATAGAAAAGGAAGAATTGAAACAGGAAATAACAATGACAAGTGTTGTTATATTATCATTCGCTTTTGTAATATATAAATCACATTGAAAAAATATTTAATGAATATATGCATATGTACACACATGAATCTTTGGTACAAAAGAGTCTCAGCTGTTTTATAAAATACCTATGTGTCATATAATGCGACATTGTTCAGTCTACTTTATGAATAATACATATATGATAAAGATGTCAGATTTAAAACAGGCATGCATCAAGATAGCAACATTTCTTTAAAAGCTTGCTTGTTGCTAAATGGGAAGGTTTTCAAAGCACAAAGCAGCACGGAAATTGAAGGTGCACTGTATTCCTGATCTGTTACTCCTCATCATAATGCAGGCAAGTCTTACACTTATTGCTGGTGACAATTCTGTAAATAAATTGAGAAATGTCACATACTTAGCACCTAATGCAGCAAATCCCAGTTCTCAGAAAACCATTCTTCACTGACGGATTGAGATACATTTTACAGGAAACAATGTGTGGAACCATATACGGGAGAGAGATTTTCCAACATAGTCGATGACATCACTTGACAATATTAAGAAAAGAAGCCAAACACTTCATCCAACACTAAACTAATGACCAACTACGTAACAATGACAAATGAAAATTTAATCACAAACAAGGGAAGATCTGCAGCTGCTGGAAATCCGAGCAACACACACAATTTAATGAAAATTTAATCTGTCTGATGCAGTGAAACATGACTGCCCATTTAAAATGTGTAGGTGAAGTAAACAATTTTACAGTTTCCCCAGCCTATGTTTAGAAAGCGCAAGTCAATTCCTCCTTGTGAAGTCAGGTCACTGGCCTAACATTCCCTCATCTCTTAAATGATTGATAGTTTTCTCATTCCATCAACAGGAGTTTGACAGCCTGAATTTGGACTAACCAATCTTTAATTTGTTTTGATCCACAGTCAGTTATGTTATATTATCACCAAGTGATTGCTCAAAGAACAGCTCCCCCCATGATTTGTATCTTTGCTTTGAAACCTCTTTCAAGTATTTGTTATAATTTAGCAAAAAGTGAATAGAGATTGAAAAGAAAACCCCACAACTGACATGTACGAGATTGATAGCACTAACAACAATATAAGGGAAATGGCATGTTCTGAGCTATCGCTTCAGCTTTTATTATTCTCTCCAGTGTTGTCCTGAAATTATGCAGGATACACAAGGCATGTAGAAATGTCACTAAGTATAGAGCAGAATATTTCTTTTTCTATGTGGAAATAATCCAAAGTAAGGTAAACTTTTAGGAATTACTTCCTGACCGACATTATCATTCAATTCTTCAGGAGCTGGGCTGGAAGCGAATAGTTGCAACAAAAGGGAAGGGGAGGGGTGGATATGCTATTTAAAGTGACGAAAGCTTTGGAGAATACTATTCCAGTAAAATGAACTGATGTTTTGGTGAATGTTAACGGTCAGGACCAGAATCATGTTTAGAATCAGGAAGCAGATTAACAATAATGTAGTGAATTTCCCACTTCAGTTGCAAGTACAATTCCTTCACATGATTTGAATTACTGCCTGCACTGGGACAGGGCTACCCTCATTAACATTAGATCAGGCTGAGTGGTGAATGGGATAAAGGAATCCTGTGTGTGTTAGATTCAATAGTCCAATGTACATTTCAACATGCAGTGGAATGCATCACCTACATAAACAATCAACACAGTCTGAGGATGTGCTGAGTTATCCCAGAGTGTCTCCACCCTCCAGTGCCAACACAGCATGCCTACAATGTTTAGCAGAACAACACGCAGACAACGTACAACAAGACAGACACACCAACAGCAAAACAAACCTCTACCTACTACCCCAACCTCCAAAAGGCTGGGACACCTTGAACTTTGGACCCGTCAACTTCAAACCTCCAGACCTGCCAGAATGAGCCTCTGATGGGGGGACTCACCAACCTCGGGAGTCACTGGACTTTGTTCTCAGGGTCAACCAGCCTTGGGGGTGGGGGCGGGGGTGTCACTGGTATTAGTCCTCTGTGTCTGCTGGCCCAATTTCCATCCTTGGGGATCACTGGCCTTCGATCAGGGAGTGTGTGTGTGTGTGTGCGCGCGCGCGTGCGCACATGTGTATATGATATATGTCCATGACTCCATATTTGTGTGCGTGTGCACACGTCTACAATGAACATGCTGTGTCAGTCTATGAGCTGGAGGGCTTGGTGTGATCTGGTGGCTTTGCCTGTTTATCCCAGCCACTTCATCTGTATTAGAGCCAACCGTAATGGTGTCATGAAGAGTCTGCTCCAAGCCAGAGATCAATAGGGAAAGAACAAATCCATAATTGTTATCCCACCAAGACTTTAGAATCTTCATTTATATAATAAAGTAAAATTTAAGTGGGATGCTGGTCATTCATTTCAAGGCTACTTGAAAACCAAGTTTGGCAGGACACAGCTAGGAAGCTGGAGGGCCTGTTTTAAAACAATAAAAAAAACCAGCAACTCATTCTCCTCTCTTCCAGCATAGACATTCATACAAAGATCAGTCATATTTTGTGTAGTTGACCTATGTGAACTGTCCCAATGGATTAACACTTCAAAATCCTGTGCCAGACCCAATTAAGTTTACCTCTGAAACCACAGCAACTAATATCCGGCACTCCAAAATGCCTCGGTAAAGGCAGAAAAATAAAACATGGTTCTCCAATAGTACAGTTTAAAGCAAAAACTTGTACAATTCACTGAGAACAGAGAAATTTCAAAACAATGATGCTCCACTCTGCTGGAAGGATATGTGCAAACTATTTAACATTTTGTTTTGTGATGCAATGACATGGTTTAAAACAAATTACAACACTTGAAGTGTTTGGAAAACAAGAAAAGTTTGCCAATTGTTTAAATGAATACGACACCTTCCAAAACCAAGTAATTGAAATAGGTGTATGATCTCTAGACTGAATCTCAGCATGAAAACAACTCCTTCCAAGTTCCCATGAACAGGTTTTCTTAACTGTATAAAGTACTTCTAAATACTTCTTGTTCAATCTTGATAAAAAAAAAACAAAGTGCCAAGTGGGCCAAACATCAATGCTGGCAAATGCTGCTCCTCAGATTCTGGCACTTTGACAAACAGAGGATAAAGACTCAGTAGGGCACAAAATGGTGGCAATGGCTCAGCAGAAAATAAAGAACTGATCCACTGAATCTTGACCATTTGCTACTTGTTTAGCTCCCACCAAAGGTCAAATTACTTCTGATCATGCCACATTGAGTCGAATGACTACAAGTAGGAGAAAGATCAATGAGTTCGTCGATAAGTCTGGATCCTGTTTTCACATGATCTGCAATAGTTCAATATCACAGGAACAACTTATTTCTAAGTTGAGGACAGGCAGTAAGACTATATCAGTGTAAATTTTTAATTAGTTATTGGTCCTGATCTGAACAAGCTACAGTAATTCAGCTGAAGTATACTTCCACAACTAAAAATATTCCATTCATATTTTATCATACTGTAGCAACACGTGTATGACCCGTTACATGTGGCTATATGAAATAGTTCAAATTTAAACTAAAAAAGTAGCATGATTAGTGCTTGTACTTTGAAATGTCGGCTTCACAATAAATGTTTATGATTATACTTAAATTATATTTGTTACATTTTTTATTTAGCTTTAAGATCATTGAAGTTTTAATCTTGTTTTTCAATGGTTGTGAGTGGAAAAAGCAGAATGTTAGCCTCACAAAATGTGGGCAAATACGAAATTGCCCATTTTGGCAGGAAAGATTTTTTTAAAATATCTAACTGATAAGAGTTTACAAAGCTCTCAGATGCAGAGAGATCTGGATGTTCTAATACATGATACACAAAAGGTTAGTTTGCAAATACAGAAAGTAATTAGGAAAGCTAACAGAATTATTATTCTTCATTGCGAAAGGGATTAAATACAAAAACAAGGCTCTTATGCTTCAGTTATATAAGGATATTAGAGAGACCACATCTGGATACTGTGTACAGTATTGGTTTCCTTATTAATGAAGGATAGATTATTGGAGACAGTTCAAAGGAGGCTCACCAGATTGATAATTTAGAATGGGTGTGTTGTCTTGTGAAGAAAGGTTTGTGCCCACTGGTGTATAAAACGATGAGAGGGGTTTTATTTCTACCCTGAGCCAACATGGCAGGATTGATGTGGAAAGGATGTATCATCTTGTGGGAGAGTTACAGAGAATGAGGCAGAGAATCTAAGAGAGAAAATTTCAGTTCTCATGGCATTTGTAATAACAGGCATAGCTGCCAAAAATTGGAAAATAAATTCAGGGATGTTTAGGAAGCCAGAACTTTACAAGTACGCATATGTTGAGAAGATTTTTCTGAGTTGGAAAGGACAAGATTACAGAATAAGTCTGAGTATTCTAGAGTCAAAATACTCTGGACAACAAAGATTTTGCTTCCTGAATACTTCTAGGTGTATCTTATGGATTTTGGGCTAATCATGAAAATCACCATGAAATTTCCCTATCACATACCATTTTATTAAAAATTGCCTATATTTGTCAGGTCAATTTATAGTTCAAGTCAGAATAACTGATTCCAAGATTAAGGAAGTCATTTTTGTTGGTCCTCGAATCAAACAGGTCATCAATGACAGACAATTCAAAGAACTTCTAGTGGAATTGAACAAAATTGCATGGAAGGCATTCAAGGATGTTTTTGAAAATTTTCTTAGCAACTACAGAGCACCAAACTATGTGCAGCTAGTTGACAACATGCTTCAAGCATACAAAACCATGAAGTGCAACATGTCACTAATGATTCATTTTCTGCCTTTCCATTTTGATATCTATCCTGCAAATCTTGGGTGCTGTCATTCATGAGCACGGTGAAAGGTTTCATCAGGGCATTGTAGTCATGGAGAAAAGGTATCAGGGCAACTTGAATCATCAATGCTGGCTGATTATTATTGGACACAAACAAGGAGCCTCTGACACTGAGTACAAACAAAAACCATCAACAAAGCATTTTCAGCTTAGTTGAACAATTGCAAAGCATCAGCACCTTATACAATTATTATAAATGCATTATATTCAATAGAAGTTAACTTTTTGTTTTCCAAATTTCTACGTGATACAAGTAATTTGAAATTATATTTGAGTTCAGCTTCAAGCGGTCTATCTTAAAAAAAATTTGTGGAAGTTATTTAACCCACAGCTGAGGTAGGTCAAGAATTCTAGGGTCAGTGATGGGTGAATAGGAGTTGTGCCTGGACATTGGACTTCGTCAGAACAAAATGGACATGGAAACTTCACATAGAAATTTCCAGTGCATATTCTGTGAACTCCCTGAGGAGTTGTACTAGGATTACAACCAAAGACCCTCAACAAGGTTAACTTTTGCATCTGGTTCAAAAAGACAGCAATTCTTCTGAAGCAAAGCAGGGTAAGCTGCCTCAATAACTATTGACTAGTACCACTCTTAGCTGCTGTAATGAACTGCTGGAAAGATTAATAATAGCTAGAATTAACTCCAGCCTGAGCAAGGAGCACACCCTGAGCAATTTGCCGACCATGCAACAAGTCTACTGTGGACCTAAAAGCAAGATAAACACCGGACTATTGTTTACCAAATAACAGCTCAGCATTCAGTTTCATTCTCCTCTCAGTACCAATCACCAGTCTCCTAGACCTGGATCTCTGTTCCTCCCTCTCTAACTGGGTCCTCAACTTGTTGATCAGGAGACCAAATTCATTACGGTTTAATGATAACATCTTCTCACTGATATTCAACACAGTTGCACTTCAAAGTTGCGTACTTTGCCCTCTGCTCTACTCTCTCTACACTCATGACTGTGTGCCTAGGCACAGCTCAATTACCATTTGTAAATTTGTAAATTTGCAGATGATACCGCTGTTGTTGGTAAAATCTCAGAAGGCAGACAGGATTGAGAGAGTTCACCGGTTGAGTGGTGTTGTAACAACAACCTCAGACTCAATCTCAGCAAGACAAAGCAGTGACTGTGGATTTCAGGAAGGGACAGTTGGGTGAACACAGACCAGCCTTCACTGAAAGGTTAGCAGTGGAATGGGTGAGCAACTTTCTGATACTGGCTGTCAATATCAGCAAACGTTCTGACCTTTGCAAAGTTTTATAGATGCACATTGGAGAGCATTCTGACTGGTTATATTATAGCCTGGTATGGAAGCTCTAATGTACAGTATCGCAAGAGGCTGTAGAAGATTATAAACTGAGCCAGCTGCATCACAAGCACAACTCTCTCCACCATTGAGGACACCTTCCAAGAGGCGTCGATAATTAAGAAGCTCCACTACCCAGGACATGCCCTCTTTCCATTGCGACCATCAGGAAGGAGGTACAGAAGCATGAAGACCCACGCTCAATGATTCAGGAACAGCTTCTTCCTCCCCACCATCTGATTTCTGAATCCATGAGCACTACCTCATTATTGCTTTTGTTTTGCACTACTTATTTACGTATTTTGTAACTTATAGTAATTTTATGTCTTTTCACTGTAATGCTGCCACAAAACATCAAATTTCACAGCACATATGACAGTAATAATAAACCTCATTCCAATTCTGATTTAATATCTTCAACTAGATGTCTAAAAAATGACAAAGTTGACCATCCAAACTATCACCACAATGCTCCTCGATACTTACCACAAATATTAATCTGCCAGGCAGATTATCTTTTCATTTTGAATTTTGACAGATGTTGTGACAGAGCAGGTCTGCCACAAGTAATTCCTTCTGATTTTTTTCCTGTGCATTTACACTATCAAATGGGGACAGGTCAGCTTTTTGAAGTTCACTTATGTTACTGGGAACCTGCCACTGACCATCGCTGAAGTGTGCGGTGTCAGGTGTAGGGGTGGGTGCACCCAAGGCTTTCTCCAGACGGCGCTGACAACGCGTTTTCCGAGGACTCTTCCTACCTCCCTCAAACAAGCTATCCCAAACAGGTAAAGGTTCAAGCCCAGCCCTGGTCTGAGCTCAGGTTAACACAGGGCATGAAAGCTTAACAGTGATACCAGATTCGGCTTTTTGCAACAAATCAGACAACACAAGTAAATCCCACCTAGTGACCATATCTTTTGAAAGGTTGCTATCCACTCCCACCTGCAATAGAAAGAGGTGATATTCAATGCCAAGGATAAGATCTGTGGTAGGATATAACTTAACATCCCCATGCACACATTGCACTTGCATACATTTAGAATATTAACATCAACTGGGGAAATAAACTGTCTCTTAATCCGGGTCATCACACTCGCAGTGTCCAATAATGCCTGAACTGTTTGTCCATTTACTTCCATGGGAAGTTCATTTCCCTTTGACATAGAATGTTCATGGGCTTCCAGCCCTGTTTCTTCCCCCTCTCAGGGAATACAACAGTAGTTTGACAGTTTTGGGTGCTGAAGGGGACGACAAGAAGCTTTGTGCCCTGGCTGTTGACAGAAGAAGCGACTTAAAGTCTTGGTCTTCCCACCGTCTTTCTCCTGTGTAGACCCAGCTGTAACTTTCAGAGATCCCAGAGTAGCTTTACTTACAGCAGCTGTCCTCTGCTCCTATGGCTGGATTGAAACTGGCCGGACCAGCCCTAACCGGAAATTCAGGGAATGTAGAACCAGCTGGGCTGCAGCTAAGCCATTTGCAAGTTCATGTACCTTCACCCATGTACAGATATCTCCTGGCAGGTCTTGCAGCACAACTACCTCTCTGATATCATCCTTGGTCTGGAGCTCTTTCTTCACCCATCAGTGGGCAGTGGCCTGGGTGGGGCGAAAAGCATTATCAAGGATGCACCTCACCCTAACCATGGACTTTTTACTCTCCTCCCATCTAGTAGGCACTACAGGAGCCACCACTCCCACACCAGCAGGCTCAGGAAGAGCTTCTTCCCTGAGGCTGTGACTGTGCTGAACCTCACATCACAGCACTAAGCAGTATTGCACCCATATTGTACTGTCTCAGTGCTTTTATATTTGTGTGCTGTAGCACTTTTTATTCGAGTTATTTTGTAAATAATACTATTCTTTTGCATTTCTGGTTAGATGCTAATTGCATTTCACTGGCTTTGCTTCTGTACTCGGCACAATGACAATAAAGTTGAATGTAATCAGTGATATTATCCCTTCAGGCAGTTGTACGTTTCCTTTGGCGACTCCCCTGGTGGTGTAGACCGGGCTTGGGACTTCAACCATTAGATCTCTGGGGAGAATTCAAACCTGACAAGGAGTGCCTCTTGCAGCTGAGGGTACTGGTTGGATGCCTCCTCAGAGTAGGCCTTGAGCACTTTACCCGTCAGTAGTGAGATGAGCCGGCAGGCCCACTCTCCCTCTAGCCATGTCCAAGAGCTAGCCAAGAACTCAAAGCAGAACAAATAGTTTTCATTGTCCTCTCTATCTTGGAAGGTGGCCTTTTTTGGTTCTGTTCTGTAGGTGAGGTTCCTGGGTCTCGCAGTGGCCTCCTGCATTGCACCTCCTTCACCTGCCTGCAGAGAGCGCTTGGGAGCTGGTAGGGCTGGAATTTCCTGCATAGAAACATAGAAACATAGAAAATAGGTGCAGGAATAGGCTATTCGGCCCTTTGAGCCTGCACCACCATTCAGTACGATCATGGCTGATCATCCAACTCAGAACCCTGTACCTGCCTTCTCTCCATACCCCCTGATCCCTTTAGCCACAAGGGCCTTATCTAACTCCCGCTTAAGTATAGCCAATGAACTGGCCTCAACTGTTTCCTGTGGCAGAGAATTCCACAGATTCACCACTCTCTGTGTGAAGAAGTTTTTCCTCATCTCGGTCCTAAAAGGCTACCCCTTTATCCTCAAACTGTGACCCCTCGTTCTGGACTTCCTCAACATCGGGAACAATCTTCCTACATCTAGCCTGTCCAATCCCTTTAGAATTTTATACGTTTCAATAAGATCCCCCCTCAATCTTCTAAATTCCAGAGAATATAAGTCTAGTTGATCCAGTCTTTCCTCATCTGAAAGTCCTGCCCTCCCAGGAATCAATCTGGTGAACCTTCTTTGTGCTCCCTCTATGGCAAGAATGTCTTTCCTCAGATTAGGGGACCAAAACTGCACACAATACTCCAGGTGTGGTCTCACCAAGGCCTTGTACAACTGCAGTAGTACCTCCCTGCTCCTGTACTCAAATCCTTTTGCTATGAATGCCAGCATACCATTCACCTTTTTCACCGCCTGCTGTACCTGCATGCCCACTTTCAATGACTGGTGTATAATGACACCCAGGTCTCGTTGCACCGCCCCTTTTCCTATTCGGCCACCATTCAGATAATAATCTGTTTTCCTGTTCTTGCCACCAAAGTGGATAACTTTACATTTATCCACATTAAATTGCATCTGCCATGAATTTGCCCACTCACCTAACCTATCCAAGTCACCCTGCATCCTCTTAGCATCCTCCTCACAGCTAACACTGTCGCCCAGATTTGTGTCATCTGCAAACTTGGAGATGCTGCATTTAATTCCCTTGTCTAAGTCATTAATATATATTGTAAACTACTGGGGTCCCAGCACTGAGCCTTGCGGTATCCCACTCCTTACCGCCTGCCATTCTGAAAAGGTCCCATTTATTCCCACTCTTTGCTTCCTGTCTGCCAACCAATTCTCCATCTACATCAATACCTTACCCCCAATACCATGTGCTTTAAGTTTGCACACTAATCTCCTGTGTGGGACCTTGTCAAAAGCCTTTTGAAAATCCACATATACCACATCCACTGGTTCTCCCCTATCCACACTACTAGTTACATCCTCAAAAAATACTATGATTCGTCAGACATGATTTTCCCTTCACAAATCCATGCTGACTTTGTCCGATGATTTCACCGCTTTCCAGACGTGCTGTTATCACATCTTTGATAACTGACTCTAGCATTTTCCCCACCACTGATGTCAGGCTTACCAGTCTATAATGCCCCAGTTTCTCTCTCCCTTCTTTTTTAAAAAGCAGGGTTACATTAGCCACCCTCCAATCCTCAGGAACTAATCCAGAATCTAAAGAGTTTTGAAAAATTATCACTAATGCATCCACTATTTCTTGTGCTACTTCCTTAAGCACTCTGGGATGCAGACCATCTGGCCCGGGGGATTTATCTGCTTTCAATTCCTTCAATTTACCTAACACCACTTCCCTACTAACATGTATTTCCCTCAGTTCCTCCATCTCACTAGATCCTCAGTCCCCTACTATTTCCGGAAGATTATTTATATCCTCCTTAGTGAAGACAGAACCAAAGTAGTTATTCAATTAGTCTGCCATGTCCTTGCTCCCCATGATCAATTCACCTGTTTCTGATGGTAAGGGACCTACATTTGTCTTAACCAATCTTTTTCTTTTCACATAGCTGTAAAAGCTTTTACAGTCAGTTTTTATGTTCCCTACCAGCTTTCTCTCATAATCTTTTTTCCCTTTCTTAATTAAGCCCTTTGTCCTCCTCTGCTGGACTCTGAATTTCTCCCAGTCCTCAGGTGTGCCACTTTTTCTAGCTAATTTGTATGTTTCTTCTTTGGAATTGATACTATCCCTAATTTCCCGTGTCAGCCACGGGTGCACTACCTTCCCTGGTTTCCCTGCAGATCTTTAGTGAAAGCTGGTATCCCCATAGCAAGAACAGCACCAGATCTCCTCACATCCTCTGGCTGGTGTGGTAGATAGATATTCCACTCCCGGAACTCCTGGATCAGAGCTCCTCCCATTCTTGCCGGCCTATCAGGAACCTATCCAGGAGTAGGGTTGCCAACTTTCTCACTCCCAAATAAGGGACAAAAGTAACAGTCAAATATGGGACACTTGTGTTTACCCCGAGAAAGACTACCATGACCATGAAGCCTTTCGCCAGGTACCTGTGTGCATATGTGTGACATACGCATACATGATGTGCGCATGTGTGTACGTGCTGATTTTTTTCTTCAAATCGGTTTTGGCTTAATCTTCCAGATTCTGATACACTGTACATATATTATTCCTACTTTATATAGGCTGCATATTTATCATATCATTCCTGCTTGTACTATATTTTAGTGTTATTTTAGGTTTTATATGTTATTGGTATGAATTGGTAGGTTATTTTTTGGGTCTGGGAACGCTCAAAAATTTTTCCCATATAAATTAATGGTAATTGCTTCTGCGCTGTACGCCATTTCGGCTTACGAACAGTTTCATAGGAACACCCTACCTTAGCGGGGGAAATACGGGACAAGGGCGGTCCCGTATGGGACAAACCAATTTAGCCCAATATATAGGATGTCCCGGCTAATACGGGACAGTTGGCAACCCTATCCAGGAGTGTCATAATATCTGATATCTGGTACAGTCTCACTGGGTCATCAAGGGGCTTCCATGCCTTCAGCTGAGCACCTGGGGCTGCATACCCCTCCTACTGAATCCATGTCCCATCACTCATCATCAGAACCATCATGCTTGGCTGAAAATGGAGCCACCATCTGTGAGTGCAAACTGGTTCTTGAACACTTTTATTTTCTTGCAGCTTGCAATCCTGGCACTGTCTCACCTCTCCCTTCCGCACTTACACCAAAATCAGCCCTTAAGTAAGGAACAGGAATTCTGCAGATGCTGGAAATTCAAGCAACACACATCAAAGGGTCTCGGCCTGAAACGTCGACTGCACCTCTTCCTACAGATGCTGCCTGGCCTGCTGCGTTCACCAGCAACTTTGATGTGTGTTCCTTAAGTAAGGATCTCCTTACTCTAGGAGAAAAGGGATAGTCCGTTCTTGGAATGCAGCAGAGTCGGTGGGGGAGGGGGGGGCGTTACCATCAGCCTGAACAATTACACAAAAACCAAAATACAGGAATTCACATCCTTCTTCACAATCACAAACATCCACAGATACATTTGTCACAATAAGATCACAATGATGTTGTACAAGCAAAATCAATCAATCACAAACAAAAGAAAATCTGCAGAAGCTGGAAATCCAAGCAACACACACAAAATGCTGGAGGAACTCAGCAGGCCAGGCAGCATCTATGGAAAAGAGTACAGTCGAGGTTTCGGGCCGGGACCCTTCAGCAGGACTGAATCAATAACTAACCATTTTCTAGGGAGCCAGTGCTCTCCTCATTCCCCAAAATGAACTCTTTCACTGAGCCAGCACAGAGCATGTGCCACTACAAACAGGCACCTTTTCTAAGACACCCCACCCATCAGTCAGATCCCCTCCCTGATACAGGAAGCAACAACAAACAGGACTCATCAAAGAACACCGCTGTCCTGAAGTGTGCAAGTACAAACAAAAATGTCCATGCTGTGCATTGGCCTAGCACGTGCACCTGATAAGCATGATGCCAGCACTGCCAGACAGAGGTAATGAGAATCACGAGGCCACAAGGCGGGGGGGGGGGTGCGGGGAGGGTATAAGATAATGACACATCCTTTCCAGTGTCATTGCACAATGTAGCCAGAGTTTCATTTTGCTGGATCTTTGGCGAGATAATGGTGATTAAACCTTGATTGGGTGGTCCTTTTTCTTCCCACATAAGCTACCAAACTGGGTCAGTACTTCTCTTTAACATCTTAAGTCAACAACAAGTAGATGTGAGGGAGAGGAAATTGCAAGGCAAGAATGCATGACTTAGCATCAAATCTATGGCTAAGTTCAATGACTTCTTCCAGAGTTCCAAGTTTCTAGTTTTCTGCAACATCTGTGTTTATTGTACCTGCTCATCAGAATTACTGTGATCATTTGCACAAATAGCGGGCAATTCTAGAATAATTTCAAAGGATCTCACTTGGAAATGAAGTGCTTTTGATATAAATTTGAAACTTTCTATGAATTTAGCAAATGTTCAGAAAATAGAGCTATCAGGAAGAAGCAACATTTAGGTGTTCCTCATGTCCTGGTGTTTCATAATGGGTATCATTCCATCAACACCATATTGCCTGAACTGCTTATGGTTTCGAAGCTCTACAGAGGTGGTCACTGTTCTCTTAGTTGATATTCCTACCAATCCTGGACCACCAATCCACTGGCAATTTAGGTGAACTCCTCCTCCTTCTCTGTTGTTGTGGAGAGTACATGAGGTACATTTGTCATTTCCTTGTAACCCTGTCAATACAGTCAGTGGCCAGTTTAATAGATACCTCCTTTAACTAATAAAGAGACCACTGAGTGCATGTTAGTAGTCTTCTGCTACTGTAGTCCATCCACTTCAAGGTTGAAAGTGCTGTGCATTCAGAGATGCTCTTCTGCACACCACTGTAGTAACGTGTGATTATTTTAGTTACTGTCACCTTCCTGACAGCTCGAACCAGTCTGGACGTTCTCCTCTGACTTCTCTCATTAACAAGAAACTGCCATTCACTGGGTGATGTTTTTTCTTGCACCATTCTCTTTTAGCTCTAGAGGCTGCTGTACATGAAAATCCCAGGAGATCAGCAGTTTCTGTGATACTCAAACCACCCTGTCTGGCACCAACTAACATTCCACAGTCAAGGTCACTTAGACCACATTTCTTCCTCTTTCTGATGTTTGCTCTGAACAACTGAATATCTTGAACATGTCGGCATACTTATATGCATTGAGTTGCTGCCACATAGGTGTCTGATGAGATATTTGCATTAATGATCATGTATACAGATGGACCTAATAATGTATGCAATGAGTGTATGCCTCCAACATTTTGCTTTTCTCTTTCTCTCCCCTCACCTATCACCTTCCAGACTGTACTCCTTCTCCTCCCTCTACTTTATTATTCCGACTTCTTCCTCCTTCCTTTCCAATCCTAACGAAGAGACTTGGCTCAAGATGGCAACCATTTATTCCCCTCCATAGATGCTGCCTGACCTGTTGCATTCATGCAGTATTCCATGTGTATTTTTCTTCTTGAAGGCAGTTCTTTGAGTTCAGAATCTGTGCCTGGCTGACCAGCTCTCTGCAAACTCTATTTCCAACATGGAGGGCATCATCCGCTGCTTCTATCAGCTGGGACTATTTTTGAGAACGTACCTCCTGTTCTCTTTTGCCCTTTACAGTCCCTACTCCTACAAGGGACAGAGAAACAAACCTAAGTGAAGGTGTGTATTACAGCAGGAGTAGGCAGAGACAAGTGGATCCAACATTGTAGTAGGAATGATGGGTAGATAAATTGAGAGACAAGGAGCATGAACAGTGAAAACGACGTGCAACTGAAAGTCACTGGATGTTCAATTAGTAAGCCAGGGTGAAAGGTAAGAACTTAATTCAAAGGATGTAAATGGATCAGTAAAAGTGCTCACTTACCGTGGTTAGATCTGTAAGTAGTAATCAACGGTGCCACAATGACACCATAATGGGGTCCTCAGTTCCTCAGTCACTTCTAATCATGGCTCCTTGGTAAGATCTGAAGATTCTTCCTCATACTACTGAGGAAATTTCAAAGTAAATTTACAATCAAAGTACATATATGTCACCATATACAACCCTGACATTCATTGTCTTGTGGGCATACTCAACAAATCTACAGAATAATTTTTTAAAAAGGTATCCATTAGTCTTGCGAGACCATTGGATCTGCGCCTGGAAAGTCTTCACTCTCCAGGGCGTAAGCCTGGGCAAGGTTGTATGGAAGACCGGCAGTTGCCCATGCTGCAAATCTCCCCTCTCCACGACACCGATGTTGTCCAAGGGAAGGGCAAGGGCCGATACAGCTTGGCACCAGTGTGGTTGCAGAGCACTGTGTGGTTAAGTGCCTTGCTCAAGGATGCTGCCTTGGCTGGGGCTCGAACTCACGACCTTCAGGTCGCTAGTCGAATGCCTTAACCACCTGGCCACATTTTGTATAGAATAATAATTATAACAGAATCAATGAAAGTCCACCCCACTTTGGTGTTCAATCAGAATGCTGAAGACAACAAAGTGCAAATACAAAAAGAAAGAAATAATAATAATAAATAAATAAGCAATAAATATTGAGAACATGAGATGAAGAATCCTTGAAAGTGAGTCCATTAGTTGTGGGAACATTTCAATGATAGGGAAAGTGAAGTTATCCCCTTTGGTTCAAGAGCCTGATGGTTGAGGGGTAGTAACTGTTCCTGGAACTAGTGGCGTGAGTCCGAAGCTCCTGTATTTTCTTCCTGGTAGGAGCAGTGAGAAGAGAGCATGACCTGGATGCTGCTTTCCTGTGACAGTTTCATGTAGATGTAATCAATGATTGGGAGGTCTTTACGCCTAATGGACTGGGACATATCCACTATTTTTTGTAGGATTTTCTGTTCAAGGGCGTTGGTGTTTCTCCACCTTGTGACTGCACCCAATTTTTTACTTTAGAGATTCATAGAGCCGCTCAACAGAGAAATGGGTCTTTTGGCCCAACCCGGTCATGCAGATCGCGATGCCTACCTACGTTTATCCTATTTGTTTGAATTACACCTGTATCCTCTACTCCTTTCCCATTCCATTACCTGTTGAAATGATCTTTAAATGTTGTAATTGTTTCTAGCTGTCAATTCCTCTGTCAGTTTACTCCATGCAATCAGCCTTCTCTCTGTGAAAATGTATCCCTCAAATCTCCTTTGAATCTCTCTCCTCTCAGCTTAAACCTGTCTTTTAGTTTTAGATTCCAGTATTATTAGTAAAAGACTCTTAAATTTCTGCCTTATCTATGGTACTCAAAACCTTATAGACTCATATAAAATCATCTTTCAGCCTCTATCATATTGGTGTTAACAAACCCAACATATTCAAACTCATCTTCAAACTAAAGGCCTTTTTACCATGCCGCATTCCAGTGACTCTCTTCTACATTCTTTCAAATGCTGCTGCATCCTTTCTGTCATATGGTGAACAGAACTGAGCACAATACTCTCAGTGCGGCCTAACCAACATTTTGTACAGTTGCATCATGATGACATGCCCTTTGGTAGAAGAAATGAAAGGGTTGACTATTTTCTAAATGGAGAGAAAATATAAAAATTTGAGGTGCAAAGGAACTTGGGAGTCCATGTGCAGGATTCCCTAAAGGTTGATTCTGTGGTGAGGAAGGCAAATGCAATATTAGTATTCATTTTGAGAGGACCAGGAATGAAAGGGTTACTGTATGAGGAACATCTGGCAGCTCTTGGGCTGTATTCCCTGGAGTTCAGGAGAATGAGGGGGGATCTCATAGAAATATTCTGAATGTTAAAAGGCCTGAATAGATTAGATATGACAAAGTTATTTCCCATGGTAGGGGATTCTAGGACAAGAGGGCACAATTTCAGGATTGAAGGACGTCCTTTTAGAACTGAGATGTAGAGAAATTACTTCAGTCAGAGGGTGGAAAATCTGTGGAATTTGTTGCCACAAGCGGCTGTGGAGGCCAAATCATTAGGTGTTTTTAAGGCAGAAATAGATAGGTTCTTGATTAGCCAGGGTATCAAAGGGTATGGGGTGAAAGCAGGGGACTGGGGATGACTCGAAGAATTGGATCAGCCCATGACTGAATGACAGAGCAGACTCGATGGGCTGAATGGCCTACTTCTGCTCCTATATGTTATGGTCTTATGGTCTATGGATGAGAATATAAAAGCAAAAATGTAATGTTGGGACTTTATAAAGCACTGGTGAGGCCTCACTTGGAATATTGTGAACAGTTTTGGGCACCTTATCTTAGAAAGTATGTGCTGAAACTGGAGAGGGTTCAAAGGTGGTTCACAAAAATGATTCCAGAATTGAATGGCTTGTCATATGAAGAGAGTTTGATGGCTCTGGGCCTGTATTCACTAGAATTCAGAAGAACGAGGCGTGGCCTCATTGAAACTTATCGAATGGTGAAAGACCATGATAGAGTAGATGTGGAGAGGATATTTCCTATGGTGGGGGTGTCTAAGACCAGAGGACACAATCTCAGAATAGAGGGGCTTCCTTTGAGAATGGAGATGAGGAGTAATTTCTTTCGTCAGAGAGTGGTGAATCTGTGGAATTGATTGCCACAGGGAGCTGTGGATGTCAAATTTTTATGTATATTTAAGGCAAAGGTCAGTAGATTCTTGACTGGTCAAGGCATAAAGGGATACAGGAGGAAGGCAGGAGATTGGGGCTGAAAGGAAAAATGAATTAGCCTCGATGGGCCAAATGGCCTAATTCAGCTCCTATATCTTATGGTCTTATGACATCATGTTGCAACTAGACAAAAGTGAAATTCTGTACTCGCACCCTCCTCTGAGTATGTGACACCCAATCAGAATATTGTTTACATTTGATTTTCAGGATCTAGGGCTTTCTGGTTAAAGTCTGTCCCAAGCCTTATAGGCTCATCAGGCCGGTGCTTACGCCGGTTTCCATGACATGATGCAACTGAGAGTATGAGACTCCCCCCCCCCCCCCCCCCGGATATGACGCCAGTCTGTCGCGAGGATAACCCCCAGCATTTTGCCAGTACTCATTTTCAGCTGGGTGGACTGGAGCAGTGTGTGGGTAAGTGCCTTGCTCAAGGACGCAACACGTTGCCTCGGCTGGGGTTTCTGGCAAGGCCAATAATTATTGACTTTCCCTATCTGCCCTTGAGAAGGTACTGGTGAGCTGTTAAAAGTACTTCCACAGTAGGACTGGGGAAGGAGTTCCAAAACTTAGACACCATGGATAATTAAGGAACAAAGACATTTCTTTTGCACAGAGAGTGGTGGCTGTTGGGATTACCCTGCCAGTGGCAGATACATCAGGGCCATTTAAGGAACTCTTAGATAGGCACATGAATGTTAGAAAAATGGAGGTGATGTAGAAAGGAAAGGTTTGATTGATGTTAGAGTAGGTTAAAAGATCAGCACAATATTGTGGGATGAAGCACTTGTACTGTGCTGTGGTGATTTATGTTCTAATTATTTCCAGGTCAGTACGGCATGCAGTTTGGAAGGTAACCTGTAGATGCTAATGTTCCCAAGTGCCTGGTATTTTTGTCCATCTTCCTGGTGGAAGTCTGGGTTCTGGGAGGTGCTGTCAGAGTAGCCAAAGCAAGCACATTTTGTTATGGTGCACACTGCAGCTACTGTGTACTGACAGTGAAGAAAATGATATTTAGCATGATAGTGAGGTAACAAGTAAACAGATTGCTTTTGTTCTGGATCTTGTCGAACTTCTAGAGTGGTTAAATTGCATTCTTCCAGGCAAGTGTAGAGTATTCCATCAAACTCTTGACGTAGGATTGTAGATGATGAAAAGACTTTGGGGTGTCGGAAGGGGAGTCGCCAGCTGCAAGACTCTCAGACCCTGAAATATCATTTAGCCAGTTTGCACATTGGTGGGCCAGTTGAATTTATCTTCGATAGTGAACTCTCACCTCCCCCTCCATAAGATTGAAGGAGGTGGACTTGGTGGTTGCAACTGAATGTCAAGGCGAAGTGGCCAGGCTCATTCTCGTTGGAGATGGTCATTGCTTGGGGCTTCTGAGATGTGAATGTGAACTTACTGTTTACCAGCCTATGCCTGAATTTTGTCTTGGTCTTGCTGCATCCGGGCATTTGCTGTTGAAAATGCTATGAAATTGGGAATGAACTGAATGATATGTTGGGGGACAATCACTGGTGTCACAGCTGGAGATGGTTAGATTAAGGACTCTGCAGTCAGAACACTTGAAGTGATGTCAGGGCTGGAATGATTGCCCTCCATCAATCACGCCCATTTTACTTTATAATATGACCCTGACAACAGGATTTTTTTTATTGTTGCTCCTTAACTTCAGTTATATCAGGGTCCACCCCATAGCGTCACATACTGTCAAGCGTTGCCTTGATGTCGTACCTGTCACTCTCCGTTACTCTGATAGTTACAGAGCATTGACTGCCAATTGTTTATAGACTGTGGTGATGTACATTGTAAGTGCTGTTGCTGATTGTCCACATGCCTTTGTGGCTGTCCAGTCTTGTACTGCCAGCACTTTCCAAACCTATCCATCCTATTTCGCACAGTTATCCGAGAGTCACATAACAATGACACCAGCTAAGGTTGCTGAGTTTCCTCTGCTGAAACACATTAATGAACCAGAATCTAGAAGTTATCTGGTTTTTATTATGAATAACTAACTTTACTTTAAAAAAATCCCATGTTATTAACTGAATTTTAATTCCACAATTACCATTGCAGGATTTGAACTCACATTTCTGGATTGTTAGCCCAGGCTTCTGTTCGACTAGACCAGTAACTTAACAGCTACAACATCTTCGTACCCTTTACCTTAACACAAATACCTAGCTTTCTTAACTTCTGTTAAAGTTAGATTATCAACATTGGCTTTACCTAGCATTAGTTTTTATTTTGGTGAATTTGATATTATCGGGTTGTTTTATGGAAGATTTTTCTTTGCAAGATCTTTAGTACAGTCATTGACACTTTTTAAATTTTACTTGGACTTAGCAGTAGAATGCATTGATCATTTACCTGTGGAAAATGGACCAGAGCCCTTTTAAGATGATTCTGGGGGAGTAAGCCCATATCATTGTAAAGTGAAAACAGATCTTGGAATCATAGACAATTTACAAACAGAGGGCAAATTTCTGCATCCAAACTTTTTTCAGAAAAAAAGTACATATCTTTTTCATTTTTATGTGTTACCAAACCAATTTTGTTTCTTAACAATTCTGGTCCAAAGAATAAGGTTATTGCAAACAGGAAGAACAAGATTTCTAGTAAGTTTGCCAATGTTATTTAAAAAAATAACATAGGTAGTGTCTTGTTCCAACATACCTTGTTGTTAGCACAGACTCAAGAGTTCGATGATAATTTTAAATGAGAAAATATTCTCTAAAGTAACTGAAGGCATTGAAGACATATGTATAAAGAATAGATTAAAACTCATTTCAAGTATCACAAACTGAATTTGGTCTATTCTGCCTCCAGAGAGTTATTAAGATCATATCATGCAGGAATATTACAATAAAATGGACGAGAAGCTCACTGAGGGGATGAAGGCAGGTCTGTGTAAAAGTTGATCTTATTTCATTACAATGTGTACTTGGCAGGGTGTAAATGAACTGAAATGTTATCTTATTTGACCACCCCAAGGGGCTTAACTAAATATCACACTAAACTGGCATGTGAACTCAACTGAGAAATCATCAAAACAAAGCTGCCTACTAAACTCGATCTCATTATGCTCAGCAATGTGCTTGCCAGGGAACTAAGCTTCGTCATATCTCACCACTTGATAGAGGATGAAGTTAGTTTCATTGACCCAGCCAGTGAACTCAGCTGAAACATCAGTCCTATGCCCTCTATGTGAAAAAGGTTCTTCTTTTAGGACTCATTTTACTGATACGTTTACAGTCCCATGCATTCCTTTTACACAGGTTGCATCCTTTTTCTGATTTCTTACTTGAAAATCATCAATAGTTATAATCTGACCTGGATTTGATTGCCAGACAACACACTCCCAAAGTCTGTTTAAACAGACTTTTTTACTGTTCTTTAGAAAGTTACTGGCTTCAGAGCCTTTTCGTCAAGCTTAAATCTTACCTTCCTTTATTTGTTTTCCTATTACTTGTATTTCTCAGTTTCTGAACTTCCTTCAAATTTCATTTTGCTGAATGCATTTTCTGGGGCTTTTCATTATTAGATTGTCCACTAGCAAACTTATTGCTGAGTTAGGTGGCGGATGATCACAATTTTTAAATGAAGAAGACAGCATGTGCATAGAGGAACTTCCTAGTGTTCAATTGCAGTAAGCAGCAGGAATTTCAACCATCCCTGAATCTTGCATTAGTATAACTCATGCCCTTCCAATCTAATTCAATTCAATATCTCACAGCAGAGTACTTGAGACGTGGTGGGTAGATGAAATGTTTTTACAATCAATTTTCTTCTACTCTCTTATCCTAAAGGGTTTAACTCTTGCCGTAATTGTTTCAAGAGTGTTGGCTGATGTATTGCTAGAATAGCCAGTACTTCATTTGTGAGTCTAGACACTTGAGTACTGACAGGGTATCGGACAAAATGAAATCTGATCTTATCCTCTTCTGCGTCAGAGATGTGTGTGGGCCTGAGTTAGAGTTCAACATATGAGAGGTGTTGAGAGCTTCTTTGCTTTTACAAAAATTCTTTGGCATTGCTGTTGGTGCCCAGTAGTGTCCTTCTACTTGAGTGTTATTTAGAGAAAGAAAATTGACATTGCGCATCACAGTAGTGACCTTCACCCACAAGAGAATAATGACTTACCCTTGACATTCAATGGTCTGTCTGTCACTAAGCTTCCCTCAGCAACATCCCAATAGACACTCAATTAGACCAGTCTGTGGCTACAAGAGCCAGTTGGAGGATGGATATCTTCAGTAAGTGACTCTTCTCTGGATTCCAAAGCCTTTCCATCATCTACAAGGCATAAATCAGGACATTGATGAAATACTCTCCACTTTAAAAGATCAGCTTTATTTGTCACATGTACATTGGAACATGCGTTACAATGCGTCATTGTGCATCAATGACCAATGCAGTTCAGCGATGTGTTGGCTGCAGCATGCGTGACAACGTTTCCAATTCAAACATTGAATGCCCACAGCTCACTAACCCTAACCCTAACCCTGACCCGCACGTTTTTGTAATGTGGGAGGAAACCCACATGGTCATGGGGAGAATATGCAAATTCCTTACAAACAATGTTGGGAATTGAAACCCAATTGTTGATCACTGGTACCAAAATGCATTGTTCTCTCCAATACACCACTGTACCACCCTTATTGACTGGCTGACTGCAGCTCCAACAGCTTTAAAGAAGCTCAGCACTATTCAGAGTAGAGAAACTTGATTGTCACTCCATCCATCACCTCAGTGTTCATTCCCTCTGTACCAAGTGCACAGAGGCTGCAACGTAGCCATGTACAAAATCACCTGCGGGATCACTTCCAACCTGCATATTGTGCTGATTTGGATATATATTGTCACTCCTTCATCATCACTAGGTCTCAATCCTTGAACTCCCTGCCAAAAAGCACTATGGGACCAAGTGGCACGTCACCATCACCTTCTCAAGAACAGTTAAAAACATTGGCCTATTCCAGTAACACACATCAAAGTTGCTGGTGAACGCAGCAGTCCAGGCAGCATCTCTAGGAAGAGGTACAGTCAACGTATCGGGCCGAGACCCTTCGTCAGGACTAACCGAAGGAAGAGCTAGTAAAGGGCCTATTCAAGTGTTGCCTACGGTAGCGATTATCTGCAATGTAGTGGTGACCCCTGGTTTCAACGCAAACTTAAAGTAAAATGAAAGAGGTGCATTATAAATTTGGTGGATAGGATGGGAGTCAGAGCAGGGCCCATACAGGTTTCAGGAATCCCACAGATAAATTAACGTTCCTTGAGTTAAAGGAACAGTGTTCAGTAGAGTTTCAGGGATAGAAATCAGCCTCCTGGAGGCTTTCTGTGCTGAGAAAGGTCAACTGCACCTCATGGAAATCTTGTTGGTTCCCTGAATAATATATCCAGAATCCTTCTGCGCTTTAGTCCTAACACACTTCCCCTCCTATTCTGATTTAATTCCTCCCACTGTCACCCATAACCTACAAACACAGTCACCAGTTCTCCACCTCTGACCATTTAAATGTGCGCAGGGCCCCAGTCATCCACTTGTTACCTTGCCATCGGCTTCATTACCGTTGTCTTCTGTAACCACCAGGTGGAGCCTAGTGACAGCCTCAGTGGAGAAGGAGGAGCTAAATCACAAGATTTCCTGCCACAAAACCTGCAGATTGTGAGGCACATGGAAAAAGCAATAGCCCGCCAGCGGTAATTGTGAGACTGGGTTAAAGAGCAGTAACTGGCGACACCAAGATCACTTTCCTGCAATGAAGGTTTGTATAAAAGTTCAGTATGCAATTCATTCCCCTTCTCACAGCACTTTCCCAAGAAAAGTAATAGCTCCCCCATTTCAAACTGATCAGCAACCCAAACAATCTTTCTAGATGAAGCAGTGATTCATTTTCTCTTTGTCTAATCCAGCATTTGCACTTGATTCTCACACTGCAGTCTCCCCTACGCTGGAGCAACCAAGCACAGAAAGAGTGACCACTTTGTATCACACCCTTGCTTAGTCCATAAGGCTGGCTCTGAGCTTCAGGTCTCCAGTCTCTTTTAGCATCCAAACCTCTCTCACTCTGACTGCTCTGCCTTTGACCTGTTGCACTGTATAACAATATCAAATATACCCTGGGGGAGCAGCATCCCCTCGTCCTCCTGAGTGTGTTACACTCTTTTCACCACAATTTTGAATTCAATAATCTTAGATATTTAGCCTTTCCTGTTTGTGTCAGAACTGACAAGTTCTGATGCAATGTTATCCACCTGTAACATTAACTCAGCTTTCCTTTTTTCACTGATGTTACCTGATCCACTAAAAAGTTGCACAAGAGGACCTCTATATCTCTTTGTGTAATTGGATCCTCGATTTCCTCACTTGCAGACCTCAGTCAGTTCAGATTGGCAACATTTCCTCAACAATCTCCATCAGCACATGTGTACCACAAGGCTGAGTGCTTAGCCTCTTGCTCTACTTGTCATGGTCCCAATTGTTAATTCCCTATCTTTCTCCTAATTTCCTTTGATTGTGCCACGGTTCTGACCATTAATTTCCTATTTGCTTCTAATTCTCTTTGATGACGGCACACCTGGTTTCCATCAGGACCTGCAGCATAAGAATCCCGACGTTACAACCACTAGTTGTCAAATCGTTGGTTTTGCCAGTGTGGTAATTAATGTTTCCTGGCCGCTTAGGACCATGTGTTCTAAGTTTTGCTCCAGTTTCAAGGCTTACCTATGAAACTCCATCTCTCTGTGTCAAGGCTCTGTGTCAAGATCCCTCCTGTTTGCTGTTCAACGTTCACGTCCACGTAAGCATCCTAACTCAGTCTCCTGCCTGTGTCCTGCACTTGGGTTCACTTCACTTGCTCATTGCAACACTACTTACTTTACACTTATGAGTGTGTGCCTAAGCACAGCTTCAATGCCATATTCAAGTTTGCTGACAATGTTACTGTTGTAGGCTGAACCAAAGGTGTTGATGAATCAGCATATAGGAGGGAGATTGAAAATCTGGTCGAGTGGTGTCATAACAATAATTTTTCATTCAATTTCAGCAGGACCAAGGAGCTGATTATTGATTTCAGGAGGAGGAAACCGGAAGTCCATGAACCAGTCCTCATTGGAGATTCAGAGGTGGAGAAGGTCAGCAACTTTAAATTCCTTGGCATTATCATGTCAGAGGACCTGTCCTGAGCCCAGCACATAAGTGCAATAACAAAGAAAGCACAACCATGGCTCTACTTAGGAGTTTGCGAAGATTCATCATGACACCTAAAACTTTGACAAACTTTATAGATGTGTGGTGGTAAGTATATTGACTGACTGCATCACAGCCTGGTATGGAAGCACTAATGCCCTATACAAAATAGTGGAGACAGCCCAGTCCATCACGGGTAAAGCCCAAGCCCTCACCACCACTGAGCAGATCTCCACGAAGCGTTGTTGCAAGAAAGCAGCATCCATCATCAGGGGTCCCACCACTCAGGTCATGTTCCCTTCTGACTCCTGCCATCAGGAAGAAGGTACTCACACCACCAGGTTCAGGAACAGTTATTACCCGTCAACCATCGGGCCCTTGAACCCAAGAGAATAACTTCACTCAATTTCACTTGCCCCATTACTGAAATATTCCCACAGCCTGTAGACTCACTTTTGAGGACTCTTCATCTCAATTTTTTTTGCTTATTTATTTACTGGTATTATTTCTTTCTTTCTGTATTTGTGGTTTGCTGTATTTTGCACACTGGTTGAATGCCAAAATTGGCGTTGTCTTCCATTGTTTCTATTATGGGTTTTTTGTGTATGTCTTCAAGACAATGAATGTCAGGGTTGTATATGGGTGTGTACTTCGATAATAAATTCACTCAGAATTTTGAACTTTGAAAAAGTTCTCACATTATTTTATCAGAATTTTCCACCAACTTCTGTGCTCTATATCTCATCTTGCAGAATTTCTTTCTTTCTGTTACCCTCATTCAAAGGGAAGGTTATTGATTCAGCTGTTGTTTTTTCTCATCTCTCTGTAGATGCTGCCTGGCCTGCTGAGAACCCTCAGCATTTTCTACTTTCTACCGTGCATTGCAGTGGATCTGTTGTGAGGGATGCAGGTTCAATGAAATAGGTGCAATGTTTCAAAACATTCACAGGAGACTTCTAATCCACTGTTTGTGCATAACATACAGGGCCAAACGCATTTGCCTCATCCAAAGCCAAAGCAATTGTGTTATTACAGTTATGCAAAGTAAACCAATTAATATAACAGGACAATATGGTTTAATATGACTGGTCAATATTTTTTAAGGTATGACCATGAATAATCTGCTATCATGCAAGGTTGATAGATGTCAATTTTCACAGCTCGCAGAAGTGCTAACCAAACTCTTTCTAGATATTGTTTGCTTGTCCAACTGGAGTGAATGTCAGAGTGCAGTTAAACCATATAAGTGAATCAACAAGTGGGAGGTTCGACAGCTGAGGCAGGACTTGAATCTTATCACCTTCTACAAAGTTAAATCAAGCAATACAGGAAACAGCAGGGTTTCGGTTCCAGATGAGCTCAATGCCTTCTATGCTTGCTTTGACTGTCAGAATTTGGAGGAACCATTGCAAACCCCCACTTCCCCCAATGAACCCTTGATCTCAGTATCTGAAGCTGACATGCAGGCTACCTTCAAGAGGCTTAGTCCAAGGAAAACATCTAGACTGGACACCATCCCTGGCCACATATGAAAGACGTGTGCTGGACAACTAGCTGGAGTGTTCACTGAGATCTTTAACCTCTCATTTTGGTAGTGTGTGGTACCCACCTGCTTTGAGCAGGCTTCAGTTACACCAATGCCCAAAAGAAGTGTGGTGATCTGCCTCAATGACTATCGCCCAGTTGCACTTACATCCATTGTGATGAAATGTTTTGAGAGGTTGTTGATGAAACATATCAATTTGCCTACCAAAGCAATGGGTCCACAGCAGACAGACTCTCATTGGCTCTTAACTCAACCCTGGACATTTAGATAGCAAAGGTGCATACATCAAGATGCTCTTTGTTGAATACAGCTCAGCATTCAATACCACCATCCCCTCAAAATTAAATAATAAGCTCCAAGACCTTGGCCTCTATACCTCCTTGTGCAATTGGATTCTAGATTTCCTCACAGGTAGATCTAGTCAGTTCGTATTGGCATCAACACTTCCTCCACAATCTCCACAGGTGCACTACAGGGCTGTGTGCTTAACCACCTGCTCTACCTGCTTTACACCTATGACTGTGTGGTTTGAGCACAGCTCCAATGCCATAGAAAAGTTTGCTGATGTGGGCCGAACCGAAGGTGGTGATGAATCAGCATACAGCAGGGAGATCGAAAATTTCTCTGAGTTGTGTCATAACTTCTCACAATGTCAGCAAGACCAAGGAACTGATTATGAATTTCAGGAGGGTGAAACCAGAGGTCCACGAGGTAGTCCTCATTGGAGGATCAGAGGTGGAGGGAGTTAGCAATTTTAATTTCCTATGTGTAATTATTTCAGAGGATCTGCCCTGGACCCAGCATGTAAATCCAATTGTGAGGAAAGCAATGCAGCACCTCTCCTTCTTTAGGAGTCTGCAGAGATTTGGCATAACATCTAAAACTTAGAGAAACTTCTATAGATGTGTAGCTGCATCATGGCCTGGTATGGAAACACCAATACCTTTGAATGGAAAATCTTACAAAGTGCAGTGGATTTGACCCAGGCCATCAGGGGTAAAGCCCTCCCAATCATTGAGCAGATCTACATGAAACACTGTTGCAGGAAGGCAACATCCATCAACAGAGATTCCCATCACACAGGTCATGCTCTCTTCTCGCTACTGTCATCAGGAAGAAGGTACGAGAGCCTCAGGACTCACACCACCAGGTTCGGGAACACACGCTCCCCTCAACCATCAGGCTTTTGAAAAAAAGGGGATAATTTCACTCAAATTCACTTGGTTCATCATTGAAATGCTCCAACAACCAATGATCTTACTTTAAGGACTCTTTATCTCATTGTCTTCTGTTCTCATAATTTATGCTGTTTATTTATATTTGCATTTGCACCATTAGTTGTCTTCTGCATTCTGGCTGATCTTTCATTGATCTTATTATAGTTACTATTCTATTTGATTTGCTGACTATGCCCACAGTAAGATGAATCTCAGGGTTGTATATGGTGACATATATGTACTTTGTTAATAACATTTACTTTGAACTTTGAAACGGGATTGGCAAAGACATCCATTGTTCTATGCTTGCAAAGGGAAGCAGAGCTCTGAATGATATTTGATGTAATATTGCTTAAGGCATTCTCATGAAATTGTTTTCTCTTCTAAATTGTGTGGTGCCAAAGGAGCACTCAAAGCAATTTCCATCCTTGCCACATTGTTTCTGAATGTTCCATTGCAAATTTAAACAAAGGTTATTGGCAAAAAATTTCAGAAGAGGTGTAAAACTGAAAGATATTGAGAACCAAATGGCTGTAAATACTGTTAGTACACCACATCCACCTAAAAGAGAACTGAAGTAATAATGGCTCTGAATCATTCGACTTCATGCTCCATCATGAAGAAATGACAAAGAGGACTCAGCAGGTTCAGGACATCTACAACTGCATCTGTGAACATGTGGGAATCTGATGCCTGGTAGAGGTAACATAAGAAAACGGCAGCAGTTCCTCATCGAAGTTGGTGGCACTTCTTTATGTACAAGTCATTACAACACCCTCTAGATACCAGCGAACAGTAAACTTCATTTTTTTTAATATAGTTCCTTCTCCAGGTGGAGAGCTTTCATCGACGTGTGGTAATTTTTTTCAAAGTTTGTAGAAGTGCAACCCATCCACTTATGGGCCTTTGGAACTTGAAGCTCGGTGCTGAAGACACAAATTCACAAATGCTTGCTCACTTCAACATGCACCCCTGATATAGCACTTTTAAAAAGTGGAAGAATATTGAGTAAAGCTTGGTGGCATTCAAATTTTGGAAAAACTGAAACCCATCAGTTTCCCTTCAAAGTATCTTGATTAACATGTTTGCTTTCATTGTAAATTGTAATTTAGCTTTAATTTATATTTGTAGCTTTACGCTCTGCACCAGTCAAAAGGTTGAAATCAATACTACTCACACACATACAAATATAGTTTCCAGTAAGAAGCGTTAGTATTCAGGTATTAAATGCATTCAGTTGAAATAAATGGAGCAAATGTTTGCTCACATTTAAGTGGGTGCAATATGATACAACTACTTTGTTTTATTTTGGCACAGTTTCAGATTTATGTTTTGCCCTTTTTATGCTATGAAGCAAAGCAGATTGTATAAAACGATAACAACTTATACATAGATTAAAGTAAGTTTCACAGTTAGCATACTAAAAAGGCCTATTCCTAAAATACTGTTTTTGACACCTTCTTTCTACACTATGATTAAAAAAGGAAAGCTTGAATTGATTTAACATTTTTCACTTTCCTTTCAGGATGTTATAAAGTGCTTTGCAGACACTTTGGAACACAGGGACATAAGCACGTGTGAGCAGGTGTAGACTAGTCAGACCCTCAAGCCTCCCCCAACGTACAATATTGCCAAGGCTGATCTGCATAGACTTCCCTTCCTCTTTTGTGCTTTAGTCCCACAGACTCCCCAGGCTTCCACAGATGTACTTACTTACTTTTAAGATATCCCCAGTGATTTAGCTCCCCAATGTTCTGTAGTAGACAATTCCAGAGACTCCCCACCCTAAGCAAAAAGAAATTCTTTTGAAGTGTAGCCAATTACATAATTGGTTTGTAGGAGCTTGTTGTGCTCAAAGTGCTGCTGTTTCAAAATAACAAATAGGAAACTGAAGAAAACTTCTCTTTCCTGCAACTCCAGAGATGAAAAGCAAACCAAGATAACCTGTAAACACGGTGACTCATCAACACCATTGACAAAGCTGTGTTCTGAGGTGAAATGAATTTCAAATTCTTTGAATAGATGGCTTCCTTATTCCTCTGTTGCATTTGTGTGTGAAGCAAAACTAATGTTAATGAGGGAGGAAAGCATATTTTTGATTGACGGTATATCAACCACATCATTTCCATAACTGCACTCATCACTTGATCCATATTCTTGCCTCTTCTCTTAAAATCCTCCTTTCAATGACATGTCAAAATAATTCCAGAGTGCTGAAAATATTCTGGAAACTGAAAAACACAGGGTATCTGTATTCTGAATGGAATCTTATTTTGGGGATTTTATATATAGATGTTTATAAAATTAGGAGGGGTACAGATAGGGTAAATGCATGCAGGCTTTTTCCACTGAGATTGGGTGAGACTAGAACTAGATGTCATGGGTTAAGGGTGAAAGGTGAAATAGTTAAGGGAACATGAGGCGGAACTTTTCCACTTAGAGGGTGGTGAGTTGAAGTGGTGGATACAGATTTGATTTCACCATTCAAGAGAAGTTTGGGTAAGTACATGGGGGTAGGGGTTTGGAGGGCTATGGCCCAGGTGCAGGTCAATGGGACTAGGTAGAATAATAAATCAGCATGGACTAGATGGGCCGAAGGGTCTGTTTCAGTGATGTAGTGCTTTGTAACTCTATGACTCTCCTTGCCCAGCTGTTTGATGGAAGAGACACTCTTTAGGAAGGGGGACTCACTATAGACCTATCCTTCCCACTCTAATTGGCCAACTACTTTGTACTGTCTGGCCTCTGCTGATGGAAATGGGCTGGTTGCTCTGATGCACTCTCAGGCTTCACATACCTTTCTTTAAATATACACCAACTCTAGTACTAAAACCCTGGGAACATTTGCAGACATCCCACCCTGCAAAAACTCATTTCAGGGAGGTAGCACCATCAATTTGCGGGAGACTGCCGGGAGAGGTGGGACAACTGCAATAGAGTAGCTCCTTAGCAGCTGGCCAGCTAGTTTAAATAACGTTAGCTATGCTAATGAACGAATGACACCTGTTAAACTCACCTCACCATATCTTTTACAGTCTTAACCCACCATGGGCAATAGAAAAGTCACTGTTGCAAACAGTGCGGCGAGCAACACTCTCATTATTTTGACCCCTATTAGGCAGGGGTACACTTTAGTGTAGTCTGGGGTGACGTACGTTTTATTTTTTTTGGAACACTGCAATGGTGTGCTCTTTCTCACGCTCTCTCTCTCTCTCGTGGTCGCTCGCGCGCTCTCAAGCACTCTCACTTGCTTTCTCTCTCACTCGCTCTCTCTCCCTCTCTCGCTTGCTTTCGCTCTCGCTCGCTCGCTCTCGCTTGCTTTCTTTCTCTCTCTCTCATGCGCACTCTCTCTCACGTGGTCTCTCTCGCGCTCTCTCTTGCTTTTCTCTCGCTTGCTCTCAAAAAAATTGATTTCCGTGATATTGTATATAATTTACGGGCATCAGGGAGCCACTATTAAAATGCAGGAGACTCCCGGAAGTTCTGGGAGAGGTGGGATGTCTGCATTTGAGTCAATGGGAGAATTATATATTATTGGGGCCTGTATATTATAAACACTAAAAAAATAATTTCCTTAGTTATAGACTAAGTAATAAAGTAGCTTAAAACCTGAAATCCTTCAAGTGTCACCACAGAAATAGGTGAAGTATGACTCTCAAGTTAATGAACTTTCTTGTTAACATCTACCTATTCAGTTCTTAAACAGCAATTTTGCTTCATAACACCAACTTGTTGACATTTTGCTCAAATAAAAGTCCTTAGTTGTGTAATCAGAACATTTCCTGCCACCACTTTTCATTTAACTTCATTCCTTTTTCAATATGACAATGCATACAGCTGTTAGATTTGTTGCTAATGATCCATCTGATGTTGAATTAGAGCTTGGCTCTCTGGAGGAAATCACTTACATCAGTCACAAACAATTACTGATGTTAATATGATCTGCAGCCTAGTCAGAATATTGTAATTCCAATACAAGCTTCTCTGTCACCGGACAGAAGATGTTGGCATCAAGGAAAATAACACTCAGAAAAGTTCCACTTCGCCAAAGGCAACTACAGGGAGGGAATAAACTAAAGAATGCTGGACAATAGATGGGGTTGAAGTTTCTTATGTAATTCCAAAAGACAAAAGCTAAAGTGCTGTGCTGTTGAACATGGAGTAAAATTGAAGGTAACAACCTTGTGCACTTTTCTGTGCTCCTTTGTACCCATCAGAAAAACTGGCTTTTCATTTCTCATAGGTATATTGATTCGCTCCAGCACGTTTTTTTGTTTCTCTAGTCTCAAACCTAAAATTATGTCAACTGCAATGCATCAAGCAAAAGACATCTGTATTTTAAAATATTTTAAATATCTGTTCTTATTCCACACAGAACAACTAATTTTTGCTAACCTTCTTTCCCTGAATTCAAAATAAAAGGGCTAATAGATATCTGCTTTTATGGCCTGCACAGAGACCTGTACTATCCTATGTCCTCACACACTGCTTTGCCTATGGAAGCTAGGGTCACAGTTCATTCTCTGGTTCCGTGCACCAGGATCATTTCAGACTGAAGTCTGTGCCACATCTCACTCTGCAATAGGAAGTTCACTAAAAATTCCATCTCAAGGAGAGGAATCTTCACCTCCTTCTCCTTTGGCCTATGAGTGTAGGCGGAGTGCAGCCATTCAGAGATCTCAACAACCTTAGCTGAGGAATGGCTGACTTAATTGGCCTTTTCGCTGAAAGAACTAGTCTCCTGCTCTTCACTACACTCTCTGGTTCTCTCTGATCTCCAGGGAGCAGTCTTGCAATCTCTGCCCGTCATTTCAGCACCCACTTCCAGCTGTAGCTGGAGCTCCGTTGCATTTGATGTGTTCCTTCATTGACTGAATTTTGGTAAAAACAGTTGTTGTTGAAAGTTGTGAACGGTGCCCAAAAAATTATGCTAGTGATTCAGTAAAAAAGCAAAAGGAACTCTGGGAAATGTTGTGCAATTTGGCTGGAGTAACTGAAGATAAAATAAAAGCAAGAACCTAAGAGAAATTTAAAAAAAAACAGTGGTTGCTGGAAATATGAAATTAAAATGTTGGACTTGAGACAACAGATTTGCCAACAGTCAAAAAGTGAAATGACTAGCCAGAAAATGATGGAGTTTGTTCAAATCTAAGATTGCTAAACAGATATGCGGTGCCCAAGAGAAAAATTGTTCAATTCTATTGCAGCTACTCTTCCTAAATGTCAACCTGCCATTTGTCTCTACAGGCTATTTTTAATGGTGCAAAGCTGTGTGATTATAAAGATGTTAAAGTTTTGCAAAGGTCAAAAATCTATTGAATTCCATGTAAATGTTATCAGAGCACCGGAAAAACAGAAGTCATACTAAAGAAACACTGATGTCTTAACAAATACATTGCAGACTCCAAAGTTAGACTTGGGATCTTAATGATCTATGTGGTATCTCATGCTGAATCTGTACTCAAAGATAGTACATTTATATTTAAAAGCCAAACACTTATTAAGTATTCTTTGTTCAGAAATAACTTCAGCATCAGAGATCTATTACTTACTGGTAGCAAATCATAAAATGCATGGGGCTCCCTGCTGAAGGTATTATTTTAAGGAAAAGCCATTGAGATGAGGAGAAGGGTATAGGTGGTGAATATAAAACCCAAAAGCAACCATACAAGTAATCAATAATTAAGAGGCATTTTAAAGTTGATGCAAAGATGTATAATGAACTGACCCAGGTGCATTTTGGTGGTTTACGGTAAATGGTACACATATTTCCTGCAGCAGTCCTGTTTGAATGCCCCATATCAGCAGGGGATGAGCAATCTATGCTGGGAGAGGGGTGTAAAACAAAACTGAGGATTTGGCCTTTAGAGCCAGGAAATAATCTCACGACGGCTCCTGAAAAGTCACAAGGAAAGATGGGAGTTCACACAAATCTACTTAATGACTGGTTATGAATTCCTGACGCCATGGGATATGGTTACACCCCTTTTATCCTACTTCCCATTCCACTTTCCAACGCAACCTTACATGCATTAGATGCTAATTTGTTAGGACATTGCAATAAAAGACAGCCGATGTTGATCAAAAATGCAAGAGAAGAAATTATGGATAGCAAGTATGAAAAATCAGCTTAAACATTTTAATGAAGAGGGCCTGGCCTTAATAGATGATATCTCATTACAGTTGTTACCTTTAAAAACAGATTACAAAATATAATTATCACAGTATTTATTCATGAAAGTTTGAACATGCCTGAGCCTCCTTCACTTTACTGTGTTGTGATGGAGCCTTCACATTAGATATCATATGTTCTTTTTTTCTAGCACAAAAAGCAAGTTAAAATGAAACGTCTAGTTACCTCAGGACGCCTTTTGGCAGAAAGTCCTGAAGAAGGGTATCGGCTCGAACCATCAACTATCTGTTCATTTCTATAGATTCCGCCTGACCTGCTGAGCTCCTCCAGCTTTTTGTGTGTGTGGCAGAAGGCTTGTTTTGTTTCCGTCTCTAAACAGATGACCTCAGCCAGGACAGATCACACCTTGAATACTGCTGGGGCGTTTTTGGTTTTTCTTCTTATTGTCAACTAATCTCAACCCAAATAGTTTAATGGATCATTTGCATTTTAGAATTTAATGCTAGATTTTCACATAAACTAAAAAGGCTTTTGCTTGACTACCTCCTTTAACTGAACTAACTTTTCAAGATTATTTTCTCCATGTCTTTATTAACAGGGACAAACATGATGTATTTTCCTTGGGAAGGTGTAACCTAATCAAAATGAATTAATTTTGAAAAGCTAAGGAGGTTTATAGAAGTTCAAAGGAAAGATTAAGCTATTCCTAAATTTATCTCTTATTCCCAAGGGATCTGGCCTTCTCCGTGGCTACATTATGGAGCAGCATGGTGCCATCTCTGTCAATCCTTCAAGTGAAGCAAGCTCTCACTGAAATACTCCCTAACCACCTTGCCAGAAGTATTTCTTGATCGCCTTCTCCCCAGCTTCCTTCTGTCAACCTTGCCCTATTCTGTGACCCCCTCCTCATTCACCAATCTTCCTTTGAGCCGAGTGGAAATTTCACCAGAGTGCCTATGTATGGAAGCAAAACTGCTTTGCTGAATGGCAAAATCTTTTAAAATAAGATCACAAAATTGTGCCATACAAGTGTATGTGAATGAAAGGGGCAGAAAAGAACCATGAGGTTGATCACTCTTGTTCAGACCATGAAAGAAGTCTTGGACATGCTAATGTTAAGTATTTGCTGAGTATTTACATACGGGAGAACAGACTGCAGATGCTGCACATGAGATTTAAATCAGTACAAAGTTAAGTTAGGACAGCTATCATGAGGTTCTTGTAAATAATAGAGTGAATTCATACCTGGACAGTAAAGGTGATATCTTTCCTTTTGTGAGCTCTTTCATTTTGGCAAAAGGCCAATTCCAGAGACAGTAAAGGCAGTAGAATAATTGCAATTTGGATAAATGCAGTACTTTGTGCTAAAATGTTGCCGATAGGACACACTTGACTAACTAAAAGTTTCCATGTTCTCTCAGCTCATGATCACTGAAAATATCCTCACTTCTAGAAAGTATAAATTTAACTATCATTGGTGATATTGAGTGATGTTATGCTGATAGTCTATGCTGGATTGCAATTAGATTGAGTTCACGCAAATATGCTTTGCAACAAATACTCACAATGAGTGAACAGAGCAGACCTTCTCCCCATTACTTGGGTTGGAGATTACCCAGAAGTAAAACGTAAAATCAATTCCATCATACAATATCGTTGTTCTAAGATAAAATTATCAGTTAGATTAAAGAAATTTTTTAAATATATCCAAACCAAATACATTTATTTGATTCTTGTGAGCCTAATTCTATAAAATCTACGAGTCTATGTGTAAACTAGATTACAGGTAAATTTAGGTATTTTATTTCCCTCAGCCCCACTCTTCCCCTCTCTTCATCTCATGTATAGTACCTCAACCCAAAATGGACTGGTGAAAATGCACACTAGAAGGATCCAAATACAGGATAGCTGCTTGGATTAATGGGACTCATTGTGGAACAAAGCTATTTACGAGGTTTAATTTTGAATAATAAATTCCTTGTTATAATTAATATACCACAATTATCTACTGACATATGCACTGGAGACCAAATGTTCAGTGAACTATTTCAGTCTGTATCAGTTCTATAGAGTGCTTGGGGTCATGGCACAATGCTTTTTCATAAAGTCAGCATATTTGTTGCTGACTTAGGCCATTGTGTTGATGTGTTGTCAGATGACTAGTTTATTAAATAACTCCTTTTTGCTGATCTGAAGGAGAAGGAAAACTGGTTCTAGAGTCAAGGAAGATCATGATATAGAATAAAACAGACCTTAGTAATGAGATATTGTTCTGATTTAGTGGATGGTGTCCTTTAGGAGTAAGTAAGATTACACATGTGGCTGTGACTGCCACTATACTTTGCTGGACTTCACTCTCTCATTAAATTTCTGACCAAATGTCTTTCTATGATGTCAAAGGTGACAAAATTTTACCACTCCTGCTCTTGTCCAGCTGCAGTAAAACTGCACCTGTCACCTCCCAGGTGTTGCATACAAATTAATCACTCCCATAGCCTGAGAGAGAGAGAACTACAGGCAGAAGAGTCTGACCACTGGTTTGCTTGAAAGTGTCCCTCATTGCCTTTATTTTAAGCTTTGGGTTGTGAGGTGAGGGAATAATCTTTTTCTGCCATTAGGAATCAGAGGCATAGTCTTGAGAAGTGCAATCTGCCTTGTCGACTTGGAATCTTCAAGAATTATTCTAAAAGTTTGTTCTCAGAACCTATTAACCCAGTTGATTGGTTTGTGTCAGTCCAATCCTAGGCCTGAAAAGGTGTCCAAACAAATTCAATCTTTGTAAAAAACATGGAGGTCAAAATAACTTCAAAGTGCATCCTTCCTTCCCTGTCTGTCACTGACTTTCTCATTATATTCAATGATATAATAAATTGGATTGACTTAAGGTTCAGACAGAGCATTTAACTTTTCATTTCCATCACTGACTTCCCAAAAAGCTAATTGCTAAGATGGTTCCAAAAGATAAAGATACGTTTACACTCTTAGAAATACATGCATCTGCACATTAACAATAGGCCTCTTAGTGCCAATTATCTGTCTTAATTGCATTTGCCTTAAATCAGTCATTAGTGACCATTGAATGAAAGAACTGACAGTGTCCAGGGCTTGTACTTAAGCCTCTTGAAGATTCATCATGAAAACAAGGAAAGACAAATCAGTTTTTCTCTACTCTTTTGTTTACTTAGAGAATGGGTCAAATAATTTAATGAGAGGATTACTCATGCTTCAGTTCTACTGAAGAAGATTAATTGATATTTTCCTGTAAGGGGTTAACCAGGTGGACCCAGTCCACTTGTCTTTATAGTTAAAGGGAATGTGATTAGTGGAGCAAGTTTGACTATTTTTCACAAGAAATTATTCAATTTACTTTGCATGTCCTAGGTTTTGCCTTCTTATGCTTTTGTCAATTTAGGATATGGCAACATACTTGAGTTCTAGCTAGACACAATTCACTGAATTTGATATGTCTTGCTTGCACCTTGAAACAATATGAAAACTTTTTTTTTAAAGCAAAAGGTGATTGATAGTAGGGGGTAGGATGAACATAAAATAACAAAACCAGTTAAACTTGTACAAGGTAGATGTATCCCGTCTGTATTTCCAGGGTCACTGAAAGTCCCAAGAGCCAACTATCCTGCTTTCAAAGGCCAAGTAATTACTTTGAATTTCTACCTGTACTTCTCCTTCTCTGCTCTCCCGCTCCACTGCATACTCCCATTTCTCAAAATCCTACATCTTTGAGTAGGTTTGAGTCATTTATCTTAATGTAGACTTCTTTATGATGTTATTTATCTTGTAATACTCCAGTGAAGCACCCTGGAGTGATTTACTGTGTCAATGGTGCTAATTTAATGAATTACTCTTAAAAATGTAGGGCCCAGGGCTTTGGAAACTGTATCAACATTTTCTGGTATCAGCAATTTCAAATACAAGTTAAACATTATGCAAGTTATGCATTCCTGGCCTACAAAGACAGAGACTTATTGTAAACTATTTGACTCAGCATTGACTGAGCCAGATAAATCTCATTCATTTGCAAATTCCTGATTGACGCAAGGGCAGGATCTGGGATCTTTATGTGCAGCTGCTCACGTTCCACTGGTGCATTGAGAGGGTGAACACCACAGCTTCCTTTGACTCTGGACAGTAATTTTTGAAATCTTGGGGATTGTGCTCCAGGTAGCTCTGTCTCCTCTGTTTATTGACTGAGTCCTATTTTCAATACCACGGGATCCAGGTTAGTTATAAGTGAGGTTTTGCATTTTGTTCCTGTTTAAATGAAATGCATACATTTTGTGCATGCTTGACACAACCAGTTATACGAGGGGTGGTTGATAAGTTCGTGGCCTAAAGTAGAAGGCAACAATTTTAGAAAACCTAGTACATTTATTTTTCCTACATTTACACACCTAGTTCAGCGGTCGTGGAGCATACGGATCCCTTCTTTGTAGAAGTCGGCATCTTGGACCTCCAGAAGTGGTCCACAGCAGGGGTGATTGAAAAGTTTGTGGCCTAAAGTAGAAGGAGATGAGTTATTCACTTCAAACTTTCTGCACTTTCACTCAAAGAGTTGAACTGCACGTGCATGTAACAAGAGCTGTATAACTCATCTCCTTCTGCATGTTACAAGAGCTGTATAACTCATCTCCTTTTACCTTAGACCACCAACTTATCAATCACCCCTGCTGTGGACCACTTCTGGAGGTCCAAGACGCTGACTTCTACAAAGAAGGGATCCGTATGCTCCACAACCACTGGACTAGGTGTGTAAATGTAGGAAAAATAAACTTGCTGGTTTTTCTAAAATTGACTCCTTCCACCTTAGACCACAAACTTATCGATCACCCCTCGTATGTAGCTGTCTGACATAGGCATTGCAACAATGCCAATAACTAAGTGTGTTGCTAAGAATTCAGAAGGATGAGAGGAGATCTTGCAGAAACATATAAAAGTATGAAAGGAATAGATAAGCTAGAGGCAGGAAAGTTGTTTCCACTGGTGAGTGAGACTAGAACTCAGGAACATCGTCTCAAGATTCGGGGGAGTAGATTTAGGACAGAGATGACAAGGAACTGCTTTCCCAAAGGGTGGTGAATCTGTGGAATTCTCTGCCCTATAAAGCAGTGGAGGCTACCTCAATAAATATATTTCAGACAAGGTTGGATAGATTTTTGCATAGTAGGAGAATTAAGGGTTATGAGGAAAAGGCAGGTAGGTGGAGATGAGTCCATGGTCAGATCAGCCATGATCTTATTGAATAGTGGAGCAGGCTGGATGGGCCAGATGACCTACTCCTGCTCCTATTTCTTATGTTCTTATGTTCTTTAAATTTCAAGGAGCTCAGAACACATCCTACACCGGGCCCTCTGAGTGTCAACAGTCTGGGGATGTGATTGCTGGTCTTGCAATCTCAGGAGAAAGCAAAGAATCAACTTGCTCACTTTGCGGATAGTTGATTTTCTTTTCCATTGCCCTCCCCTTTTCTGTTTTCATCTCCTGCCTTGGAATAATTGCCGCATCATCATAAAGCCGTAAAGTCAACATTTTATATATCTTTAGTACTATTTATTTTGCAAACCATTGACTTCCAGCGAGCAATCGTGATTACTCTATCAGCTATGTAACATAGCTAAGAAAGTTTGATGATACAAAGCTGGATGTCACTAGAGACTGTGAGAAGGCTGCAGGGAGAATAGTCAGAGAGATTGCCAGAAAAGCATAGTAGTTAATCGAATGCATAATCACTGGATATGGGTTTGCAATGAGAGTCAACAGTATTCATAAAGAACACACATGCAGAGATAATATATTGTAAAAGTTGTTTGAGAGTGCATTGCTGACTGTTCATATGTCCGATAGTAAGGTCTGGGTGCACCATCTGTTTCACTATAGATTTACAGTTGAAATAGATATTGCATATTGATGACAGAAGAAAAAGACCAGGATAGAGAGAAAAGCAATTAGACTACAGAAACCGACCTGCAGAGGATAGCAGGAGAATATAAGAATCAGAAGCAGGAGAATCACCGTTCAGACACTTGTGCCCACTCCGCTATTCAAAAAGATCATGGCTGCTGTTTCACTTCAACCCCACTTTCTTGACTTAACACTTTTTTCTTTAACTCATTTAATATCCAAAAATCTGTCAATCTTTGTCTTCATAATCCACTGACAATCCCTCAATAGCCCAAAGGCTGGGGCAACAGTTTCCAAACATTCAAAATAAGATGAGAAGTCCAAAGCTGCACCTACTCTTTGGGTGAAGACTTCTCATTTCACCTTGATTAGCTGACCCTTGGCCAGAGACTGTGACCCCCAACTAGACATCCCAGTCAGGGGAAATATCATCCTTGTAACTATCCTGAAAAGTCCCATCAGATTTTACTGGTGTACTGAAATCCTTCAGTAAGAAAGGCCAATTTACCATTTGCCTGTGTAATATCTTGGAGCACCTATGCATTAACTTTTAATGATTTGTGCACAGGGTCCCTCAAGTCTATCTGAACACAAGCACCATTAACCTCTTGACATTTTAAAAAAAAACTCTGCTTTCCTATTTTTGCTGCCATAATACATTGCTTCGCACTTTTCAATATGATTTTCAATCTGCAAATGCTATTCTTTTTTTATCCTTCTCATGAACTGTAGTGGCATCCAGCTTTGTATCACCAAACTTGCATTATTTTACTCTTAATTTTCACATTCAAATCAGTGATATGGGCCATTAATAGCTAGCTGGTCCCTGTGTCATGTCATGAGTCACATCCTTTCAATCTAAAAAAAGTTGATTTATTGCTACTTTCTATCCTCTGTGCATTAACAAATTTCCAAATCACAGCAAATTATTCCAATCCCATTTGTTCTGATTTTGCTGAATATCCTCTGGTCAAGCATCTTGCTGAAGGCCTTTAAATGTCCAAATACTATATACCATGCCCACTGGATCTGCCCCAGATATTTGCTGTTTATAACCTGAATAAGCTAAAAGACTTTCATAAACTTCTGTTTTCTCTTCCCAATCCTATTATTATTTTCTAAATACCTTTCCAGCATTAGTAATAGATTCTGGTATTTCTCCTATCGCTGTACCTATTCCTTTAACTACTCAAGTGCTGCTGCAAAACAATAATTTCATGACATATCAGCCAAAGATAATGACGCTGGTTCAGACTATTAACATCAGTCTGACTACCTGGAGTCCCCTTTTCTTTCTCTTGTTCTTTTCTTAATTTGTGGGATTATATCAGCACATCACACAAACCAATCTTTCATCCGTGGACTCACCTTACACTGCACGCTGTCGGAGCAGTGCTGCCAGGATAATCAAGTGCACGACCCACTCAGCCAACAGACTTTTCGTCCCTCTTCCCTCCGGGAGAAGGTTCAGGAGCTTGAAGACTCATACGGCCAGATTTGGGAACAGCTTCTTTCCAACTGTGATAAGACTGCTGAACAGATCCTGACCCGAACCCTCCAAATATCCGGACCTGCCTCTCGGTTTCTTTTGCACTACCTTACTTCCCATTTTTCTATTTTCTATTTTCTATTTATGATTTTTAATTTGTTTTTAATATTTACTAATTTTAACTATTTTTAGTATTTCATATTTGTAATCCAGGGAGTGTGAAGTGCCGAATCAAATATCGCTGTGATTGTATGTTCTAGTACCGATTGTTTGGCGACAATAAAGTATAAAGTATATGTGCTACCTTGCAACAGATAGGAACCGCTCTCGAGCCAATGGAATTTTGGGAATGCATCACTATCCCTATTGCCACCACTTTCAAAGCCTTAGGAAGCCAGCTTTTAGCCCCTGGGAATTTATTGGCTTTCAATCCCACTAATTCCTCCATTTTTTAAAACTTTTGCTCATATCTTTCAGCTCCTCACTTAGTCTGGATGTGTTGCCCATTATTACTGAGAAATTTCTGTATTTTTTTCTGTGAAGATATAAATTATTTGTTTAATTTCTTTGTCATTTTGTTAACTCAGTCTGCAAATAGACCCACATTAAATGTTACTAATCTTTTCACTTTTGACATCCTAATGTACATCTTTGTATAATTTTATGGTTTGCATCTATGTTCCCCACTACTTATTTTCCTTTTCCTTGATCCTCTACTGAAGTGTGAAATCTTCTCAGTCTTCTTATTAGCTATTTGTTCTTGGCAACATTGATCTAGTACCATTTTTAACACGTCTTATTAGCAATTTTCCTGTTGTTTCTTCTACCTTAATAACATATAAATTTGAAGTAAACTGTAAAATTCTCCAAATTTTAGCTCTTGCATGTTTACTATCGAATTTATTAAAATAACTTTTCAATATACCATTGCCAAAAAGACTTCATACAATTGTGGATTGTTTTGGTTCATTTTTTTAAATATTTGTTTTAGGTTTATTTAAATGATTTTCAATGTTCATATAAAAGTCAGTCATTCTTTTCTAAAAGCCTTTAATTATCAGATCATGTATTAGTTATACAATATTTTATCAAAAATACTCTGTCCTTTTGGCCCCTCAACATACTGGCCAAGAAAAACATCTCTATACACTCTATGAATTTGTCCTCTTTACTAATACATCTAATTTTGATGCTCCAACGTATGTGTAGTTTAAAGTCATCCAGAACTAATGTATTATCCACATTACATGCTCCACTAATTTCTTCCGTTACGCTATGCCCTCCACTATGCGGGTGGAGATAAAGATGGCACCAGAAGACGATTTCTCCCAGCCCATCAGCCAAACAGTTTAAATTCTTCTTCTTTCTGGTGCCTTTTCTCCCCTTTACAAGGTGGCGGGGGCCCTGTTGGAGTCTGTGATCTACAGCTACACTCAAACTGCGGTTCTTCATGGCAGCATGTTAGCGTTCTTGGAGTTCGCCAATCAGCCACATTTTCAATAACTCCAGGAGCAGTTTGGAAGTCGGGCACCTTTGGGGTACGGCCTTGCATGGCCCTGTGGACCTGATTTCTAGCTGGTGTCATGAACTGAAGCATTGCAGGAACATTGAGACTGCCCGTACGGATGTTGGAGGCCCCTGCACTCAGGTGATATCTATCTATCTATCTATCTCTCTCTCTCTCTCTCTCTCTCTCTCTCTCTCTCTCTCTCTCTCTCTCTCTCTCTCTCTCTCTCTCTCTCTCTCTCTCTCTCTCTCTATCAATGGTGAGTGAGAGTTTTGAGTTGGTTCTTGAGTTGGGGATAACTCGGAATAAAAGCAGCACTACAAATTCGAACAGACTGTAACATCAAAACAGTGAGCTGTTTTGTCTCCCCTCTCGCTGTGGAAGGAGTGATATCACTCTCTACCTTGTTAGTGAGAGAGAGATCCTGTGCGATATTGAACTGCAGGGATGAACAGTAGGTTTTGATGTACTGTAGACCATGGTCTCTCTTTAGGGCTTTGCTGTTGCTTGCACGGTGGGTGGTGGGAGTGCTGATGCTATCTGCTGGAATAAGAGGGAAAGGTCTGATGTTGCTTACAGCTGCTTGTGCATGGGAAGGAGGCAAGGGTGTTTGGGGTTCTTACATTTTTTTCCTGTCATTCATTCTTTGGGGTTTTCTTCTGTTTTGAGGATGTCTATGAAAAGTAAGAATTTCAAGTTGTGTTCTGTATACATTCTCTGATATTAAATGGCACCATTGAACCATTATTCTATGTATAAGCTCTAAGATCCACTGAAGGAATCTTTACAACATCTGCCAGCCATTTATTCTGGATTGAACATGCTTTGTAAGAAAGTTACCACAAATGTGCCAAACCAATACAGTCAGCTAAAAAATGACACAACGGAGAGAAAATAGTCAAGTTATAAGTTAAAGCCTTAGAAATAATCCAAAAAGGGATACACAGAGGAGGTTACATTGTGACTTCAAAAGAGAGAGCATGATAGAGGAAAGAGTAACACAACAGAAAAGCGAAACATCTGGCAGCTTTGTGACCCATATAGACTCTGTCTGATCTGCTGATTAATTTAGTTAAGTGATGGGGCAAGTGAAGCTGAGTGAAGTTATCCCTTCTGGTTCAAGAGCCTGATGGTTGAGGAATAAAAACTATTCCTGAAGCTGGTGGTGTGGGTCTTGAAGCTCCTCTACCTTCTTCCTGATGTCAGCAGCAAGAATGGAGCAAGGCCTGGGGTGGTGTAGGTCTCATGGATGCTGCTTTCCTATGACAGTGCTCTTTGGGGGGCGGGGGGAGAGCTTTACCATGATGGACTGGGCAATATAGGCACAACAATGATTCATCACCACTTGAAAAACACAAGACAGGGTTTGGCCAGTAGAGAATGTATAATGGTATATATTGTAATACTGAGTCCCTTGTGCAACAAGAACACAAAAATGTGGATGAAAACAAATGGTTGCCAAGACATGAAGTTTCCATTGCTTCAAGAAGCCAGTCTGTGAAGGTTTACCAATCTGACTGAGCAAATGCTGCAAAAGCCTTGCAAATGTGGTCTCAGCAAACAAAAGGCATTATTTTATTGCAGTCATTTACTTCTATTAAATACTGTTTGAGATTTCAATCAAATGTATTCAGCAAAAGGTCTTGAACGCACCTGCATTGACAAATATGCTAACACTGGAAATTTCCATTGCGATGTAAGTTGGCAATAAAATAGATCATGTGAATTCTCTTCATTCATTGCTTGAATTACAGCCAGCTCTCCCTATAATGGTCAGCTACTTAGCCATTTAATTGGATATTATCTGCAATGATGTTAATTAATGCAGTCATCTGATTGAACACTAAGATGATAAATTAGATGAGTAAAATGTTTTGCATTTCTGAAGTAGCATTTGCATTCATGGTACCAATTGTGCACCCAATGTAGAGCTGCTGACATCAACTGCAGCTAAATGAAATGTAAATAAAATCAAATTTTGTAGTGATCAGTGATCCTGAAAATACTCAACCATCCTTGCAGATGATTTCACTAACAGATTAAAAACTTGGCAGGATAATATCACTACAATATCATGTGACAAAGGCCGGAGGATAAGATGACACTGAAAGGAGTATATCTGCAGCAGACTATCTGACATGGGACTTGAGGTACCATGAGTGGTTAACAATTTCCGTCACAAAAAGGAATGGTATCTGTAGACAGCAGGGAATCTGTTTCACTGTTGATTGGACTGTCTGCTGTGTCAATGAGTACAGAGTCAATACTGGCATTGGCTTCATGATACATATCCATCAGCTATCTCTAGCTTTAGCTTATGTGGTAGTGCGTCAGAGCAAAGCAGAGGCAGAATATACAGTGGCATGTAGAAGTTTGGGCACCCCGGTCAAAATTTCTGTTACTGTGAATAGCTTTGAGCATGTGTTGCAACCAGTGGCACGGGGAACATTTACTGGTAGAGGGAAGAATGAATTCAATTAAATACTAGCAAATTCTGGAAACAAACATCACACCGTCTGTAAAAAAGCCGAAGATGAAAAGAGGATGGCTTCTACAACAGGATAATGAACCTAAACACACATCAAAATCCACAATGGACTACCTCAAGAGACGCAAGCTGAAGGTTTTGCCATGGCCCTCACAGTCCCCTGACCTAAACATCATTGAGAATCTGTGGATAGACCTCAAAAGAGCAGTGCATGCAAGACGGCCCAAGAATCTCACAGAACTAGAAGCCTTTTACAAGGAAGAATGGGTGAAAATCCCCCAAACAAGAATTGAAAGACTCTTAGCTGGCTACAAAAAGTATTTACAAGCTGTGATACTTGCCAAAGGGTGTGTTACTAAGTACTGTCATGCAGGGTACCCAAACTTTTGCTTCAGGCCCTTTTCCTTTTTTGTTATTTTGAAACTGTAAAAGATGGAAATAAAAAAGTTTTCTTGCTAAAAATATTAAAGAAATGTGTCATCTTTAACCTTATGCCTTTTGGAAATCAGTTCATCTTTTACTCGCTTAGCTATTCACAGTAACAGAAATTTTGACCGGGGTGCCCAAACTTTTGCATGCCACTGTACCTTGAAAGTGGCATCAGAGAATTTGAGTCTCATCTCTCAGGGACAAATGTCCATTTTATTATTACTGGATACTTTGGAGACATTCACCATGTCATTCCATTCAAGAAATGGAACACTACTTTCTTCTTTATGAAAGAAATAGGAGGGGTGCTGGCTGCTATTTCAATCATTAGTGGTTTTTTTTTCTATGTCCTCTATGCTGTCACTAACCTTTCACAACTGATAGGAGGATTGAAACTATAATGAGGAACAGAATGAGGCTATCCTTTCCAGGACATCAGAAATGCCCTCCTTTAAAGAACAGGGTTTCCCTTTCTCCATCATTGAGGCTGCCCTCACCTGCATCTCCTCCATTTCCTGGACGTCCATGCTCGCATCCATCTTCCCGTCGCCTTAACAGGGATTGAGCTCCTCTTATCCTCACCTACCACCCCAGGAGCCTTTACATCCAACACATCATTCTCCACAACTTCCGCCATTTTCAATGGGATCCTACCACCAAACACATCTCCCCCACCCTGCCTTCCACAGTGTCTCTCCCTCCATGATTCCCTTGCCCACTCATTCCTCCCTCCTGGCACATATCATGCAAATGACAGAAGTACTACACCTGCCCATTCACTTGCTCCCTTACCTCCATTCATGACACCAGCAGTCCTTCCAGGTGAGGAAACACCACCTGTGGATCTGTTGAGATCATCTGTTGCATCCGGTGCTCCCAGTGCAGCCTCCTCTACATGAGTGAGTTGGGGGACCACTTTGTCGATCTCCTCTGCTCCATCCACCAAAAGCAGAATTTCCCAGTGGCCAATCATTTTAATTTCCAGCCTCACTCCTGTTCCAATGTTGGTCTATGGGCTCCTCTTTTGCAACAATGAGGCCACTTTCAGGGTGGAGGAGCATTACCTCATATTCCCTCTGGATAGACCCCAACCTTCTGGAATGAACATCGATATCTCATCCTTCTGGTAATTTCTTTTTTCCTCTCCCTGTCCACTTCTATTGCCATTCTGGCCTCTTACCTTTTCTCAACTGTCCATCACCTCACCCTGGTGCCCCTCTTAATTCTCTTTCTCCTAAGTTCCACTCTCCTCTTCTATCAGATTCCTTCCTCTCCAGCCCTATACCTTTCCCACCCACCTACCAACTTCTAGCTATCCTTCTTCCGCTCCCCCCACCATTTTATTCTGGTGTCTTCCTCCTTCCTTTCCACTCCTAATGAAGGGTATCAGCGTGGAATGTTGACAATTTATTCATTTCCATTAATGCTTTCTGATTTGCCGAGTTCCTCCAATACTTTGTTTGTGTTACTCTGGATTTCCAGCATCTGCAGAATTCTTTGGGTTGAGGGATAATGTCAGATAGGTTTTTCCAATTTCACCCAGACTCGATTCCTCATACTTGAATGAATGATACGAATGAATCACAGTGAGACAAGTATCATTATGATCAGTATCTAAAGACTCAGATGCTTATCCTTTGTCACTGTCATCTAGCCAGGCTTTACTTGTCTATTAGAACTCTATTCCCCCAGGTTAGTTACTGTCTTTTATTCAGGGGGATAGCAGATAATTGTCATAGAAGGCCAGAAAGAGCCACTGTCTTGGAAGGTTTACCTTCTGACTGCTGTTTCTACCATGAGTAGCTGCTACCTGGAATTGTTGGGTATAGGACTGAGGTGAAGCAACCAAATGAGAACCAGTGGTTTAAAAGGAGATGCTAACATCTTGAGAGAGAAGGGCATTCTCAATTACAGTGACATTATCTTGACACTGGGAAGATAATGGTTTTAGTATCTGCTGTGGTGCAGATCACACAACTATCAACAAAGACCGGATCGCTGATAATCAAATCCCACAGTACGACTATCTATTCCCCGAGGGCTATAATGTTCTTAGCTCTCTGATCACAAACAGCTGCAATCACCCCAGTGGAAATTAATCCATTTCAAGGTGCTCCCTCTATACCTGGAGAAAAGTAACTTTTTCCAGCTATTATCAATGTGGTTCTGAGAGGCATCTCTCCTATTTCTCTGGACACAGATCTGCTCCAGAATTGATAAAAACATTTCAATGCCTGTTGGTACACCTCTACTTGTTTGGAAATTGGGGTTTCTCTTTGAAGTCAGCGATGTCCAGCTCTTGTAATTAGCATGGAGAAGGACTTCACTAACTTCACACCCAGACGTCAGGCTGTAGGATGCTCCAAATATTATGTAATGCACCTTCCCTACTTTTCCATTGCACTTCCCCGTTGTACTCTTCACCCCTGTCCTCTGGAACCCTGCAGCTATATGGATTTTAACTCCACAGAGACAAAACAATGACTCTCTTCCATCTATATTCTGATTGTAGTCCATTACAGCCAGGTGCCCCACATTCTGTAACCTGCCCACCTTGCAATACCTGTATTGAAGTTGGTGTTTAAATGTGACAGGTGGAATGAAGTGCTGTGCTCTTCCTCTGTAAATGTATCCTGCTCATGCCTCCTCTGACTTATCCTTCTCTGCTGTTAGCCATTGCAAGGGGAGCCTGGGTGGTTGTATCATTCCAGAGAGCCTTGGATGTTAGACAAAGGTAAACAGGACAGATTACTGCACACTTGAACCCAGTGGAGGAGAGGCTGCTATACATCAGATACACTTAGAGCTGCCATTTCAGTAACAGATGGAGTGATGATGAAGTACCATGATAAGGAGATTCAGAACTTCTTCAGCTAGTCCTGTGGTATGGGCTAAGCTGTCCCAAGAACACATCGAAAGGCAAATGCTGAAGATTGAAATGTGTTGCTGATTTTGGATGTCCTTGTACTGAAAGTTAACATGTAGGTTTAACAAGCAATTTGAAAGATAAATAGCATTTTTGCAAGATGATTTGAGTATAAGAGATACCGTGCAGCAATTTTATGTTGTTGCAGCAGAATGTCGTTCTGAGGAAAGTAAATTCTTTTGACGTGTTTGCTTTATACCATTATAGTAATCTACCATTATTGATCAACTCCTGAAAAGAAATCCCATCCTGTACAGATTAAAATCACATTTCCTTTCAAAGTAATCAGAATCCGATCAGAATCAGGTTTAATATCACCGCTGTATGTCATGAAATTTGTTGTTTTATAGCAGCAGCACAATGGAAAACTAAAAACTGCAAATTAACTAAGGAGTGCAAAAGGAGGAAAAGAAGTAGTGAGGTAGAGTTCATAGGTTCAATGTCCATTCAGAAATCTGATGACAGAGGGGAAGAAGCTATTAAGTGTGTGCCTTCAGGCTCTTGTAGCTCCTCCCTAATGGTAACAATGAGAAGAGGGCATGTCCTGGGCAGTGGGGGTCCTTGATGATGGACGCTGCCTTTCTGAGGCATCACTGCTCGAAGGTGTCCTGTATATGGGGAGGCTAGTGCCCATGATGGAGTAAAGAAACTTGCATTTCTCATGAAGGAAGAGATTGCAATGTCAGGTAAGAGAACACATGCCACTTTTGTCAACAGACAATGAACTTTGTACTGATGAAGTACAGAAATGTTGAATGATAGTTCGTCATTGTAAATTTTGAGTTCTTGAACCCCAAAGATGCACCTCTGTGATTTTTTTTTAATGAAACCTTAAGTCCTTAAAGTTTCAACAAAAAATACTGCCATCCTCAAACAGATTGGAACTTCATCAAAATTCATGTAAAGATGTGGGATTGCATCATTTATCTATTAAAATATCCGAAACAGGGGTGGTTCATTCAGCCACGAGTAAACTTAATGCTGCACGATACTTCTAATTCATGTAATATAAACATCCTGGCCTTGAAATTTTAATTTTACAAGTATAAAGCTTTATTTAGATTTTAAATATAGCTGAGATATTAAAACTAAATTAAATGTTTGCCTTTTTTATAAATCTTTTTAAATTTAAATTTTGTAATTTATTTCATTGCACGCATTAATAATATGCTGAATATTATAATTATAGTTCCTAATTTAGACTGCCTTGGTGAGAATATTTCAACATAATTGATTGAAGAGCCGTTCTGCTGTGTGACCTTGGCTACTGATCCTCGTACAGAGCATGTCATTGGGTGGGACGCCCAATGGCAGGAAGACTGCTCAAAATCCAGTGAAATGTCTGAAGGGAGCTTCAAGCACAGTAGATGAAGAGCACAGTTGCTTTACTGCTGACTGTGTGATACAGGCTCTAATGCTTTTCTAACAAGCAGTGCTCAGATGTTTCTTTGGAAAAGAAAATATCCTATTCTATGTTTCTTGGTTTCATAAATTTAATTAGTCAACTGCTTAACTTGAATACTTATTGAAATGTTTATATTAGAAGGGAAAAAGTAAGGGAAACAGCATTGTTATGTTTGTGCAGTTAGTTTATTGGTATAACAGTACATTACAAAAGAGCTACGCATCATCTTCAACCAGATTCATGTATATATATCCCTGTACCTTCACATATATAAAACAGGTACAAATCATATTAAGCAAAGAAATATTGCATGTAGGAACTTATGAATTTTGTTCAAACTCAGACCTATTAAGTTATTTTCATTATTTAATATTGATCACTCTATAAAATATTTTATATATCTATACTTGATGTCAATACACTCTGACTAATTAACATTCAAGCAAGCCTAGGTTAATATTCAAATATAAGGCTTAAATCAGTATTAGATTACACCCAACTACATAATTTTTCTCTTATGCTAAACATAAAAATGCAATGTAGCTAACAAGATTTATCTTTAGTCTATAATGAGATTTTCTATGAATTGCATCGTAGTGACACCATCCAGTTAGAAGTACAAACCAACACTGAAGTGAGCTCCTTTATCGAACATGTACAAATTTTATTGACTCCAGTGCTGGCAAATGCAGTTAACCTTATTGATTTCGATAAGCACATTAAAATAGCTTAGTGAAGAATGTTTCACCACAAGCCACTATAGTATGACCACTGTGTCAGCTATTCCAGGCTTCAAAACTGAACTCCCAGGCTAGGACTGAATGTATTGATTCATTTAAAAAGCCCATCTTTGATAAATACTACATTATCACTGCAAATCTCTGCAGTCATGTTAGGTGAGCTGGGAGGACAAGTGTAATCAGAGCAAGTAGCATGAAAGCTGATCTCAATTCATTCACCTCCTGAGAGAGTCACAGATGAAAAAAAAACAGTGTGATACAGCAATCATGGTTGCTGTCTTAGCAGATATACAAGAGAATGTCCAAGCAAAAATCAAGTACATAAATTCATATCAAAAGCAAGATAAAAAGTCAGGAATATTACATTTTTGGTTTACAACATTAGTATTCACAGTAAATATTTTAATGACATCATTAGATTACTGGTTAAGGAATGAAGCTCAGGCATGTTGGATAATTGATTATCAACAAGTCATTCTGAAGTTAGAATGATGTACTTTTGCCCATGTATTTATTGGATTTTTGAATTAAAAGCCTACACAGATAGTGCAAAATCCCCAATAATCTGGCACACTTGGAAACGTGGTAGTGTCAGACCAGCGATATTACACACAACATATATGTTTAAATACCACAACTAAAAATATCCCTCAGTCAACATCATGAAAACGGAATATGATCTTGGTCACATTGATAATTGCAGAAGATTGCTGTGTGCAAATTGGCTGTGGCATTTCCATATAAGACGTTCTGCACTATGAAAATGCCTCATTGGCTATAAAGTACTTGGAAATATCATGAATGGTTCTATACCATTGCAAATCTTACTTATGAAATTTAATCTGGTGGCATTTTTGTTTAAAAATAATTTAAAATTTGATTGAGGAATTTGAAGGTTCGACTTTTAATTGGTTATTTTGTTGTTACAAAATGCACCATGTCAAGTGAATATATACTGCAAGTGTCGACTTACATCTGCACATAAAGCTTAGAGTAAAACATAGTGCTTGTAGAATCTGAGTTTCCTTACCATTTATTGCAATGAAAATGTATTCATTATGTTCTATTGTTAACATTCAAATGGGTAAGAATTTTGCCCTCATTGAATGATATTCTGTCACTGTGGGTTCATTTCCTTCATTTTGTTTTAGCTGGAAGAAGTTACCGGAGCCTCAGAAGCCACACCATCAGGTTCAGGAACAGTTATTACCCTTCAACCATCAGGCTCCCGAAACAAAGGGGATAACTGCACTCAAATGCACTTGCCCCATCATTGAACTCGTCCCACAATCAATGGAGTCACTTTCAAGGACTCTTCATCTCGTCTTCTCGATACTTATTGTTTATTTATTTATTATTGTTGTTTCTTCCTTTTGTATTTGCACTGTTTGGTGTCTTCTGTACTCTAGTTGAATGCCCTAGCTAGGGAATCTTCCATTGATTTTGTTATGATTATTATTCTATAGATATATTGAGTATGCCCACAAGAAAATAAATCTCAGGTTTATATATGGTGACATATATGTACTTTGATAATAAATGTACTTTGAACTTTGAACTTGGTATTTATGCATTCACACTTTGCAGTATCAAAATGATCTTTTTTATATAACCTTACTTCATTTTAATTGGATTTCCTTTCTTTTAGTTACTGTTGCTAAGGGTAAGAGGCCAAAAACCTGTTCTAAGGTTTAGCTAAATTGCCTAATAAAGAGCCAAACCCAATCTTACCAAGGATATTTTTTCAGTATTTTTCCTGACAATGGTTTGCAAAAAATGTGCCTTGTAAAAATGAACACATTTCAGTGTTCCCCACCCCCCTCTCCCTCTTCCAAGGCATTTGATAAATCACAGACAAGTACATCAGCCATAAATATGGGAGTATAATTATAATTTTTGTGCAAAAAACTTTTTTTTTAGTATTTTGATCTATTAGTATTTGATTAAATTGCCCAAAATATCACAACAGTTTGTAAATGTGTACAATGAACACACCAGTAAAATTAAACAGGAAATGTACAAGAGGAATTGTAGTTAGTAGCACGTTGATGGAATCAAACCATTTCTATATGTCCTTTTGCAAGCCTATTTCCACTGGAACTTTTCACTTCACTTGAAAATAACAGACAAAAAGCATGTAGTAAACTGAATAATGCACAATAAATGGTTTGAAACACCTTCATATTGTGTCTGCACTACTTAGGAGTTGTGGGTCATGATTTTTTCCCACTTATAAAGGAACACCTGGAACAAATTGTCACTTGTATGACACCTAATATGTAGCTATTATTGTTTTGTTTAATTCTGTAAAATCTTTGTGTCTCACTCCATAAATTGACATTTTGTCTCTTTTGAGTAGGATCTAGTCTAGTGGGACAAAATGTCCTTAAAATAAGCCATTAAAAGATGACACTCAAATGGTTAGAAGCACTAAGCTAAAACATAGCAGAGAACAGCTGTCCAGAAATGATCAATTGCCAAACCACATGCCTGGCTATTAAATTTTAATGCACCTTTTAAGCAAAGATTTTGCTTATCAGGGAGAAAGATTCTCAGGGAAAATATTGATATTGATTCCATCATTTTAGATGTAACTGATCCTTTAAGTAATTTTTCTTGGTTTCAGTGTCAATTTTTAAGTGTCTGCGTGGACTGAGTAAGTCATTAAAGGGCATGTTCATTTAAAATTCTGAGCCTAATGCGTGAAGTATTTTTTAGTGCAACATCTGTTGCAAGCAAATTCATTCATTCCACTGAAGTAAAAGCAAAGCAATAACTACACCAGGAACTAAATTATGAAAATTAAACCTTTCTTGAAGTGCTTTTAGAAGGCATCTTAATTGATCACTTTGTGGTGGAGTTTAATTCAAATATTGATTACCTTTAACTTGTTAAGCCAATATTGGGCAGGGATCGAGAATAATAGATTTCAAGCAACAAACTGACAGCTTAATCTTGCCATACACCTACAGCTTATCTTGAAAGGCTATGTTGTTTACAATTGAATTCCAATATTTATAAAAATATCCAATAAACCTTATCTCATTAAAAAGCAAACTTTAGGAATGGTCATTATAGTCTCGATATTGCTGGCATTTTTGCATTAGTTTCAGTAAATATATATCCAAATAATGGAAATGAAAACTGCAATTTAAAAATGAATTAAATTGCTGCATAATATTCCAAAGAATATAGTGAATTTTAAAGGCTTTCTGCACCAAGGCTCTTTGTAGGCCACATTTATAACTACAATTATTGATATTATTATCATTATGATTATTTGATAATAATTGCACTTATAAGTTCTAAGAAGATGAATATATTGGCGATGCATCACCTGTCGGTTAGATGCTAAATCGATTTCAGTGCAACTTAAAGCGTTACGTTGGGCCAGTCACCATGTTGGTGTATGCAGTTTTAATGCTTGCCAAGAGTACAAAGAGAAAGCAGATCATGACATCAGTCCTTATTCAACAACTGGTTTGATATGGTGTTTCCAAACTGGATTTCAATGGAATACTAATCCATTTGTTACCCTCACATGGCTAGATATGGATCCTACAGAAGGAAAGGCCCTTTTCCACTACTTTTGAAAGACAATGTTACTTACGAATTATTTTCTAGCTGATTTTCATCGTGTATTGTTTTGGGTAAAATTGTGTTCTTAAAGAATAGTCATTGCTATGCCAGGAGTTAAAGAAATTTCCATTACCCTCAAGGCTTTTGCATTACACCGGATGAGAGTACATTTGTATCCACTCATCTGAGCTCACGGAGAGAATGTGGAGTGGGAAATATAAAGAAGGACAACCTGCATGGGAATGGAAAAGGAGAATTGCTGCTATTACAGCTCTGCACATGGGATCCTACTAGGGGTCCTTCACCAGAATGGCCTTTGTAGGAGCCAATGTCCAGAAGTGTCACAGCAACATCTCTCCTATGTTCAAATAATGCTCAAGACACTTGTGATTCACAAAGAGAGGCTCTCACCAAAATATTTCATATGCACCAACCAAAACATATTATGCAGTATCGTCAAGGAGTGCTTTTTCATTGTCCACTAGAGTAAAGGACATCATTTTCCCTCCAACAGGCTCTCCAGAACTGCAGCAAATGCCACTACGCCACCCAATAACACTGCACAGCTACACCGTTTTCCAGGAGCAAGCCTTGCCTTTCCTCACAAGAGGAGTTAACCAGAATCAGAGTTAACTAGAACGTCCCCAGTTATCAACTGATTGGTATTTTTAACAATAGCAGGCATTGTCTAAAAAGTAAGAATCAGGCTTATAAGCAAAGACTTTGCAATGAGTTGGGACTGGCTTCTGCAAGCAGCAGAACAGAGTTCTTTAGGAGTTCCCTTCAAAGTCAAAGCCAAAGTAAATTCACTGTCTGAGTACGTATATGTCACCATATGCTACCTTGAGATTTACCTTCTGGTGCTTGCACCAGGAAATGAGTTTTTGGTGCTAAATGAACAATGCTAAATTTCCAGCATCTGCACATTTTCTCGTGTTTGAAATGCTAACTGTGAATTTGAAGAGTTTTGTTAAACAGAAGTACCTAGCAATTAGTGAGAAAGGTGGATAATGGAGTTAGTCTCACTGATTGACAGAACAGACTTGTGGGGGTAAGTAGTTTCCTCCTGTCCCTACTGGCACAGTGTGCCAGTGACACTTCTAAATGGGGAACCCTGACTCGGAACATACCGGAGCCCAACACGAGTCAACGTCCAAAGTGTGCAGCTGATATGTGAGCAACATACTAATTAAAGGATGGTGGTCACTCAGTGGTCATGCTGCCCTCTGTAGCAACGCATTATCTCATTATTTGTGTTAGTCCTTGTACTTAATGTAAGCGTGGTACTGATGACATGAGCTGGTGAACTTGAATGCCCAAATCTGATGTATATCTCACGCACACTGGGGTAGAATGGTGAGACTGAAAATTATACAGCGCGGCTGCAGTAAGGTTACTGACCTGCAATGGGAAAGATTTCAACTGGCTTTCCTGGACAATCTCAAGCAGTTCCACATCAAGCTGTTCCACCTTCAGATCATTTGAGTTGGTTGACTGACAGATGAGACCAAGGGTATTGCGGTAATGCTAGCCATGGGATAATGAATATTGAAGTGCTATTGTAGCAGATTTACATATGAGATGACCAGCTCAAGTGTGCCCATTTCTTCCAAATTCTGGACAAAGTTGGTGCTGGGCTTTTCCTAGCTCCTTGTTATTGCACACAGACATTCTGGCAGGCCTGATAATAACTGTGATGGAGAAAGACTACCATACTGGGTCCTTCCACTACTAGATAGGGAGTGGTGGGGCAGTGTGAAGAAGCCTCTCAATTATTGTAGTAGTGTACCCCCCCCCCCCCGCCAGGAGGCCACTTGAGTTGCAGCAGTCTATGGGTTTTAAGGGAAGTAATAAAACACTCTTTAACACATTTATGAATGATAAGTCATTGCATGGTTTAACCCCGTACATAATTTTTATTACAAATGAAGTTTATTTTGATACAGAAAATAACTGTACAGTGATCTTTATTTGTATTGAAATCTGGCAGCTAGCAGCTGTGTTGCTCTCTCCACTTGTCCTTAATACAAGCCAGTCATGTCTTGTGCTCAACATATGCAAACCCTGCCTTAGTTTTGCAACTGCGCTGGTGGCTGGGCACTTCCAATTGAAGGGCATTGTGTCTTCAACCCCACTCTCCTTTGTCTTTTCACATCGTAGCACAAATCAGGATTTGCGTTGAAGGTGATACTGGTGATGTCTATCGGGATAACTGTGTTGGGGTGGAGGAAATGAGATTGATGCCTACAGGTATGAGCGAACTGTCGTCTTCAAACTTTAGCTCTGCTGGTGCTGCTTCAATAAAGGACAGTATTATCTCCTCCAAGGGATGAGGTGGGGGGAGGGGAGGGGGGAAGCAGGTGGTGAGGAGAATGCAGACACTTATTTCTCTTCCAGTTCACTGGAGCTGCTTTTAGATTACTTGGGCCCACAAGAGAGTGACAACTGTTCATTCATGTTGTCCATGGTGTGCCAGCAATGAGGCTTATTGATTACCCTTTGAGGTAAATCTGAAATACAGATTTAAGCATTGCAATATTGTAAGCAAGCAATGTGAAGTGGCTGCGGTCAATGGTGGGAGTGGGTGGTGCTTGACTGAAAATGTTCATGGGACCTCCAGAAGATGTGCAAACATTCAAAAAGAATAAAGCAAACAGGAAGCCTGTGCAACCCCACCTGTTCTCATTCTGCAAATTGCATGCAACATCACATAACCTCTTCACTTCTACATTTTCTGCTGTTCTGGTTTTAAAGTTTTGATATTGTCTAATGCCGTAGCAGCATTATCATCATGAAAATAAAAATACACCTAACTTCAAGATTCCTTCTCAATAATAACTAGGACAAGGTTTTCAGTACTGAAAAACTGCTACCCTCAGCTCAAAATAAGTTGCCTCCTTTCCACCTCTTTTTCAGAAGGTACAGAAGTCACCTTCTCCCATATTGGGCACTTGCTCAATGTTGGAAGGACCCAGATGATGTGATTCTTGAAAAGGGTGGTTACGGAAGATTTTCCTTTGGAAATCCTCGTTGACTATTCATTATTTGTTTCAAGATGCTTGTTTATTTTCTCCACTAATTGGCATTCAATTAATATTCTTACTATTTACAATAAGGTAATTGATCTGCCGGCTCAGTTTAAATATAGATGTAGTTACTATTTTTATATGGTAATAAGATCTGTTCTGATATTGATGTTCATATGTTGCTTTTTAATCTCATTTTACAAGCTGAGTTGGTAAAAAATGAAGTAGTTATTAAGTCAGTGATAACTTAACTCATGTCTAACACACATTCTTTTCAGCTCAGTGTTGGTGTCCAAAGCTTTGAAATTCCTTTCTTGAAACCTTTTGAACCACAATCTTAAAGGTTCCACTTAAAGTCAGCCAATTGTTCAAATTTTCAGACTCTACTTCCCTTGTTTCATCATGTAGTTTGTGATTTCACTTCTTGTTTAATTAGCAATATATGAAGCACTTTGGAACATGTTTTGTTACTCAAGTTGTTCATTTTATATATTGTAAGATAAATCAAAAAGTTGATTTATCTTACAATGTATTAGAATGGTCATCTTGAATTCAATTTTACACCTAAGATGACATTTAGCACATTCAAAGCAAATTTGTTTTACAAGGTGAGTTTATGAAAACAGATTATACACACTGCGACAAAAATGAATTTTCTGAGGCATGTTGTCTGTTTTACCAACATGTCATGAATCAGAATCACGTGCCTCTGATAATCATGAAATATGTGAAGGGCACACCCATTTCACACAGAATATGTATGTACTTAATGCTTGTCTCCAGAATAAAACTGTTGTAATTACCAATGAATGTCACTGTAAGACAATTTTAGATTAATAATAAATTTAGCATAAAATATATACTCAATACAAATGTAACATTTGTAGGGTGGAGGTTGAAGCCTTGCTGTGACTTGCATGGGGGAGGGAGAGGGGGCTTTCATTCTTTTGGGGTTCTTCTATATTTCATTGCCTGTGAAGACTAAGAATTTCAGGTTGTATACTGTGTACATTCTCTGATAATAGACGGAACCATTTGAACCATTTCAACATATCTAGTGAAAACATTTGATTTTATCTTTTAAAACTTTCAATTCAAAATGATTGATTTACACTAAATTTAAATTTAAATTAAAGTTAAGTTTAAAGAAATTCAAGTTTCAGAATAAGCTGTTATGAATTAAAATATGTCAAAATGGAAATAAAGCACAATAAATTTATTAAGCCAGATATGCCTTTATGACTAATTTAAAAAGGTTTAAAATTTGGAGATCGCTATTGTTTATTTCAAGGATCCTTAACAGTCTGTTACATTCACTTGAAGTTCAGATAAGGGTTTATATCAATGAACACTGGTTTTAGTGCATATTTGTCGATCACAATTAAATCACAACTTTTTAGACTGAATTACCAACCTACAACAGTTACTTGATATAAATGCATTACATATTGAGCACATTAAAGGAGGACATTAAATAATTTCATAGTAAGGAAGACAAAATCAGGAAAGAGTACAGGCTCATATTTCAGTAGAGCAGTAAGTGTGAATACATTTATAATGCAACTTTCTTTGTCTTAAATTTCTTCCAATTGCACTTTGAATGGGTACTTGTTTTCCCATTACTAGCCACTTTAATCCATTTATGTTCTAGTTGTCTCAGTTAAAGATCACTTTATAGTATTGGATGTTCAGTGTCTGAGGTATTTGTTCCAGCCCTGCATGATGAAATAACACAACAGTTTACATATTTCTGAATTTGATCTGAAAACTGATTTAAAAATCCATACAAGCAATCAAATTTCCCTGAAAATATATACACACAAGTCTGCTTTGAGGTGGCTAAAATGAAGTAAATTTAGTTTCAGGAGACAGGAAGAAATCCAAGATTGGGGAACAAGGATCCTGCAGTAAATGGACCCTGGTAGTGCCCAGGACCGAAAAACATCTGTCCCTTGAGATATTTAGAACATTTCAAGAAAAGAAAGGCAACAGAAAAGTAGACTGTGATTTTCTTCCTTGTAGACTACATTAAATATTCAACTAGAGGGAGGGATCAACTTACATTTCTCTTCTTGTTTCTTATGTTTCCTCTGACAGGTGCTGTAAACATACATAGACAAACATGGTTGTAGGCTTGCATTGCTTGCACTGAATGATAGCAGAAGTGTTTCATTTATTGCTTTATATTCATCTCAGGACTGGGCAGTATAATTCTACTTCAGTATTGCTTAGTTATAAAAATACTGAAAGAGGACAATACCTTTTTTTGCAGTTTTTTACATGATGGCATTACCACAGTGAACAACAAGAAAGCGAAGTGCAATTTGTCTTTCATATTTTCATTTTTAATCATCAAAATAATATGATGATTATGTCATATTATCATATGACATTAGTCAGTAAGCTCACTGAGCATGTAGCTTGTATTTAAAACACCACAAATATGTTTGAAAGATGTAATGATGAATAAATTATGATTGTTTACACTTAGATCTCGGTGTTCACTTAATCCCACATCAAGGCAAGTGCTCTATTAATGATAGTGTAGTTCTTTGATGATCAATTTAATCTCACATTTTCTGCACTTTAAGCTGCCATTTGGTAGGCTCTCTGCAGTTGCTGAAATAACAATTTCAGGTTTTTCTAATAAAGGTAATAAAACTCTATAGTAGGTGTGACCTACACAAAAAGGATGAGTTGCACTTGAATTCAAGGGGAACCAATATCCTGACGGGGAGGTTTGCTAATGCTATTGGGGAGGGTTTAAACTAGATTTGCAGGAGGTTGGGAACCGAAGTGAAGAGGCAGAGTATGGGGAGACAGCTTGTAAGGAGTTTGTGAGGAAGGATAGGCTGACAATAGAGCAAAGATGCACTCAGCTTGATGGTTTGAAATGTGTCTATTTTAATGCAAGGAGTATCATAAACAAGGCAGATGAACTTAGAGCGCGGATCAATATGGGCATGGTGACATTGTGGTCATTACAGACACTTGGATGTCTCAGGCCAGGAATGGCTGCTGAGTGTGCCAGGCTTTAGATGTTTCAAGAAGAACAGAGAGGGATGCAAATGAGGTGGGAGTGTGGCATTGCTAATTAGGGATAGTATCACAGCTGCAGAAAAGGAGGAAGTCAGGGAGGGATTATCTACTGAGTCAGTGTGGGTGGAAGTCAGAAACAGGAAAGGGGCAATAACTCTACTGTTTTTTTATAGACCCCCCGCTCCAGTAGTAACAGGGATATCGAGGAGCAGATAGGGAGGCAGATTCTGTAACAGTGCAATAATACTACGGTTGTTGTGATGGGAGATTTTAACTTTCCTAATATTGATTGGCATCTCCTTAGCACAAGGGGTTTAGATGAGGTAGAGTTTGTTAGGTGTGTTCAGGAAGGTTTCCTGACACAATATGTAAATCAGCCAACTGGAGGCTGTACTGGGATTGGGAAATGAACCTGGTCAGGTTCGTTTCGGAGGTAGTGACCACAACTCTAGCTCCTTCATCATAGCGCTGGAGAGGGATAGGAGCAGACAATTTGGGAAAACATTTAATTGGGATGGGGGAAATACGATGCTATCAGGCAGGAGCTTCTGAGCATAAAATGGGAGAAGGTGTTCTCAGTGAAATGCTCGGCAGAAATGTGGCAAATGCTTAGGGAACATGTAAATGGAGTTCTGAATACATATGTTCTATTGAGGCAGGGAAAGGATGGTAGAGTTAAAGAAAATCTAGTTAAGGAGAAAAGGAAAGCTTATGAAAGGTTCAAGAAACTAGGTACTGTTAGAGCTCTAGAAAATTACCAGGTTGCTAGGAAGGAGCTTAAGAATGGAATTAGGAGAGCCAGAAGGGGCCATGAGAAGGTCTTGGTGAGCAGCATCAAGGAAAACTCCAAGGCATTCTACAAGTATGTGAAGAGCAAGAAGATGAGCTGTGTGATAATAGAACCAATCAGGTGTGATAGTGGAAATGTGTGCATGGAGCTGGAGGAGGTAGTAGAGGTACTTAATGAGTACTTTGTTTCAGTATTCATCAGGGAAAAAAGACCTTGGCAATTGTGGGGCTGACTTACTGTGGACTGAAACACTTAAGCATATAGACATTAACAAAGTGGATGTGCTGGAGCTTTTGAAAGGCATTAAGTTAGATAAGTCACTGGGACCGGATGAGCTATACCCCAGGCTACTGTGGAAAGTGAGGGAGGAGATTGCTGAGCCTCTTGCGATAATCTTTGCCTCATCAGTAGGGTCGGGAGTAATACCAGAGGATTGGAGGGTTGCAAATTTTGTTCCCTTGTTCAAGATTGGGAGTAGAGATAACCCAGGAAATTATAGGTCAGTGAATCTGACTTCAGAGGTGGAAACGTTGTTGGAGAAGATCCTGAGAGGCAGGATTTATGAACATTTGGAGAGACATAATCTGATTAGGGATAGTCAGTATGGCTTTGTCAAGGACAGGTTGTGCTTTTACGAGCCTGACTGTATTCTTTGAGGATGTAGCAAAACACGTTGATGAAGGTCGAGCAGTGGATGTAGTGTACATGGATTTCAATAAGGCTTTTGGTAAGGTTCTCCATGCAAGGTTCCCTCAGAAAGTAAGGAGGCATGGGATTCAAGGGCCTTGCTTTGTGGATCCAGAATTGGCTTGCCCACAGAAGGCAAAGGTTGGTTGTAGATGGTTCGTATTCTGTGTGGAGGTCAGTGACCAGTGGTGTTCTGCAGGGATCTGTTCTGGGACCCCTCCTCCTTGTGATTTTTATAAATGACCTGGATGAAGAAGTAGAAAGGTGAGTTAGTAAGTTTGGTGATGACACAAAAGTTGGAGGTGTTGTGGATAGTCTGGAGGGTTAGCAGAGGTTACAATGGGACATTGGTAGGATGCAGAACTGGGCTGAGAAGTTGCAGATGGACTTTAAACCAGATAATTGTGAAGTGGTTCATTTTGTTAGGTCCAATTTGAAGACAGAATATAATATAAATGGTTAGACTCCTGGCAGTGTGGAAGATCTGAGAGATCTTGGGGTCCATGTGCATAGGACCCTCAAAACTGCTGCGCAGGTTGACAGTGTTGTTAAGAAGATGTATGGTGTGTTGGCATTCTTCAACCACGGGACTGAGTTCAAGGGCCGTGAGGTAATGTTACAGCTACTGTATATAAGACCTTGGTCAGACCCCACCTGGAGTACTGTGTTCAGTTTTGGTCACATCACCACAGGAAGGATGTGGATACTATAGAGAGAGTGCAGAGTAGATTTATAAGGACGTTATCTGGATTGGAGAGCATGCCTTATGAGAATAGGTTGAGCATACTTGGCCTTTTCTCCTTGGAGCGACAGAGGATGAGAGGTGACCTAATAGAGGTGAATAAGATGATGAGGGATATTGATCATGTGGATAGCCAGAGGTGTTTTTCCCAGGGATGAAATGGCTAACATGAGGGGGCATAGTTTGAAGGTGTTTGAAAATAGGTACCGAAGGGATGTCAGAGGTTAAGTTTTTCACATAGAGAGTGGTGGGCGCGTGGAATGCACTGCCGGCGATGGTGGAAGCAGATACAATAGGGTCTTTTAAGAGCCTCTTAGATAGGTACATGGAGCTTAGTAAAATAGAGGGTTATGCGCTAGGGAAATCCTAGGCAGTCTCTAGAGTAGGTTACATGGTCAGCACAACATTGTGGGCCGAAGGGCCTGTAATGTGCAGCAAATTTCTATGTTCTATGTTCTATGAAACAATAACCAACGTAAAAGTGTGGTTTCCAGATGTAGTTTCTTTAGTGGCTTAGTACCACAAAAAGATTTTTATAGAACAATCTGACAAACCTCTTTGTTTACTGTTAACACGAGTGATCAATAAAGGAATGGATAAAGGTTGTTCCAACACACATAAACAGTCACATTATCAAACAAAGACAGATTTGAATTATATGGTACTTCTCATGAGTTCATTGCTTCTCAAAGCATTCTAGAACCAATAAATACTTTATGAAATGTACTTTGCTAAAATTGACATGGCAGCTAATTTGTGCACCGCAAGCCCTCACAGACCTCCACATGATATTGACTCCGTCCATAAGACAGAGTCATCATTTTAATATCTGTATCTGGTGCGAAGAGGTAGCTATGAAAATAATGGGTCCCCTTGGAGACTAAAAGGGTAACCTATATGTGGTGAAAGGTGATGTAGGTGAAGTCCTAAATAAATACTTCTCACCTGTATTTATCAAAGAGAAGGACACGGAAGATAATGAGACCAGGGAGGAGTACATGGATAAACTGAAGAGATAAATGTCATTTATCTCAGGTTGTAATGGAAAGGAAGGGAGGACACAGGTGAGGCTTGACAGAGATATTTCCATCTTTGTAGCCACAGGTGAGGTACCAGAAGAGTGGAGAATATCTAATGTTTCATCTTTATTTAAGAAGGGCAGCAGTGATGTCTGGTAACTACATGCCATTGAGCATTACATTAGTGTTAGTGATAATACTGTAGAAAGTCCTGAAGGATTTTATGTTTTGAATTTATTTAAATCTTACATCCATCCCACAATGCGAGGGAGTAAAAATCTTTGCATTAAGGCTCCGTCGCAATGTACAGACACTTGAATTTCTAAGTCTAATGGCTTGTAAGTAATCATTCCACAGTCAAAGTCAGTTAGATCACATTTTTTCCCCATTCTGACTTTTGATTTAATTGGCAACTGAACCTCTTGACCACGTCTGCATGCTTTTATGCATTGAGTTGCTGCCACACGATTGGCTGATTAGATATTTGCATTAACTAGCAGGCCTGCAAAGTACCTAATAAAGTGGCCATACTGAGCGAACTGGACATGAGTGTAGGAGGTATGATCAGTAAATTTGCAGACTATACAATAGTTGATGCGGATATTGAGGAAGACTATCACAGGGCATACTGGAGATCCAATGGAAAGTTGTGAGAAGCATTGGCCGATAGAATTCAAACACAATAAGCATGAGGTGGTGCATTTTTGGAGCCAACAGAGCATGGGACATACACAGTTAATTGCTAAATGCTAAAGAAAGATGATGAACCGAGAAACCTTAAAGCCCAAGTCCGTGGTTCCTAGAAAGTGTTAACATAGGTATGTAACTCCACACAAAATGGAGGAACTCAGCAGGCCAGGCAGTGTCTATGGAAAAGAGTGCAGTCGACGCTTTGGGCTGAGACCCTTTGGCAGGACTGGAGAAAAAAGATGAAAAGTTAATTTAAAAGCTGGGGGGAGGGGAGAGAGAAACACAAGGTGATGGGTGAAACTTGAAGGTGGGATGGGGGGGTGATGAAGTAAAGAGCTTAGAAGTTGAGTGGTGAAAGAGGTGCAGGGCTGAAGAAGGGGGAGTCTGATAGGAGAGGACAAAAGGCCATGGAAGAAAGAAAAGGGGGAAGAGCACCAGAGGGAGGTGATGGGCAGGCAAGGAGATAAAGTGAGAGAGGGAAAAGGGGATGGGAAATGGTGAAGGGGGTGGGTGTGGACATTACTCTTTTCCATAGATGCTGCCTGGCCCGCTGAGTCCCTGCAGCGTTTTGTGTGTGTTGCTTGGATTTCCAGCATCCGCAGATTTCCTCTTGTTTGTAACATAGATACGTAAGCTGGAAAAGAGAGCATATGGGATCTTTGCCTTCATAGGCCAGGCATTGAATACAAAAGTAGGGACATTCTGTTGCACCTTTAACAAACACTGGCCAGGCCATAGTTGGAGTAGTGTGCATGGTTCTCATTGTCACACTATTGTTAGGATGTAGTTGTGCTGGAGAGTGTACAGCAGTGATTTGCTAACATTTTCCCTGGACTGAGGACCTTTTTATTGGGGAAAAAAGGTTGTATATTCTCAGCCTGTTTCCCTTGTAGGGAAGAAGGCTAAGTATTGACCTGACAGAGGCCTATAAAATTATGAAAGACGTAGACAGGTAGATTGTCTGAATCTTTTTCACCATTGTAGGATTATCAAAAACAAGAGGGACTAGCTTTATGGTGAGAGTGAAGAGTGTTAAAGAGGAATTAAAGGTTCCGGTGACGTCATCGTTCAGAATGGCAGCTTAAGTCAATAGCTCCTCTGGAAAAACGCATATTTTGCCCCATTAATCCATCAAATATAAGATCTTTTGAAAATATTTGAATTGATAAAGGGGGCAAGAATGGTGAAAAAGAATGGAGATAAAAAAAAAATTCACTGTGGAGCCTATGGAAGAGAGAGGTGCAACGAGCGGCTCTCCTGCACGTGCACATGGCAGTGAGGCTGACGCTGGGCCTCGTGCAGGTGAAGCAGCAAATATGATAAGGATTCTGGAATAAATAAGGGAAGTCCAAAAAGATATAAAACAGCAACTCAATGATATAAAGTCAGAGCTCGCCAACGTCAATCAGAAAATAGCCTTGGCAGAGACTCAAATTGAGAAGGTGGAATATCGCATGCAAATCATGGAACAGATACTAAGTAAGATGATAAAAATATTAAATCTACAGGAAAGTAAATTGCTTGACCAGGAGGGAAGATTGCAACAGAAAAATGTCAGGATTTATAATGTTCCCGAAGGATCGGAGGATTGTCAGTGATAGACTTTGTAGACAAGCTGCTGCAGGAAGCGCTGGAGATGCCCCCAACTATGGAGATTGAAATTGAGAAGGTGCATCGTTCACTCGTCCCGCGGCCCTCCAGTGACAGAGAAAGTAAACGGTGCTCAATAGTACTTAGATTCCTTCGATTCAAGAGCAAGGCGGAGATTCTACGAAGGGCCTGGGGTAAGAAGAGGTTGTTTTGGAATGGGAAGTTAATATACTTCGATCATGATTACCCCTCGGTGGTCCTACAGAAATGGAAGGAATATTTCAAAGTGAAACAAATATTAAAGGAAGAAAAGATTAAATTCCAAACCCCCTACCCTGCTAAGCTGAGGGTATCTTACCAAGAAGGGATGCAACTGCACCAGACGGTAGAGGAGGCGACTACAGACGTGAACAACAGAGGACTGTCCATTAGTGTGGTCAAGCCAAGGGAAAGTCTGGCTGAGCAGATATCCCAATCTGCTTGGGAAATAGTAAGAGAACCTAGAAAGCAGGGGACGGGAGCAGGACAAGAGAAGGATATTAGGGAGAGACTATGAGTTCTCTGAGGACAGCCCTCACCTCCTCCAGAAGAGCCATCAGGTTTGGCTAACTTTAAAAGTGCTGATAAACTAAACGGAGGCAAAAATAAATGATGATATACCTATCTCGAGAAATACGTATTATAATGTGGATTTTATATTACTCAATTTTTAAAAATTCATTTATTCATTCCTTCTTCCCCACCTAAATGAGAATATGTACATGAGAGGAATACACAGGGAAATCATTTCTGTGTAATGGACATAGTTTTATTTTACTTACTTTTATAGGTACAGCAATGGGGGCCCCTCAACTCACAGGTAGGAGGGGCTATCCACACGGCTAGGCTTTTCTTCTAGCTCAACCCAGGTTCATCTAGAGACCCCAGCCTTGGAATCACACCTTCCTTACCTTTTTTTTATTATTCGCATTTCTTGGCTCTTATTTGTTCAGGGAATAGATCGATTAAGTTATATTCTGCAAATTTCAATGATATACTAGCAGATAAATACACATGGATAAGGACAAAGTAAAATTCATTTCTTTTAATGTCAATGGGCTGTTGAATTCAGTCAAGTGCGGTAAAATTCTATCAAAATTGAAAAAAGAACAAGCCCATGTAGTATATTTACAGGAAACTCACTTAAGTGATAATGAGCATGGAAAATTAAAGAGAGTGGGCTTCACTAACTTGTTATTCTCCTCATATAAATCAGGACATAGAAGAGGAGTTGCTATTCTCATCTCAAGCAAGCTAAATTTTGAAAAAGTATTCAAAATGGGAGATAAGGAGGGCAGATATATTCTGGTAAGGGGGAATATAGATGGAAATCCAGTTACTTTATTAAATATATATGCACCCCCAGGAAGTGATATTAGTTTCTTCCAGAAAATTACTAATATTATGGTAAAGGAAACAGAAGGTCTCTTGATATGTGGGGGAGACTTAAATTTACAATTACTACCAAAGTTAGACTCTTCCAATAGAAAAACTTATGAAACAAAGTCCTTACATAAGAAAGTTAACACTCTTTTTGAGGCTGTTGGTCTGATTGATATATGGAGGGACCTTTTTCCCAACAGAAGGAATTACATTCATTATTCTGCCCCCAATTCCGTATATACAAGAATAGACTATTTCATAACATTTGGAAAAGATAGAGCCAAATAATCACCTGAGGAATTGGGACAATAGATGTAAGTGACCATGCACCTATATATTTATCTGTTGATTTTGACCTACAACCAAAGAATACTACTTGGAAACTAAATTCGAGTCCCTATTTTAAGGAACAAATTAAAAATGAAATCGGTCTTTGCTTAGAATTCAATGATAATGAAGAGGTTTCACCTCCCATTCTATAGCATACTCTGAAGGCTGTCTTAAGAGGGAAAATTATAGCGATATAGAAAAAAATAAGGAATAAAACATTAGAGGAATTACAAAATATGGTGAAGGAACTAGAAAAAAACACAAATTGAGTTTGGCACAGGATTCACTAGAGGAAATTTTAAAAAATTAGGAATGAAATTAATAGTTTGGCTACACAAGAAATTAGAAAAAAATAATGTTTCTAAAGTAGAGGCACTATGAAAGTGGATCTAAATCTATGAAAATACTAGCGTGGAAACTGGAAAAAAAGATGGCGGAAAGTACAATTCATAGAATAAGGGATCCAAGAACAAAAGTGATATAAAATAAGCTAAGTGAAATTCAAGAAGCTTTTGAAATGTTTTACAAAACTCTATATTCCGAAGCTCCAGGAGGAAGCATAACCCAAACTGACACCTTCCTGAATTCTTTAGAGTTACTCACTTTAAGCAAAGAGCAAAATAGAACGATGACTGCTGACATAACTGAAGCTGAACTAAAAACTACAATTAGTAGACTTAAATTAAGCAAGTCACCAAGATCAGATGGATATACAGCAGAGTGGTACAAAGAGTTTAGAAGTGAATTAATTCCTGTTTTACCCCCACACTGAACTGAGCCCTAAGGAAGGCGCAAATGCCACCCAGCTGGAAGGAGGCGATATTCTCAGCTATACTGAAAGAAGTCAAGGGTAAAATGGAGTGTGGCTCATTTAGACCAATATCTGTTCTTAATGTGGATTATAGAATATTTACCTCCATCATGGCCAAATGATTAGAAGAGTTTCTACCCACACTGATACACATAATGATCAGACAGGTTTTATACAACAATGCCAGACATAAGACAATATACGAAGGACACTTAACATTATGGATCATATAAAAAAAATGAAATTGAAGCAATAGTGATAAGCGTGGACGCTGAAAAGGCATTTGATTTGGTTAATTGGAATTTTCTTTACAGAGTTTTACATAGATTTGGTCTACATGACACAATTATTAAAACTATACAGGCACTATTCGACAACCCTACTGCCAGGATTAAAATCAATGGATATTTATCTAATAGTTTTACCCTAGAAAGGGACACAAGACAAGGTTGTGCATGGTCACCGTACTCTTTGCATTATATCTGGAACCATTAGCTCAGTACATCAGACAAAATGAAGATATCAGGGGAATTACTATTAAAGGGACAGAGCATAACTTGGCCTGTTACGCGGATGACATTTTGATTTATCTCGGGCAACCAATATACTCTTTACCTAAATTGATGCAATCCTTTGAACAATATGGCCAATTATCAAGATACAAGATCAATATAGATAAAACCCAACTACTTTTATATAGCTATAGCCCACCAAAAGAAATTGAAAGTAGATATCCTTGGGCATAGCAAACAGAGTCCATCAAATATCAATTATCAGCCTATATGTAAAAAAATTAAGGAAGATATAACAAGATGGAACCTAATTCCTTTTCTTGGTCTTAGTTGAAGGATTGAATCTATTAAAATGAATATACTGTCCAGACTACTATATCTCTTTCAGACCCTACCAATAGAGATTAACCAAAATCAATTCAATGAATGGAACAACATGCTATCAAGATACATATGGCAAGGTAAAAGGCCTAGGGTCCATCTCACAACTTTGCAATTAGCCAAGGAAAAGGGGGGGATGGGGCCTACCTTCTCTTAGAGATTATTACTTTGCAACACAATTGAGAGCTGTGATATGCTGGTGCAACCCATCATGTGACACTCAATGGAAAAACATTGAGGAGAGGATACTTTCCATCCCCATACAGGCAATTTTGGCTGATAACAACCTACAAAGTTACATAAATAATATTGACAACCTGTGGATGAAATGGACTCTTAAAATATGGAAAACTATTATAAAAGAATATAAACTAGAGAGAGACATTGCAGTTCTTAAATGGTGTGCATAAGACTCGGATTTTACGTCGAATAAACTGGATGCTAGATTTAAGGACTGGACAGCTAAAGGAACAACAGCTATTCGCAATATAATGAAAGAAGGAACACTGTTTAGTTTTGAAATGCTCAAAGAGAAACACTTATTAGAAAAACAAGACTTTTACTGGTATTTACAGATGCGACAGTATGTTAATAGGACGGTTAAAAATGTAATCAAGGCAAGTACATGTCTGATAGAGCTACTTAGAAAAGCATATAATTCAGACAACAGTAGTAGAATAATTTCAAGCGTGTATAAGGGTTTGTCAAAACACATTCGACTTCATACATTAAAACAAAATGGGAGAAGGAAGGAGGGATAATAATATCTGAGGAAGACTGGACAATAATATGGAGGTATCAATGGAAGTGTACCAGTTCACAGAAATGGAGGGAGTTCAGGTGGAAAAACTTGATAAGATATTTTATTACACCCTCTCAGAAATCCCATTATGATAGTACGCCCCCCCCCCCCCCGCTTGCTGGAGAAATGGCGGAAATCAAAATGCAAACCATTATCATATTTTCTGGGAATGCTCCGTTATCAAAGACTATTGGAGTGGGATACATAATGCCCTACAAGACATCTTTAAATGTGAAATACCCATAGAGAGTAAGACCATATATTTTGGGTACATACCTCAAGAATGGTTGAAAAGAGATAAATATTTAATGAATGTACTGCTGATGGCTGGTAAAAAGGCCCTTACCAGGAAATGGTTATCACAGGAGAGCCCAACTTTAAATGTATGGATGGAAATTACAATGGACATTTACAAAATGGAGAAGATAGCAGCATCTGTTAATCATAAGTTGGAACAGTTTTATTTATACTGGAAAAAATGGTTGAACTACATAACACCTCATAGGCCTGATTTTATTCTCACAAGTCAATGGGTATGTTGTAAAGAAAAATCACTCCCTATTCTGTACATAGTTTTCTTCTTTCAATTGTTCTTTCTTTCCACTCCTTTCTATAAGTGTATACCTCAGATAAATATTATGTGGAGATTTGTGACAAATATGATTATATGATATATTTGTACAGTATCTGAAATACATCCTATGAATATGTTTGTTTGATGATAAAATACAATAAAAAATAAATTACAAAGAAAATTAAAGAGGAATTAAGGGGAAAATGGTTATGGCTGATATCTCTAACGCACTGCCAGAGTAGGTGGTGGAATTAGATACAGAATTAGTTTAAAAGGCGCTTAGACGGACACTTAAATAGGCAAGCATAGAGGGATATAGGCCTAATGTGGGAAAATAGGGCAAGAATTTTGGGGAAAAAGGTTGACATAGATCAGCGGTCCCCAATGATTGGGTCGCGGACTGGTACCAGGCCGCAAAGCATGTGCTACTGGGCCATGAGGAAACAATATGATTTGGCGATATGAGTCAACTGCATCTTTCCTCATTCCCTGTCATGCCCACTGTTGGAACTTGAACGTATGTGCGGTCATTACCCACGCGTCATCCATGTCAGTGGGGGAAGAAGCTCAACTCTTCGAGCTGGCAAATGACAACGAGCTGAAAAGTATGTTTGACATAACATCTCTGCCGGCATTCTGGGTCAAAGTCAAGGCTAAATACCCTGAGATAGCCACGAAAGCACTGAAAACGTTGCTTCCATTTCCAACATTTTTCTGCGAAGTGGGGTTTTCTGTTATGAATGCAATGAAAACGAAATTGCGGAATAGACTGGACATAAGGAACCCCCTTCGAGTATCGCTGTCTCCCATCACCCCTCGATAGGACTGTGTTGTTGCAGGAAAACAAGCCCAGGGCTCCCACTGATTCAGCGATATTGGGGAATTGCAATGATTTAATATGTTCATACGGGGAAAATATCTGCTGTGTGTTTAATATCCAAACGTTACTTAAAATGTTATGATGCTATTGACTTACTTATATAACCATATAACAATTACAGCACGGAAACAGGCCATCTCTGCCCTTCTAGTCCATGCCGAACGCTACTCTCACCTAGTCCCACCGACCTGCACTCAGCCCATAACACTCCATTCCTTTCCTGTCGATATACCTTTCCAATTTTTCTTTTAGTGATAATATCGATCCTGCCTCTACCACTTCTACTGGAAGTTCGTTCAACACTTACTTCAAGCTCCCCTGATAATTGACTTATCACTATATTCCTGCGAGGAAAATATGCGCAGTGTGTTTAATATTAAATTCATTAGATAAACCCTTTTAGAAATGAAATTGAGTGTATTAGCCATTTATCACCTATATTCCGGTCGTGATTAACACTCCCCCCCACCTCCCCCCCCGGACAGAATCGCCAAAAACGATTTGCAGGGAGAAAAAATCGGCAGGTACACACATGCGCACTGGTGGCCGCGTAAGGCTTCATGGTCATTGTAGTCTTTTTGGGTAAACACAACGTATTTGACTGCTACTCTTGTCCGTTGGCAACCCTACTCTTCCCCCCCACACCCCCGGTCGGCCGGTCCACAGTGCAAAAAAGGTTGGGGACTCCTGACATAGATGAGCTGGGCTGAAGGGTCTGTTTCTAAGCTGGACAACTCTATAACTCTCTGTACTTAAAGATTCTTCTTTTATGCTACACTATAGAAAAATCTTGCAGAATTTAAAAATAATAATATTTCTTGTCCCTTTTCTCTTTTACTCTAATTCCAGTTATTCTTTACTGCCATTTCTATTTCTGTACCTACCTGTTAAGATGTTGTTCACTCAATCTAATCTATCTGTTATTTGAGCTCTTTCTCCATTTTCCTCTCAATGCGTTCATTGCATGTTAAAGAGGCTAGAAAAATAGTCACTCTTTTATTCAATATTATGCAATTTAGACCTAATTTTCCCTCCAATCAGAAAGGTGGATGACAATTTCATTTTCTGTCTCTCTGGGAGTTCAACCAAGCACTTCTGGGACACTCCAGCTTTGTGCAGCTGGCATGGCTTCTATGCCAATACATTTAGGAAGATATCATCTGCTCTGTAACGTGTCTTCTGGAATATTATGGGGGAAACTAGACTTAATTGTCTTAGTAATGGCCATCGTTGGTCACTCCCAGAAGAACCATGTTTGAAGATATAATGCAACTTGAGACCGTCCAACACTGCAACGATTCTCCTTGCTGACACTGATCACAACAATCACCAAGATCCAGGCCTTGATTCCCATTGTGGACTTGATGCTTCTCTGATGTCCTGGTTCAAATTTATGATTCTCCCAACAGTACAAATCCTGGTCTTTTCCAAATCTCCAAGACCCTTCCATTTCTCCAAGACTCCTCCAATTCTACAAATCACCCAAACTCCTGATCCATCCAAGAATTCCCAGTTTGCCCTGACCCCAGGTTCCAAACCTTCTAGACCCACCACACATCCTGAACACATTCCCTTGTCCTTCCTAAAGAATTTCCTCATGTGCCCAGCCACCGATCTTCTTCTGTGAACTCACCTATAGGTCCTAATCACTATACTGCATCTGCTAGACCATCATACTTCAACTGCCAAACTCTATTCCCGAGCCTGACTTTGGTCTGAGTACCACATCTTCAATTATTGTGCAAGAACTTTGGAGTGGGGTGTCATGATCAACATGACTGTTAATGGCTCCAGTGTTATCAATGGGCAAAGCCAATTTCTTGATCAATTTAAAGGCTTTAAAGTGCACAATCATATTTAAATGGCTATATTGCAAAATGCTTCACATATGCAAAACTTCAGTTTCTCAAGGAACCTTGAAACATAAATGAATTTATAAGAGTGAGTACAGCACTTATGTATAAATTGATTTAATTCCTAATTGAATTAAATTCACAAGTACCTTGTTATTGCAGAGTAGATAAAAATGACTTACTGAAATATTCTCATGTATACCTCATAGTTTTGAATTTCAAGAAAGGAAATTTGAAATTATGATGTTTAATTGATAGCTTTTTTATATGATTGGCAAACGTGCCTGTTCCACACCTTCCCCATATTTATTAGATTTTCTTCACAGGATTAAGTTAATTTAGTTCTGTTTATTGCAGTGAGTTGCAGCTGACTAAAGATACAGATTTATTGCTGTTATAGCTTTTATACAAGGCAAATCTTGCAAAAATTTATTAATCAGAAGCTGCATGCTACACTTGCACAATAAAACGGCCTTACATCAATCTGAGGTGCCGAAATACAATTCCAATCATATTTGTATTATCTATTTCTGACTGTTTTTATTTTTAGGTACTACTCTCTAATGGATAAATGCTTATCCATACAATAAACACAAAATGCTAGAGGAACTTGGCAAATCAGGCAGCATCTATGGAGGGGAATAAACAGATAAGTCGGGCCAAGACCCTTTATCAGGACAGGAAAGGAATGGAGCAGAAGCCAGAATAAGAAGGTGAGGAAGAGGGATGGGGTACAAGCTGACAGGCGATAGGTGAGACCCAGTGAAGGGGAATGAAGTAAGAAGCTGGAAGGCAATAGGTAGAAGAGATAAAGGGCTAAAGGAGAAGGAATCTGGTAGGAGAGGACAGTGGCCAATGGAAGGAAGGGAAGGAAGAAGGGCACCAGAGGGAGATCATAGACAGGTGAGGAGAAGAGGAATAAGAGGGGAACCAGAATGGTAAAAAGAGAGAAATGCCGAAGGGGGGGATGGAGAGAAGAGAAGTTACTGGAAATTAGAATATCAGGTGATGCGCCTCCAACTTGATTATGGCCTCATCACGACAGTAGACGGTGGGCCATGGAAACCTAGACCTCTATACCTCTGTCTTCAACTGGATCCTTGACTTTCTCATCAGGAGACCACAGTGAGTGCGGATTGCATGCTTAGCCTACTGCTCAACTCTCTCTACATCCATGACTGAGGCTAGGCAAAGCTTAAGTGCCATCTATCAATTTGCCAATGGCACAATTGTTGTTGGTGAAATCTCAGATGGTAACAAGAAGGCGTACAGGAGTGAGATAGATCAGCTGGTTGAGTTGTCTTGTAACAACAACCTTGTCTCAACATCAGTAAGATCAAGGAATTGACTGTGGACTTCAGGAAGGGTAAATTGAGGGATCAGCACAGTGGAATGAGTGTCAACATCTCTGAAAACTATTCCGGGCCGAACATACTGATGTAATTACAAAGAAGGCACATCAGTTGCTATATTTCATTTCACCAAAGACTAGCAAATTTCTACAGAGGTATTATGGTGATCTGGTATGGAGGGATCACTGCCTGGATCGGAAAAAGGTTGGAAACTCAGCCAGCTCCATCATGGGCACTATCCTTCCCAGTATCGAACACATCTTCAAAAGGTTATGCTCAAAAATGCGGCATCCGTCATTAAGGACCCCCATCACCCAGAACATGCCTCTTCTCATTGCTACCATCAGGAGGATGTACAGGTGCCTGAAGACACACACTCAACGTTTCAGGAACAGCTTCTTCCCCACCTCATTAGATTTTTGAATGGACAATAAGCCAATGAATCCATGAATCCTAACTGGTAATTCTTTTGTGCAGTGGATGCTTTTTTGTTTTCATGTACAGTATACCCAATAAAGTGGCCACTGAGTGCATGCGTGAATGTAGGAGGTATCATCAGTTAGTTTATACGTATGTATAATATATAATATATTTATTTACACACCCACACGCTCACACACATACAGCATATATATACTTACTGTTATTGTCTTTTTGTGGAATTATGGTGAGATGTTCAATTTCATTTATTGTTACATTTTAGATTGGGTTATACAGTTGTTCGTTTGTATGTTTGTGGGTCACCTTGACTGTAATTGGGATGAGTAATAGTCACCACCCCCGTCTGTATGTGAGTTGGTTCTCATGGAATGAAGTTGCTCTGTCTGCTATTGTGCTTGTCACAGTCAAACTAACAGTTGAGATAAATGAGCTCTTCTCGTTTGTCATCGTGGACCAAATGCTCACCCCTATATATATATATATATATATATATATATATAAAAAAAAAGAACTTTAATGTACTGCTGCCACCAAACAATAAATGTCACAGAATATGTTGGCAATATTTAGCCTCTTCCTGATTCTGATTCTGATGTTGAAATGGGAATGGGAAGTCAAATTGAAATGGGTGGCAACAGGGAGATCGTGAGTTTTCAATGGATGGAGCAAAGCTGCTTGACAAAGCAGTCCCTCAGTCTACGCCGGGTCTCAGCGAAGTAGAGGAGGCCACACTGGGAGCATCAGATACAATAGATATCCCTGACAAATTGGCAGGGGAGGTGTTGCCTTACCTGGAAGGGGGGTTTGGGGCCCTCAGCGGTGGTGAAGGTGGTGCAGGAGCAGGAGATGCATTGGCAGGAGTGCCAGGAGGGATGAGTGGATCGAGGAATCACATAGAGAACCATCCCTATGGAAAGCGGAGATGGGGGTAGGGGAGGGAAAGGTGCTTAGCGGTCGGACGCTCAGATGGTCATAGTTACAGAGAATGATGCTCTGGATATGTTAAGGGAACCCTATCTCTATTATGGCAGTAGGAGGCTGGGGTGAGGACGGATGTATGGGAAATCAAGGAGATGCGGATGAGCGAAGTACTGATGATGCCCCCTTGTTCTTTGAAAAATGATGAAATCCCATACGTTCTAGAACGGAAAGCCTCATCCTGAGGACAGATGTAGCAGAGACCAGGAACTGAGAAAAAGGAGTAGCACTTTGACAGGTGTCAGATTGGGTAGAGGTATAGTCAAGATAACCTTGAGAGTCAGTAGGTCTGTATAAGATATTAGTAGAAATCTAGAGTTAGAGGAATTGAGAAAAGGGGAAGAGGTGTCAAGAGATGGATCAAGTTATTTTGAGCGCAGTGTGGAAGCTGGAGGCAGTCTCCAACATCAGGTTCTGTTTTTGCTGATATTACAAAATTTAAACTAAAAATGTTTTTTTAGCTGCTGAGTCCACTGAAGCCAATGTTTTATACATCTTAAAATCCACTTCAATTGTCTTAAATATAAATCAAAAAACCCAGAAAGTTGGACAGCATTTATGAAGAGAAAAGTAGAGTTAACTTTTCAGGCAAATAATTTTCTGTTGATTCAGTTTTTCTTCAAATTTCAAAGTAAATTTATTATCAAAGTATGTATGTATATGTTACTATATACCACCCTGAGATTCATTTTCTTACGGGCATTTACAGGACAAAAAGACAGAGGTTAATGAAAAATGATATATGACATACACCAATCTGCAAAGGTGACAAGCTATACAAATAAAAATATTAATGCTGTTATCCAAGCTGTTATCCATAGTTGTTATCCAGCTCAGTGCTTCTCATTTTTCTCTTTCCTGGTACTTATTCCTGCAACTCACATCAAAGTTGCTGGTGAATGCAGCAGGCCAGGCAGCATCTCTAGGAAGAGGTACAGTCGACGTTTCAGGCCGAGACCCTTCATCAGGACTAACTGAAGGAAGAGTTAGTAAGAGATTTGAAAGTGGGAGGGGGAGGGGGAGATCCAAAATGATAGGAGAAGACAGGAGGAGGAGGGATGGAGCCAAGAGCTGGACAGGTGATTCGCAAAGGGGATATGAGAGGATCATGGGACAGGAGGCCCAGGGAGAAAGAAAAAGGGGGGGGAGAACCCAGAGGATGGGCAAGGGGTATATTCAGAGGGACAGAGGGAGAAAAAGGAGAGTGAGAGAAAAAATGTGTGTATAAAAATATACACCTTATATTCCGTCTGTGTAGCCTCCAACCTGATGGCATGAACATCGACTTCTCTAACTTCCGCTAATGTCCCACCTCCCCCCGTACCCCATCCGTTATTTATTTTTATACACACATTCTTTCTCTCACTCTCCTTTTTCTCCCTCTGTCCCTCTGACTATACCCCTTGCCCATCCTCCGGGTTCCCCCCCACCCTTGTCTTTCTCCCCGGACCTCCTGTCCCATGATCCTCTCATATCCCTTTTGCCAATCACCTGTCCAGCTCTTGGCTTCATCCCTCCCCCTCCTGTCTTCTCCTATCACTTTGTATCTCCCCCTCCCCCTCCCACTTTCAAATCCCTTACTCACTCTTCCTTCAGTTAGTCCTGACGAAGGGTCTCAGCCTGAAACGTCGACTGTACCTCTTCCTAGAGATGCTGCCTGGCCTGCTGCGTTCACCAGCAACTTTGATGTATGTTGCTTGAATTTCCAGCATCTGCAGAATTCCTGTTGTTTACTTATTCCTGCAGCTTTTTTGCTTACTATTGAACTTATTTGAAGTTATCTCATTGCTAAAATGCCTGAAAAAGAATTTTTGAGGAACATGTCAATAATCTGAGTACAATTTGATGACCTTAATATTTAAAGTTTCATTGTTTTGCAGGCTGTCAAGTAAGACCTGACAGAGAAGGATCAAGGAGAGACTTTGTGCTGATGTCTGACAATACTATGCCCTTGCACGAACTCAGGGAAAAACCAGGCTTATCTGCCATTACTCTTTAACTTTGCAATAAACATTTTTTTAACAGGCCACAGTAAGTGACTTCTCATTCTGATTTGAAACTCTGCACTTCAACACATCTGCTCCATCAGCATGAAAAGCAAATAAGTATGTACTGTATCAGGCTCTATTCCAGTCAATGAATATTTTACAACTGAAAGGTGTATAAGCTGGATATGATGCAAAATTAACTATCACTTGCTGAAGCAAAGTTTATAGAACTTTCTGTGACTTGCCATTTCATTTCAAAGTAGTTTGCCCTGTTTCTGTGAGAATCAAATATGGAACTGATTTAGACATCTGTGGTGCAATCTTTTGTTGTTTCGTTCAACACTCAAAACAAAAGCACTGATCAGTGTTCATTCTTACCTGCTGAATTCCCTTCCTCTTTGCTTTGTTTTCCAAATGAATAATTTAGCCTTTTTCTAACTAAAGTTTCTTTAAGAAAAAACTCAGGTAAGGATGTGCTGCTAAGTGTCAATAGACCAATATCATCCAGTGTTCATTTGTCTGTATGTGTTTGGAACAATATTTGTTCATTGTGTGTAGATTAAAGCATAGTGACACCAAATACTCTCCACAAACTTGATTCACATATGGGAAATAAGTACCTATTCAGTGGCTCTTTCGCTTGTGTAGGCTCTCAAATAACCAAGTTAGATATGATTTTTATGAAACACATGCTGATGAAAGTAAAACTCCCATAACATAAGGTTGTTTTTGGACGAGGTGTAGTATTAAATTTCAAATCGTTAGTTAGTGTTTGTTATACCTCTAAGCTGACAGCCGAGGTGAAGAAAAACTTTTGTTTAAAATTGAGCGGAATTGAATGTTATATGGAACAAATTGATTGCTTAGAGTTAATTTCCCCTTTTTTGAAAAATCGCTCAATACTCTGTTCCTTGCAGATTTTGGTGAAGTTTGACCAAAAAGGAGAATTATGAGTGACAGCAGTTTGGATGCATACAATTTCATATATAGGCTTCAGTTTGCGGAGACATTGGAGCATCAGCTGATCATGATGCACCTGTAATAATGCTCCTTTAACATTTATGATGAAACAAAATTGCAATTTATCTGCAATACGTGATGATAAACCTCAACAAGTCAACTGTGGAGTTTATAATATTTGAGCAGCATGGTTAAAAACCAGGAAAACCAAGATTATTGTGAAGTACATTATAGTAAAACAAAGACAATGCTATTTACTTAAATTTTAGATAAGTAAACTTAATAGGAAAATGCACTAATTGGTAAGAAAGGGTAATACATCTCAAAGCTTATTGCTTGTAAATGATACTAAAGCATGCAATAACATATACATTATGACGTCTGTTATGAAGTGCTGCATGTGGGGACTGGAACTACAAAACGTAAAGCAATATAACTTGTGGAAGTGCAATTTTTCAGCTTGTTGATTTAAATTTTATGGTATCATACTATAGTTTTTGTACTTCTTACAAATCCTGTTAATTTGCCAAACATGTCTCTCATCTTGCATTGCATCATGACAGATTTCTATAGCCTGTCTTTTAATAAGTAATACCTTCCTTGCTAATTTACGTCAAATCATTTCTGAGTAAAAGCAGCTGCAGCAAAGAGAAAATAGTGAAGGTGTTAACTAAAAGTTCAGCAAAGAGATGAATTTAAAAGAGGCTTTTAAAGGCGATATAGGAAACCAAGCTCGAGAGCATTGGTTAGCAAAATGGCTACTGGCTTAATTCATTTTCAACAACTGACAAAAATGCCTTCTGACCTGCTGAGTTTTTCTAGAGTCTGCCCCGTCAAGGTTCCACTATCTGATACTGTTTTGATTGCAATGCACAATTCTTTATTATCAGTGAGAAGGAAAGCAGGGAATTACAAAAGACTAAATTCAGAATAAAAGATTTCCAGAGAAAGTGATTATAGGGCTGGAACAGGCTAGACCGATGTATAACTTGAAGATAATAATGCTGGTCTCCCATGTGTAGGATGCAATGATGGGCCTGTAACAAACTTGCCCTGTTGGGGAAAAGTGTGAATGAGAAGTTTATGAAGAGTTGAGGATATACAGGTAGGACCAACAGAAGAGCATTGGAGCAATTACAGTTAATCCAAGCTTGTAACGTTCAACAGCACGCAGGTTAAGATGAGTGAAGGAAAATAATACTGCGAGATTGGAAGGAGAAAGTATGAAAGATAAAGTGATAATGGGATTAGAAGATCAGCTTGATTTCAAACAAGGCACAGAAGTGAGAAGACTAGGAGTAACACTATCAGCGGAGAATAAGCCACTTGACACTACTCAGTGTGCTCATTTTATCATTCAGGCTAACATTTTTGTTAAAAGTACCAAATGTAGGAAATATTGCCTAAATGGAAACTAACAAACCATAAGAAAACTTGAGAACCAGAAACAGAATCACATTTATCATCACAATATGAGTTGTCATCAAATTTGATACCTTGGAAAAGCTGTACTGTGCACACATAAAATTACTATGATGGCACCAAGATGCATTCTCTGTGGAGATTGTGGCTGAGACTCGGTTGTTCATTAAGTTCGTAGGAATGGTTTTGGGGACAGAGCGGAGTAAGGGGACACATTAGAGTTTAGAGACAAGGAAGTGGAGAATTTAGAGAGCAGGCCTCCACACTGTGCTCTGTGTTCGACAGCCAGCGATGATGACTAGTGATACAGGACATGCCAATATAGGTCTCTGCTCCAGCATTGTGGACATTGGATAAAGGATATTCATGGATATCAGGTTGTCCCAGATCAGTGAATGTTGTTGTGAGCAAGGACCATAAGGACTGGTCAGTTAGTGTGCTTGGAGTTGGAGACTGGAGATCGGGCTCCTGCCATCGGCTAGTCCAGGTATGGATATCAAAGATTGAAGTCTGTAGGTGGATTGGAAGTCCAGAACTCATAGACTGATGGCTGGAGACTGGAGACTGGAGACTGGAGGCCTGGAGGCCCAGAGGTCCGTTCTGGAGTTGGAAGACTGTCTGTATGTGTGGTTGATAGGGAGGGTGGGAGAGAAGAAATGGGCTTGTTTTGTTGTTTGTTTTGTTCCATTTTGTTGTGTTTTGTGTTGTTCTGCCTGCATTGTCAGCCTGCTTATGTTAGCATCGGAATGTATTGTGACATTTGTGGGCTGTCTCTAGCGTATCATTAGGTACGTTGGCTGTTAACACAAACAACGCATTTCACTGTATGCTTTGACATACTTGTAATAAATCTGAATCTGAATCTTACTATAAAGTACAAAATAAATAAATAATGTAAAGAAAAATGAGTAGTGAGGCAGTGTTCATGGATTCATGGACCATTCAAAAGCTGATGACAGAGGAGAAGAAGCAGTTCCTGAATGATTGAATGTAGGTCATCAGGCTCTTGTACCTCTTCCTTGATGGTAGAAACAAAAAGAAGGCATATCCTATATGGTGAGGCCCTTAATGATGGATGCCATTTTGTTAAGCATTGCCCCTTGAGATGTTCTTGATGGTGGGGAGGATTATGACCGTGACGGATGTGGCTGAACCTGAAATCCTCTTGCAATTCTATGTATTGGAATGTTCATACCATACCCCAACTTCCGGGGCACCTAGAGGCAACTCGAGTAGTAACAGTACTCTCAATGGATATGATTAAATATTCTTGTTTCAGCCTGATACAGCAAAAAAGCACAGCTCCTTCCAAAGTCAGTACAGTCACCAAAGATGTCTTAATCAATTTAAACAAACTATTGCTGCTTAGAACTGATGGTAACAACTCAGATTGTGGACGGAAGTGCCCATGGAGGAAGCGTGGCTGTAGATTAGGGTTACAAGTGCGTTTAAGGAAACGGGTTTTTAAACTCCCAATACCGACTATCTTGCTGGCAAACGTGCAGTCTCTGGTGAATAAAATCGATGATCTCAGAGCTGGGAAAAAAAGAGACATTAGGACTGTGTGCGTCCTTTGTTTCATGGAATCCTGGTTAACCAATTCCGTACCGAATGCAGCGATTCAGATCGATGGGTTTACTATACACTGTCAGGATAGATCTATAGAGTCTCTCAAAAGCAGAGGTGGAGGAGTATGCCTCATGATCAACTCTTCTAGGTCCTTAAGTATATCAGTGCTGTCCCAATTCTGCTCACCAGACCTGCAATATCTAGCAGTTAAGTGCCGTCCTTTCTCCATACCATGGGAGTTCTCCAGGGGTCAATTTTGTAGCAGTATACATTCCATATCAGGCCATTGTCAATCAGGCTTCAGATGATCTGAGCAATGGGATCAACATGCATGAAACAGCGCATCCTAACACCTCCACCATTGTTTTGGGAAATTTTAACTAGGCCAGCCTGAAAAAAATCACTAAGCAATATGCTGATGTAAATCTAGTCAAGAAGAAAAAAAGAGCTTACAAGAGGTTCGAAAAACTAGGTAATGATAGAGATGTAGAAGATTATAAAGCTAGCAAGAAGGAGCTTAAGAAAGAAATTAGGAGAGCCAGAAGGAGCTATGAGAAGGCCTTGGTGGACAGGATTAAGGAAAACCCCAAGGCATTCTACAAGTATGTGAAGAGCAAGAGGATAAGACCTGAGAGAATAGGACCAATCAAGTGTGACAGTGGAAAAGTGTGTATAGAGATGGAGGAGATAGCAGAGGTACTTAATGAGTACTTTGCTTCAGTATTCACTACAGAAAAGGATCTTGGCGATTGTAGGGATGACTTACAGCAGACTGAAAAGCTTGAGCATGTAGATATTAAGAAAGAAGATGTGCTGGAGCTCTTGGAAAGCATCAAGTTGGATAAGTCACTAGGACCAGATGAGATATAGCTCAGGTTACTGTGGGAGACAAGGGAGGAGATTGCTGAGCCTCTGGCGATGATCTTTGCACCATCAATGGGGACGGGAGAGGTTCCGGAGGATTGGAGGTTTACGGATGTTGTTCCATTATTCAAGAAAGGGAGTAGAGATAGCCCAGGAAATCACAGACCATTGAGTCTTACTTCAGTGGTTGGTAAGCTGATGGGAGAAGATCTTGAGAAGCAGGACTTATGAACACTTGGAGAGGCATAATATGATTAGGAATATTCAGCATGACTTTGTGAGAGGCAGGTCATGCCTTACAAGCCTGACTGAATTTTTTGAGGATGTGACTAAATACATTGATGAAGGTAGAGCGGTAGATGTAGTGTATATGGATTTCAGCAAGGTATTTGACAAGGTGCCCTATGCAAGTAAGGAAGCATGGGATCCAAGGGGATATTGCTTTGTGGATCTAGAACTGGCTTCCCACAGAAGCCAAAGAGTGGTTGTAGATGGGTCATATTCTGTATGGAGCTTGGTCACCAGTGGTGTGCCTCAGGGATCTGTTCTGGGACGACTACTCTTCTTGATTTTTATAAATGACCTGGATGAGGAAGTGGAGAGATGGGTTAGTAAATTTTCTGATGACACAAAGGTTGGGGGTGTTGTGGATAGTGTGGAGGGCTGTCAGAGGTTACAGCGGGATATCGATAGGATGCAAAACTGGGCTGAGAAGTGGCAGATGGAGTTCAACCCAGATAAGTGTGAGGTGGTTTATTTTGGTAGGTCAAATATGATTGCAGAATATAGTATTAATGGTAAGACTCTCGGCAGTGTGGAGGATCAGAGGGATCTTGGGCCTGAGTCCATAGGACACTCAAAGCTGCTGCATGGGTTTACTCTGTGGTTAAGAAGGCATACGGTGCATTGGCCTTCATCAATCATGGGATTGAGTTTAGGAGAGGAGAGGTGATGTTGCAGCTATATAGGACCCTGGTCAGACCCCACTTGGAGTACTGTGCTCAGTTCTGGTCGCCTCACTCTAGGAAGGACGTGAAAACTATAGAAAGGGTGCAGAGGAGATTTACAAGGATGTTGCCTGGATTGGGGAGCATGCCTTATGAGAATAGGTTGTGTGAACTCAGCTTTTTTTTCTTGGAGTGACGGAGGATGAGAGGTGACCTGATAAAGGTGTGTAAGATGATGAGAGGCATTGATCATGTGGATAGTCAGGGGCTTCTTCCCAGGGCTGGAGTGGCTAGCATGAGAGGGCACAGTTTTAAGGTGCTTGGAAGTAGGTACAGAGGAGATATCAGGGGCAAGTTTTTTACACAGAGAGTGATGAGTGAGTGGAATGGGCTGCTGGTGACAGTGGTGGAGGTGGATACGATAGGGTCTTTTAAGAGACTCCTGGATAGGTACATGGAACTCAGAAAAATAGAAGGCTATGGAGAACCCTAGGTAATTTCTAAGATAAGGACATGTTTGGCACATCTTTGTGGGCCGAAAGGCCTGTATTGTGCTGTAGGTTTTCTATGTTTCTAATTACCACCAACAGATCACTTACAATACCAGAGGAAACAACACACTGGACCTTTGCTACACCACCATCAAGAATGACTACTGTGCTATTCCACGCCCTCACTTCGGGAAGTCTGATCACCTGGCTGTATTTCTACTCCCTGAGTATAGGCAGAGACTGAAGACTGCAGCACCAGTAGTGAGGACCAGGAATGTATGGACAAGGGAATCACAGGAGCGCCTACAGGACTGCTTTGAATCGGTAGACTGGACTGTATTCAGGGATTCATCTTCGAACCTGCATGAGTATGTTGCAGTTGTTACTGACTTCATTAAAACCTGTGTGGATGAGTGTGTGCCTACAAAGACTTACTGCACATTCCCAAACCAAAAGCCATGGATGAACCAGGAGGTACGTTGTCTGCTGAAGGCTAGATCTGTGGTATTCCAAGTCTGGTGATCCAGGCGTGTAACAGAAAACCAGGTATGATTTGCGGAGGGCTACTTCAAGGGCGAAGGGACAATTTCCAATGAGGTTGGAGGTGATATCGGATGCACGACAACTCTGGCAGGGTCTGCAAGGCATTACTTCCTACAAAGCGAAACCCAATAGCATGAATTGCAGCAATGCTTCACTACCAGATGAACTCAACGCCTTCTATGCCCACTTTGAAAGGGACAATACAACTACAGCTGTGAAGATCCCTGCTCCACCTGATGACTTTGTGATCTCTGTCTCAGAGGCCGATGTTAGACTGTCTTTGAAGAAAGTGAACCCTCGCAAGGTGGAAGGTCCCGATGGAGTACCTGATAAGGCTCCAAAAACATGTGTCAACCAACTGGTGGGAGTATTCAAGGACATTTTCAACCTCTCACTGTTATGGGCGGAAGTTCCCACTTGCTTCATAAAGGCAACAATTATACCAGTGCCTAAGAAGAATAATGTGAGCTGTCTTTAATACTATCACTCGGTAGCACTCACATTGACAGTGATGAAATGCTTTGAGAGGTTGGTCATGACTAGACTGAACTCCTGTCTCAGCAAGGACCTGGACCCATTGCAATTTGCTTGTCGCCACAATAGGTCAATGGCAGATGCAATCTCAATGGTTTTCCATGTGGCTTTAGACAACCTGGACAACACAAATACCTATGACAGGATGCTCTTCATTGACTATAGCTCAACATTTAATACCATCATTTCCACAATCCTGATTGAGAAGTTGCAGAACCTGGGCCTCTGTACCTCCCTCTGCAATTGAATGCTCGACTTCCTAACCGGAAGATCATAATCTCTGTGGATTGATGATAACATTTTCTCCTCACTAATAATCAACACTGGTGCACCTCAGGGATGTGGCCTTAGTCCATTGCTGTACTCTCTATATATCCATGACTGTGTGGCTAGCATCTATAAATTTGCTGACGATACACCCATTGTTGGTAGAATCTCAGGTGGTGACGAGAGGGCATACAGGAGTGAGATATGCCAACTAGTGGAGTGGCGCTGCAGCAACAGCCTGGCACTCAACATCAGTAAGACGAAAGAGCTGATTGTAGACTTCAGGAAGGGTAAGATGAAGGAACACATACCAATCCTCATGGAGGGATCAGAAGTGGAGAGAGTGAGCAGTTTCAAGTTCCTGGGTGTCAAGATCTCTGAGGATCTAACCTGGTCCCAACATATCGATGTAGTTACAAAGAAGGCAAGACAGCAGCAATACTTCATGAGGAGTTTGAAGAGATTTGGTATGCCAACAAATACACTCAAAACTACTATACACGTACCATGTAGAGCACTCTGACAGGCTGCATCACTGTCTGGTATGGGGGGGGGGGCTACTGCACAGGACCTCTAAAGAAGCTACAGAGGGTTGTAAATTTAGTCGGCTCCATCTTGGGTACTAGCCTGCAAAGTACCCAGGACATCTTCAAGGAGTGCAGTCTCAGAAAGTCAGCGTCCATTATTAACCACCCCCAGCACCCAGGGTTTGCCCTTTTCTCACTGTTACCATTAGGAAGGAGATACAGAAGCCTGAAGGCACACACTCAGCGATTCAGGAACAGCTTCTTCCCTTCTGCCATCGGATTCCTAAATGGATATTGAACCCTTGGACACTGCCTCACTTTTTAAAAAATATATATTATTTCTGTGTTTTATATGATTTTTAATCTATTCAATATACATATACTTTATAAAATACACTGAATAAGATTTATTTATTATTATTATTTTATTATTATTTTTTCCTCTGTATTATGTATTGCATTGAACTGCTGCTGCTAAGTTAACAAATTTCACTTCACATGCTGGTGATAATAAACCTGATTCTGATTCTGATCTAATCACTCAGAAAGCTCTCGGCTATACATCTCTAGAAGTTTTTGAGTGTCTTTGGAGATGTGCTAGATCTCTTCAAACTCCTAATGAAGTAGAGCCACTGGTGTGCCTTCTTAATGACTGCATCAGTGCGTTTGATCCAGGACAGACCTTTGGAAATATTGACACCCAAGAACTCAAAGCTTCTAACCTTTTCCACCAACAACCCTTCAATGAGGACTAGTGAATGTTCCCTCGACGTCAACTTCCTTAAACCCACAATCTATTCTTTGGTTTGCTGATGTTGAATGTGAAGTTGTTGTTGCAATACCACTCAACCAGCTAACCTATCTCACCCTTGTATACCTTCTCATTGCCATCTGAGATTTTACCAGCAATGGTATCATCTGCAAACTTATGGGTTAGTGTTCGAGCTGACCTTAGCCACACAGTCGTGAGTGTAGAGAGAGTAGATCAATGGGCTAAGCACACATACTTGAGATGTGCCTGTGTTGATTGTCAGTGAGTAGGAGATGTTATGACTGACCCGTACTGACTATGGTCTCCTGATGAGGAAGTTGAGGATCCAGTTGCAGAGTGATGTACAGAGATTCAAAGATTCAAAGTACATTTAATATTAAAGCACATAAACGAATACAACCCTGGGATTCAGCCTGCTGCAGGCGCACATGAAACAAAGAAATATCATGGAACCCATTCAAGAAAACATCAAACACCCAACAGACAAAAAAGAACAAATTGTGTAAATAGCAAAAAGTGAGTGAACAACATATGGAATACCAAATATTTAACCAGGAGTCTGGTAGTATTCAGTTTAGTTCAGTTCAGCATTGCGTCGCTAGCCAATGCAGACCACAGGGCCATTCTTCGCTAAAGCACCCCAGTCCACATTGATCGCCCTGATCAAGCCACTCAAAACAGCAAAAAAAAAGAGTAACCAGAATCCAGGAACACATGCACCATGAACTTCCAAGTCTCTCAATATGAGTCCTGTGGTCAATAATCAACAGCCTGACATATGTTTTGCTGTTGTCTAGGTGCTCCAAAGCATGGAGAGGCTTGGAGGTTCATGTTGCATGTGTGAGAGCGGAGAGTCAGTGAGTCTGTGTCCACTGTAGACCTGTTGTGGCACTAGATGAATTGCAGTGGGTCCAAGTCCTTGACCATTCAGGAGTTAATTCTATCCATAACCAACCATTTGAAACATTTTGTCATGATAGGTTTGAGTCCTACTGGGCAATAGTTGTTAAGGCAGCTCAACTTGTTCTTGGGCATTGGTGTGATTCAAAAAGTTGGAGGCAAAATACTACAGTGCAATTTTTCTTAAACTCATGATCCTTCAATGTTTTGGAAATAGTGGAAATGCCATTTATCCACTGCATCCAAAGTATTTTGCCAGAGAATCCAATGATGATAAGGTTGTTAAGTTAGTGTGGGATCCAACTGTCAAGTTAAATAAAATTAAATATTTTCTCTAATAAATTTGACATCTGAGGTGAATTAATTACAGGGAATGAAGCAAGAATTGTTAGTCATCAGAACATATGCATGAATTATATTTTTATTAAAATGTTGTTGAATCCTCTTGACATCTGTAAAATTTAGACTGTTAGAGAAGATGAAACCACTAGATGGAGCACTTGTTAATGTAGCACAGTCCCATCAAACAGGGCCCAAGAAAAGGGGCATTTTATTTTGTTAATTCATATAAAACCACAGTCATCTGGTCATTGCTTCTGTCCATTCGCATTTCACATCCCTTTTAGTTCAATACTTGTGTACTTGTGTATGAAGGTGCTTTGATGCCTGTTTTGCAAGACCACTGGACATTACTTCCTGAACACTATCAGATGTACTGCAATCAGGAAAGGTGCAAGGTGTTTTACCCCAGCAATCTTTCTTGAATTTTCCTCAACAGCTGTCATCTGGCTAAGTGCAAATTACACACCAGCTCTTCCTTCAGCTACAAGAATCACATTAGCGCTCGTGATGAACGCTGATCCAGTCCTGTATACAGGAACAAGAGTAAATGCATCTAATAGGGTCATTGCACAAAAGCTTTCAAATAAATGCAGGTGTACATTTATATATAAGTTGCAAATTTGCTGCAGAATGCTATGATTTGATTAAAAACAAAGAGTGTTTTAATTATAAGTAGACAACAAACCCATAAAGATTGTAGCTTGGTTTATTAACTTTATGATATAACACATAGTGCTTGATATACATATTTTATATTGCATTCCCATTCTCTCAGGACTAAAGTAAATAACTTGACTAGATTTTGTAAAGTCCTATGGATGTAAATGTATCTAATTACCTTTAATTTTTGCAGCCTTAAATTTCAAATCCAATCTCTACAATCAACAATCAACAAAGTATTCTATAACACACTACAAATTGCAGTGCTTTGTTATATTTCTTTTCTTGACCACTGCAGTGTGTCATTTGCCTCTTTGAGATGTTTGCTGACAGTTGTTTCACCAATTTCCTCCCTTTTTATGTCTGCCCACTGCACATTGTTTTATTTTCAGAACAGTGGGCCAGTTCTCTGGTAAAATACTATGGAAGCACATCTTCAATTTTCTTCACTAACGCTTAGAATGGAGGAGTGTGAACTGCAGATATCTTTGAGATTATATCCTCCCTGACCAGCACTTGATGATAGACCGAAAAAGCCTACATTGTGGGAGTGCTGATTTGTAGAATGAAATGCTCCATATACAAGCCCAGTAAAATATTTTGGTGGAAAGTAATTATCGGAAAAATTTGCACTGGTAAATTAGTTAACATTTTAGCATGATGCTAAGGTTACTTCTGCATGTTCTTGTTCCAGCCAATTCACTAGAAAGTGAAATCAGTAATTCTACTTGCTTATGTCACAACATTTGCCAGACTGTGGGCACCAAAGAGGACAAACAAAAACCCTCTCCTGCTGAACAAGACAGCCATTCTGACTCCACACGACTGAGCACTCCATCTGTTTAACTAACACTGAGACCAATTTTAACCATTCAGATGTTTAATCTAATTACTGAACTCAATTTATTTTTGTTTTAGTAAGGAATGACCATGGAATAATATTAATTATTTGAGTATGATGAGACCTCAGTATATGTAAATATGAGACTGTGCTCAATGCATGAAGACTTTAGTTTTGGCTATTAAAATGACTGCAGTAATTTTAGATATAGTATAGTTGTAAAAATGTCACTCATCCTCACTTTCCTTCCACCCCGAGGTTAATCTTTTGTATGATGGTGAAGCCCCTCCATTTTTGCACAACAAAGCAGTCCACCCCTCCCAATTTCTAATATTTTTCAAAGTGTGAATTGAAGAGGACTGAGAGACAGATGGGTTTAGATGATCAGGTTACCTGTTATAGCAGCACATCTGCCAGGGCAGTCAATCACAGTGATGTCTCTGAAGGGCGATGGAGTCTGAGCTGGGAAGAGCTAATGCAAAGGGAAGAGAGATTGAAGTAGTTTTTTTTTCTCTCTTTCTCTCCTCTTGCTTGTCCCTTGGGCTTGACTAGTCTGAAAGCTGTACCTGAGTGTACGTTGGTACAAATTCTAGTGGTCTGCGGGAAACTGAATTCAAGTAAGGGCCTTATCTATCACTCTGTAATTGTAAAAGTGCGCAGAAAAAGTTTAATTTGGGAAAAGGCCTTGATCTAGTAGCGACATACATAAGTAATGTAGTACTACTTGCACTCTATGAGTTAGAAATATTTTGCATGCAATGCCAACATGTCTTTTTTGAGTAAGAAAAACCTAAAGACAAATTATTTTTTGCAACTCAAAACTTGCATCTGACAAGCATACATGTAACATCAATGAAAAGAATTCTGGAGCAATCTAGAAAATTAGACTTTTTCCAGGGACTATAAAAGTACTTTTTAAAATACCAGGGTTACTACAAAGACTATGCATAAGGCTTCATATAAAGGACATCATTAACTCCCTTTGATGTCATCCAGTTACGCAGTATATTTCGTAAAATATACCCCTCCATGTACTCCTTCCATTACTGGCTGACAAAGAAAATATTCCAAGTGTTCCTTTATTTTAAAAATTGGTAAATATATTAAGAAAAGAAGTGACATAAACACATTTTTATAAAAGACAATCATGATTTGCATAATAAACTAAACAAAAGGAACATTTAATTTCTGAAAAATTGAAGAATGAAGGAGTAAGATTCTTTCGAAAGTCAACCACCATTCATATTATATTTATAATTATTTTAGTGTGCAATGTAAAAAAAAATCAGAAATGTCCTCTCTTTATGACTTATTCTGATGCTGAAGCTCCAGGGGCCTGAGTTTAGTCGCTATGCCAGCATCATGCCTGCTAGAGGCATCTATCAAACCACCCTGCTGTCTGGCACTGAATCTGCGAGGAACCAATGGGCATATCTCCAGTTCCTGTCAGAGAAAATATCTCACTCCTCTAAGTAAAAGCCCCTTCCAGGGTTAAGATAACTCACTACTCCAGATAGTCTAACTACTCTCTTCTCCTGGACAGTACTGAAGAAAACTTCAAGTACCTAGGGCATGTTGCAAAATCTTTTGATAATATTCTGAATAACATAGAATTTGAAAAACCAAAACATTTTGTGCAATCAACTAATGGTGGCTTACTTACTCAGCTTACTCCTCTTTTCTCATTTAGACATCTAAATACATCCATGAAAGTTACCTCAGCTATGCCCTGTGGGAGAAAATTCAATATTATATTCATTTCCTGGGTATTTATTTCCAAATTGCCTATTTGGTGTCTGATCACTCCTTAAATTTGAGGTTTCTAGTTATGCTATTCTGTGAAGGGTTCATCAGAATGGTACCAACAACTGCTCTGATTGTTAGTCCTTCTCTGAATCCTTATGTTACAAGGCACTGGAGATAATGGACAAGTATTGCACATTACCAGCATCAAAAATTTGTCATCTGGTGTTTTACTCCAAAGGCCAAGCTCACGGAGTAGGAGGTCACAATCTTGAGTGGGCCTGTGCCATGGCTGGGGAGAGAAGGATGTTGGATGTATGTTAGAATAGATGGGAAGGTGGGGGGGGGGGGAGGAATCGGGAATGGAATGAGGAGGGAGAAGATACCAGTAGTGGCCAAGGTGATGATGTGGAAGAAGGAAACAGCACTTGTCTGTGGAGGGAAAAGAATAGGTGGAGAAGGAGGAAGAAAATTAGGACAACTTTCGTATCGAGGGGATTGTTTAGAGACATAGAGTTGTACAGCACAAGCATAGGCCCTTTTGCTCGTCATGTCCAGGCCAATCGTCAAGCTTGTTGTGGTCAGTACAATGGAGTCCAAATATAAGAGTAATTTACTTACCTAGCAAGAGTTCCACTGTGGTATATATGTTGACAAAACTTGGTTGTCTCAGGACTGCTCAATGATGGGTACCACCAAAGAAAAGACCCAAAAGGTACACTGCTTGGAGAACAGTATTATGCAGTGAGACACTATCATGGAACTTATGTCAGGAATACAGGGTGACTGATGTTAAGAAGTAGCAACTTGGATTTTCTGAGGGATGCATGTTTATCCAGAAATGGCTGCTCAAGTATTTCACTCCATGTTGATTTTCAATTGTATTATTGCCTCAAGAAAACAGCATGATGCAACTGGATTCTCAGGCAACTGTGCTAATTTTAGCAAAATGTTTCCTATGTTAAATGACCTCTGCTTAACTCACTTTTTGCAGTTTTCTGTGCGTATGTGCGAGAGATTGATGTCATGGCCATCCTGTGGAGCAGAATGGTCCACAAATATTGACCAGCCCACATCATCTCCTGACCACACAGCTGGCCCCTCTAACATCTGGTAGAATCGAAGGATACAACCAAAAAGCCCAACTATTAACCGTAGCCATCACTTACCCTTGTCCATACTGCACCAGACCCTGTATTGGTCTCCCCAGCCCCCCAAGGACCTGCCAATAGACAAACACTTAGGAGAACATCTTCCTTGATTCGAGCGATTGCACTGCTATAACTAATATCAAAGGTCTTTTAACTGCTTCCAAATGTCTATAATTGTGATGGAACTTCAGAAGTTAAATAAATAAATAAATAATCAGAAGATTAATTTTAAAAATGTAACTGATTAAAGATATCAATATTCAAAGGAACCACTTAGCTTCACATACCTTTCCCATCCATTCTACTAAAGGGGCTGAAAATGGAGGGTAGGTGTATTAGGCCCTCCAGTCCTGGCGGTGTATTTTTGGGTCGATTGGGCGATCTGGTACTTTGCTGACTCTCAGAGCGTACCATGAGGCTGCAAGCAATGCATGTGGTCTGGAGGCCAGGAAGCCTCGAGCCCACGATCAACTCCACCTCTTGCCAATCTTGCCAATTAATGCGCCAAGGAAGATTAAAATTAATAAAGCGGGTGAGGTGGTGAGTGAGTGTTCAGCACCGTCTACCAGCCTCTCACTTTCTGCTACTGGAGGGGGGTGTCTGCATGTGACAGTCTTTCTCCACCTTTCGTTCACTGCTCCTGAAGGAAGGCCCCTGCGTTTGAATGGTTTCTCTCTCTCTCCCTCCCTCCCTCGACACTGTTGAAGGCTGGTGCTGGAGCAAAGTTTAATCGATGTGGATTGTGGACTCTACCTCATGTTTACAATGTGCTCTGGTGTTTTATGTTGCTCCTTTTTTTTTATTGTTCCTAGTTTGGGCGATTTTGAATTGGGGCAGTCTACAGATTATGAACACTGAGCTGAGCTTTTGATTTTGATTTGTGCCTTTTGATTATGTGCTGTTTTTGCCTTTTTTTGTTGCTGTTTACACAATTTTTTGGGGGTGAGTGGGGGGGTGGAGTTTGATGATTTTTTTTCTCTCTGAACGGATTCCATGGTTCTTTGTTTTGCGGCTGTTGGTGGGGAAGAAAAATCCCAGGATTTTCTAGTGCGTACATACTTTGATTATCAATGCATTTTGAATCCGTGAGGAGTAATGGGGCATAGATGAGATTTGTGTCAGTGTCAGTTGTTCTGACCGTTCTTCACACCTCCTTGGACACATGCAGGCTTTGAAAACATGCATGTGCTGGGCCAATAGGAGGTGAATTTCAACCAGCAACATGTTTTGGCCCTTTATAACTATTTCATGTCCTTTGTATATTTTCTCAATCTTCAGGTGCCTTGCCATTCGGCGTGGATGATCATATCTCTCCATCCATCACGGTCCCTGACCCTCCGAATTGTAGTTGTTGCCTCCCCTGTTTCTAACCATGATATTATTCCATCTATCATTTTCATTCTCTGTCAGCCTCTGCTTCTTTTTCGTTCCAGCTTTCCAGTTGTAACTAAATGTTCTAATGTCTCTCTTCACATGATGTGTCCAAAGAATTTTGATTGTGTTTTCTGATTTTTTTAAGTAATATACGTTTTGTTTTCGTTCTCTGTAGAACTTCTTTGTTGGTCATCTTGTTTGTCTATGATATGCATAGCATTCTTCTGAGGAACCACATCTCTGCTGCATTGATTCTCTTTTCCATTGCATTTGTGTTGGTCCATGACTTGCAGCCACACATCAATATAGGAAAAATGTAGCCGCTGAGAGTTCTAAGACGGATGTCAATTTCTATTTTCTTGTTCGTTAGGATGTTTCTCATTTCTGTAAATGCTGTTCTTGCCATTGCTATTCTTGCTTTTATGTCTGTTTCGCATTTGCCATCAGATGTTACCCATGATCCAAGGTACTTGAAGGTGTGAACTTGTTTTAGGATTTCATTTCCCAATACAATCCTACAGTCTGGGATATCAGGTTTGTTTGATATTACCATTAATTCAGTTTTCTTTTTGTTTAACATTAGGCCAAGTCTTTCGCTCTCTGTGTTGATGGTAGATACTAGTTTCTGTAAATTTACTTCACTGTTTGCTATCAGTACTGTATCATCCGCGTAGTGAAAGTTGTTATTTTCTCAATAGTCTCTTCAAATGTTAATTATTCATTATCATACTTCTGGTTTCTATTTTTCTCATTTGTAGAGATGCCATATTCTCTCCAGGTTTAGAGCTTCATGGACTGGCTCCATTATTAAATGTGCATGCTACTTTAAATACCGGCTGGTCTGCCTCTAACAGAATATTAATCCTCATGCTCAGCCCCAGCAGAAGACCTGACTCTAAGTGAGTTATAACATGGGAATGTCCTGCCTGGGGAGTCACTGCCCCAAGGGCTGTCACTTGACATCAGTGACTGTCTAAGGAATGCAGACAAGAGTAGACCACTCAGTTTTGGAATCTGTTCCTCCATTCAGACAGACCACTTGTATCTGTATCATTCATGGTGTTGGTTCCCTTACCTAACCACAGTTTATCAAATCTCAGTCATTAAATTTTCTTTTGGCACATTTGAAGATGACTCCGGAAAGAGCATTTTAGCTACCCTTTAAGTAACTCATGATATTATATCTGAATAGCAAATAAGATTTCCCATCATTAAAAAAGCTAACCAGAGTTGCTTGGAATTAGTGGGTTCTAATCAGAAATCAGATCTTGAACCCTGCTTGTGAGACTCTAGAGGGAGCATCGATGAATTAATGCGGATTATCATCCTAGGCAAGAAAATAACATTACTGTTTTGAACAATACAGTGCCTAGCGATTGAAATTTTTTCTTGAACCTTTAACAGCTTGTATTTGTCTTGTGGTTTCATATCTGGAAAACAAAGCAATTTCCTGTCACACAGCTTAAAATGTTTCTACACATGTAATTAGTTTGTTTGGTTAAGAAAACTTTGTGGCAGCTTCAAAAATGTACATTTTGCTGACTTTGTTGAAACGTGCCACCTATAACCCGTTTTCCTTGATATTCTCTCTTTAGTAACATTGTTGTTCTAGTCAAATCCTGTGCTGTTGTCATTTAATCAAACACTTACATAAAGTGACAAACATGAAAAAATAAAGACAAAACCTAAAGCAGCTACTCATGGTACGGTAAGTCTGACTGGAGTGGCACAAATACAAACTTAAATAAACAGACATGATGCCAAGAGTGACACTAACTTTGAATAAACAGAATTGCAAAGAGTGACAGACGTGTAGGGCAAGGCTAGAGACATTTAAAAGATCAGTGTCAAGCATAAATGGCAAAGTGCTGATAGACCAACAACGCAAAGCTGCGATGTGTCTGCAGTAGAGGGCAAGGTTATGGGAGATTCACTGCCCTCAGACCACAGAACAAGCAGGCGTATGAATGAAAAAGCTATTAATTTACTACTGCACTTGACCTTTGACTAAAGACACTACAAAAGTAGTCACCCTACAATAAGTAGCCTTAGTAATGATACTCAAAGCAAACTGAATTCAATGAATATAAAATGTTAGCTTTAACTGATTTAACAGTAGAGCCCTTGCTATGGTGAAATTTCACAATTTCAAAACATATCCAGACTTAAGATCCTTTCTTTGATTTACAAAACACCATTTATATTGCCGTATCAATATTTTACAGACAAAACAATTGCAATGAAATAAACTTTATGTTACATAGATCGAAAAAGTTGTTAACTTTCACAACATTTGATAAAGTTTAACCATAAACTATTGAAACATTGGACAGTTGAAAATTGTCAGTATAAATTGAACTGATATTAATTGTTCAGTACATTTTTGTCAATATTATTATAACTCAGAGGAAGTTTTCTTGTTGTCACTCCTATACAGCAAAAAGGCCCAACCTGATACCATGGTGGTATGCTGTAACTGGGCTATTTTTAATAATCACTTACTGTAAGTGATTTGTAAGTGAATTGTGCCCAGACAGTGTCAGAACTTTCCTGTCAGCTACTTTAGCAGCATAGAGATATCTTGATGAATAATTCATAAAAAGCAATTTTCTCCTAGTCACTGAGTCATCAATCATAGTTGCCTAAAGAGCCTTGAATTGGCCAGTGCATCTCTATTTGCAGGTAGTGTGATTCAAGAATGGCAGCCATAATCAGGCTGCCAGCTCAGGTAGCAATAAGTAACAGAAGGTGTCTCATTTTCTGATTGCTAATGAGCTACGGAAACCTTTCACTGTTTCCAATCCTCCTTTTGTTTTTTACTTGCAAAATCACACTCAAAATCTTAGCCATGGGGAAGTTTTTTTTTGCCAAACAAAGGTGCAGTTTGATGAAAGACCAGTGTAAATATTTGCACATTTTTTTTCTGGCAGGAATCCTGGTCTGAAAAGAACCTCTTCAAAAGGGAGCTGTGATTTGATACATGATTGCATGCATTTACCCATGTAATTGAAATAATGAGAGATGATTACTTTGAGCTAATAGTCATAAGTTACTGGTCTTTTTGTTTAATCCAGGCATCAGCTGTCAAGAGCCTCACAGGAGCATCGGGAAGATGCACCAAGGATATCATTTGCATCACCTCAGACTGTAATTTGGTTGTTTTTTTTCAGAGCTGATACAGGCGTCAGATTCTATACAAATCTCCCAGGAGCATCAGTGCTCTTGTGTTGTTTTGATAGGAACAAGGAGAAAAAAAGCACGTTATGTGCCTACTCCCAGCAACTTCAATGCATTTACAATCACAAGGCAAATGAAAGGCAATATTTTTGGCAGACTACTTGACAATGATGGAGAAAACCAACAACTAATTTCTTATCAAAGTAAATGCAAATCTACATAGTACTAAAGTCACATTCAAGCACAGTTTTCCAAAAACACACATCATATATCACTGCACTTATTGTTCAAAATGACAGATACCTTTGTATAACATATCACATCTATTAAGTCTCTAGACACTACCTATTGTAGTAATGCTAGCTGTCTGTGTCTATACAAGCAGCACAAAGAAACATGCAAAAACAATGGTGCAGTGATGAGTCATAATTTTTATAGTCTTGTTTAATAATGAGGTGTGAAACATGTTTTCCAAATATTGTAGTTCTGCTGTTGTCTGTATGTGATTATAATATTTATGCTAACAGTACAAAATAATATGAAAACAACCAACATCTAAGGATACAAGCCTTGATATTCCTTGTTGTTTATGAAGTTTCTTAGCAAAGATTGCTGAGCCAACTTGATGTGGCAGCTTGCATATTTGGACAGAAGCGGTTCTTGCTGTAATTTCACCCTGAAGTAGTTGTACCAACTTTCCTGAATGTTTTACCTTTTCTGTGTATTCCACCGACTGAGTCCCTACAGGTCTCACTTAAGAGGATTAAAATAAACTACGGAAATTAGGTACATCAGTTATTGAGATCTTGTGTTTGCAGTGCATTGCAGAATGCGTTTTAAGACTGGCATGCTGACTGGATCCACTGGAACTAATAGGAATATGTACAGGTCCTTCCTGAGGCTACATTCCCGTCAACTGTCCATAACCTGGAACAGCTCACAAGTCAGAAATCCAACTGTGAGTCAAGTTTCCAGGAAGGAGAAGATGCCAGCAGCCCCACTGCAGCCCACAAGTTCACACTACCAGTCTAAGAAAAGCTCACTCGTATGTAGGGGTTGTAGATGAATTGGGTATTTGTAACCTGGGATAGACCTCTAATGTTTGAGTCTTACAATTAAGGGAAGGTCTCCTAAGTCATATGTACCTTTACTTATTATTGTCTTGCAGTACTTCTTAGTTCCGCACTCAGCCCTCTCTACCCTGATTATCAGTATTCTCCTCCCATCACTGTTGTGCTCTTCACTCCAACCCCTTGGAACTTAACACATCATTCCATGGGTGCTGTGTCCCTCACTGACCCAACACAATCTGTCACCTGCACACACTTAAACACTCCTCTCCAGAAATGCTAGTATTGAAACTTCATATCATTCCGATGAAAGCACACTTGATACGGGCAGGAATTACGTGAAATTTCTGAAGGTCGGCAGCCATTGTAAGGGCAATTTCTTCATGTGCAGTCCTGACAATTTGTGGACAGTGTGATCAAGGGGCACCTAGGAGGCTCCCATAAACTGAGGTACAGGGTTTTATGTCATCATCTCAAATTCTTCTTGCATCTTATGGGTGACAAATAGTGATTATATACCCCTGTTACTGAATGCCAAAGTCAAAGTCAAAGTAAATTTATTTTAAAGTACGTAGATGTCACCATACACTACCTTGAGATCCTTTCTGTGCAGGCATTTACAGGCAAGTAAAGAAATGCAGTAGAATTTATGAAAAACTATACATAAACGAAGACTGAGAAGCAAACTTCAAAATAAGACAAATTGTGCAAATAAAAAAAGCTAATACTGAGATCATGGGTTGTAGAGTTCTTGAAAGTGAGTCTACAGGCTGTGTCATTTTGGTGTTGGGATGAGTGAAGTTATCCTCACCAGGTCAGAAGCTTGACGGTTGTAGGGTAATAACTGTTCCTGAACCTGGCGGTGTAGAATTTAAGGCTCTCCCTTTACCTTCTGCCTGGTGGTAGTAGCAAGAGGAGAGCATAGTCTGGATGGTGGAGTTCCTGGACTACATACATCCTGGCCTCTTTCTTCCATTTCAGGACAAAATCTTCATGAAGAAGGCAGTCAGAAGGAAAGTGGGGGGTGAGGTGGGGGGAGAGGTGATACTGAGGAACTGCAGCTTGCAACTGTTGTCAATATTTCTTCATCTTACACTTTCAGATTCTAGTTTAGTGACTGGCACCAATGGGAAGTTCAAGCCAGGGATTCTCCCAGCATTGGTGGCCATAAGCCCAGAGAGTTCAGAGTCCAGTTTGCAAGAGGAAGAGCTTACATCCTAGAACTGGAATGAGTGCAGTGAAGATTTTGGCTTGACTGCATAGATAAAATAATTTTTTTTAGAGGTTTCCATGCAGTCCTACTGACCACACCAGCTGTTTGCAGTGAATCTCTGTTCGATGTCAGAGAGGTCAGAACGTTTCTGCTCCTTGGTGGAGGTGGTCTTTGAATGGGACATTGAGGCTATGATGTTAGCCCAATAAGAGTGCCTTTACAAGCATCATGTAAAGCCCCACAGATATGAATTCACCTTTGAGAAGAGCTAAAAATGCTGTGATTTAGCTCTGGGTGTCAGTACGTTCCTTAGAGCACTGTGGAAACTTCCAGACCTTAGAAACAGAGCCAGTAGCGTGTGAAGGCTCCTCATCTTAACAGTGGCATATGCTCTGTTTGTATCAATGGCATACATGGCTGCCAGCCCCTCACCTGAACAATATCCGATTGATTGCAGGAACATGGCAGGTGCGCATCTGCGTTTGCCGTAGTCTTGCAATGCGTTTAGCTAACTTTTGATCAACAGACAGAGACAACATTGCCATAGGCTCCTCTGTAGTGGTCCATGAGGGTATGCCAGCCAGTTGACAGGCACCAAGCAGGATAGACGTTTTGTAGCGGGCTTTCGAGTGCACACATTTTTCGTCATTGTGGGCCTGGATTGTGGTGCCCACACTATAAGTGTGTACTGTGGCTAACATGGCTCAGTAAAAGTATTTAATTCTGCTCTTCCATTGCTGTCCTCGCTCTGCACATACGTAATGTCACCTGAATAGACAATTGAGGCAGGCCATTTAAGCAGCACACAGCTGGATCCTCAATGGCCTGAGATCACTAAGACTGCTCTCCATAATCATCCAAAGTCCCCTCATTTGACGTTTTGTGAAATTTTCATGACTCAACAACCGAACACCATTGGACATGGAACATTGAAGGCAGGTATTAGCGATTTGCACATGGGCAACAGCACAAAAAGACAGGAAATTGAACTATTGAAATTGAGAAGGAACAGTTACATCCCATCTCTGCTTTTGAAATTGTGTTCAGATATTGGAACAACAGTGTATAAACATTATGGAAAACTGACAGGCTTTTACAAAAATTAAAATCATAAAAAGATGTGATTCATTAATTACATTTTTCTGAAATGGTTGCCTCACCCAAGAGCCTGTGAGTAGTGTTGCCTTGTTTGAATATAAACACCCTGTCATGGGAGTCATTGATAACTTTCCTAATAGAAAAGAGCACAGCAGATCACTGAATGGGCTAACATGTCAGTACTTCCTTGGAATGAGCCTGTTGTTTAAAAGCTGCATTGACTGCAGTACAGCAGGCTGGGCTGTTCGTGCTGTGGATCTAGGTTGCATGAGTGCCGAGTGCAGCAATCAAGGGATCTTCTAACACTTCCAGACTGATGCGCAGTTTTCCTGAGACAGAATAGCGAAAAAGAACGCAACGTAATTTGTATTTCTTCTTGAATGAATGCTGTCAGGCTGGTCCTATCTATTAATCTTTTACAACCCCCTCAACTCTTATTCCTCCAGCATAAGTACCACCTCAAGTGGAATCCCATTTCAGAAGCATACAGTGCAGTTCCTAGATTCTACTCCAGTAACAGGCTTGCAACAGAATTCTCATCAAAGGCAGTGCAGAACCTTCGATAAGAATTCTGTTTGAAGTCTGTTACTGGAGGAAAGATATTCTGGAGTGTTACTGTAAAAAGTATTTTCAAAGACTTGATGTCAGTTTAGTGGAAGAAGGAATGGAACAGCTCACCAATTACCCACCCACCTTTCCCACTGTCCGTCACCTGCCCAATCTGTGGAAGAGTTTGTGGTTCTCATTGTGGCCTCATTAGCCACTCATATCCCACACAAATGGAATGGAAGCCATTCATCTACAATCCCAAGGGAATGCCTCAACGGAAGAAGATTATTTATTTACTGCACTTTAAAATATCTGCAAAGTTTTCCGCATTTTTCTAACTTTCCTTGTAAATACATTTGCAGTTTATTGAAGTACATCAGCATTTTTGGTGTGAAAAGCCTGCAATTCATTATTAGTGACAAGAAATGTATTAACTAATTTAAAAATTGGAAATAGATATATTCGATTCGAAAACCTCACCAACCTTCAGAAAAAAAATGTCATTGTGTATATGAAATCCTAAACTACATTAATAGAACTCAGAATACAACATAAGCCACAAACATAGGTATATCTATATTTAAAAATAATGTTGGAAAATGACCCATGGAAAGATACAAAATCTCTCTGATATCTATGTGCATTTAAAATGCCATTGGCACCATGTGAGTTGAGGAAATTATTCCCTTCCCCAAGAAACCAAATAGGGATGTGTTCCTAATTATAATGGTACGTTATAATTATGCCCACTATGTAGCCCAGACAGTGCATACAACTGATTTATAACAATTAATAGTGTCTGAAATAAATAATAGGGGGAAATTTGCCCAAATGATTGCACACTAGTATCATGCACACATTAACTTAAAATCTAAATACATGATATCCTACAAGAATTGCATTTGAAAGCTGGTAGAATTCCTGAGAAAATGGTGCATCTGAAAATTTTCAGTAAATTTTGCCATTTTTTGAAATTACATTAATCTAAAAAACATTGGATGGAAGAATTAGGAACAGAGAAGGACACAAGGTTCTAGGAGCAAGAGTAGGCTATCTGCAAGCCTACCTATGATTGAAAATGAGCGTAGCTGATTTGTCACATGCCTCAAATCCTCTCCTATCCCTTGTCCACATGGTCTTCAAACTCACTGATGTTTCAACAATATGTTTACCTCCCCTTTAAATACCACAACTAGTCTTGTCTCATAATACTCTAGATAGAGAATAGCAGAGATTCACCAAGGAAAAAATTTTGCAGACCCCAACAGTAAATGACAAGTCTCCTTGTCTGAAAACTATGTTTTCCTGTATGAGACTCTCCTTCTCATGGAAATATTTCAACATTTACCTTTTTATGTCCTCTTAGGAATCTACTGTCTTAATAAGACCAGCTAAATTATATGATCTAACATTTTTAGCTGCATCTCATGAGACAAACCTCACATCTGAGGAATTAACCACATAAATCTCATATGGAGTACTTCTATATTGTTATATTCTTTCTTAAATAAGGGGAACAAAATTGTACCAAGTATACCAGGTGCCATCTCACTAACTCCCAAAGCAATTGTAACAATACTTACCTATTTTTAAACTCCAAATTCCCCAGCTTAAAAGGCAAATATGAAAAAATGACATTTGCCTTTTTAATTACTTGCTTGTCCTGCCTGCAAACTTTTTGTGTTTGATGAACAAGTGCATCTAAATCCCTCTGAATCATTCACAACTCCCAAGGAATTTCCGAATTTCATGAAACATCATGCAAAACTGTCATAATGATGTTTATAATCTAAAGGTTGAAGTTAGAGGTGAGAAATTCAATATTAGCATAGTGATAATTGAAAAGTGGAAATGGGATTAAGAATTGTATGATATGTGCTGTGACTGATGAAAAATAAGTATTGGGACACCTGGATTAATTTATAAACTACAAATAAAATAGGATTGTCATACAAATCACTTCCAAACAAACAGTGACATTATAAGTAGCATTTATTTATAATTTATGATATATTGCTGAAGGATTACATTTGTTACAGTACTGCTAACATTCAATTAGCTAGTCTGCATTAATTATCACAAGCCTTTGATATTGCCCATCATCTGTGGTAGTTTCCACCATAATAAAAAGCGTTACTGTCTAAAACGTCATCTGGCTCCATTGTGCTTAGTGTATGCAAAACATCAGCATCATGTACCACTCTGTTTCTTAAACAGAGTACTATGAGCAAGACTGAATCTATTGGACACAAAATTACTTGACTCAAATCTTCATGAAGGACATGGCCATTAGATTTCAAGTCAAGCTTTTACCAGTTGAAACCTATTCTATTATCTTTCAGATTATTGAAACTCAATTTGATCCATGTGCTTTTGGAAAGATTCAGTCAAATATTGCCCCAAAATGATAGTCAGGAAAATGTCTAATTTCTGGCTGAATTGTTTTCCTTTATCCCTGTTTAAATTAGCACTATTACTGTGCTCATTAATGCCTTCGACTCTTAAATGCTCTTGAAAAATTACCTGGCAAATCACTTAGTTGTACCTTAATCCCTGCTTGGAAGTGAAAAGAAATAAACTGGTCTATCTGTTCAGTAGTGATATAGGCTTTGTTTTCAGACATGGCAAGTTGCTCTTAGCCCAGTAGAGTTTAACAAGACCCCCTTTGTAAACACTAGGAAATTGGTGTCTCATTTGGGAGGAGTGTCCAACAGACCAGTTAAGCAACAGCCTGACTTGCTATCCTTACAGTAGTGGCCTGCAGACTCCATAATCTGCAGCCCTTTGTTCCTCCCGCCTCTGAGCCATTATCTTCCATTTCTCCCTCCCTTACCTGATTCGATCTGCCAATCAACCACTCCTCATTTGGATCTACCTATCACATGCTGGATGACTGGAAATTTGCAAATGTTACACTGCTATTTAAGAAGGGTGGGAGGCAGCAGAAAGGAAACTATAGATCTGTTAGCCTGACATCAGTGGTTGGGAAGTTGTTGGAATCGATTGTTAGGGATGAGATTACGGAGTACCTAGAGGCACATGACAAGATAGGCCAAAGCCAGCATGGTTTCCTAAAAGGAAAATCCTGTCTAACAAACCTACTGCAATTCTTTGAGGAAATTACAAGCAAGGTAGACAAAGGAGATGTAGTAGACGTGATGTACTTGGATTTTCCAAAGACCTTTGACAAGGTGCCGCACATGAGGCTGCTTAGCAAGATAAGAGCCCATGGACTTACGAGGAAGTTACTAGCGTGGGTGGAGCATTGGTTGGTTGGCCAAAAACAGAGAGTGGGAATAAAGGGATCCTATTCTGGCTGGCTGCTGGTTACCACTGGCGTTCCACAGGGGACAGTGTTGGGACCGCTGTTTTTTACGATGTATGTCAATGATTTGGACTACGGTATTAATGGATTTGTGGCTAAATTTGCCGATGATACAAAGATAGGTGGAGGAGCGGGTAGTGTTGAGGAAACAGAGAGCCTGCAGAGAGACTTAGATAGTTTAGGGGAATGGGCAAAGAAGTGGCAAGTGAAATACAATGTTGGAAAGTGTATGGTCATGTACTTTGCTGGAAGAAATAAATGGGCAGACTATTATTTAGATGGGGAGAGAATTCAAAATGAAGAGATGCAAAGGGTCTTGGGAGTCCTTGTGCAAGATACCCTCCAGGTTGAGTCGGTTGTGAAGAAGGCGAACGCAATGTTGGCATTCATTTCCAGAGGTATAGAATATAAGAGCAGGGATGTGATGTTGAGGCTCTATAAAGCACTCGTGAGACCACACGTGAAGTATTGTGTGCAGTTTTGGTCTCCTTATTGTAGAAAGAATATACTGACATTGGAAAGGGTTCAGAGAAGATTCACAAGAATGACTCCAGGAATGAAAGGGTTACTGTATGAGGAACATCTGGCAGCTCTTGGGCTGTATTCCCTGGAGTTCAGGAGAATGAGGGGGATCTCATAAAAAACATTCTGAAGGTTAAAAGGCCTGAATAGATTAGATATGGCAAAGTTATTTCCCATGGTAGGAGATTCTAGGACAAAAGGGCACGACTTCAGGATTGAAGGACGTCCTTTTAGAACTGAGACGCAGAGAAATTACTTTAGTCAGACGGTGGTAAATCTGTGGAATTTGTTGCCACGAGTGGCTGTGGAGGCCAAGTCAATGGGTGTATTTAAGACAGAGTTAGATAGGTTCTTGATTAGTCAGGGTATCAAAGGGTATAGGGTGAAAGCAGGGGAGTGGGGATGACAAGAATTGGATCAGCCCATGACTGAATGGTGGAGCAGACTCGATGGGCTGAATGGCCTACTTCTGCTCCTATATCTTATGCCAACTCTTATCCCATATCCTGCTCTCCCTCTCCTCCTCACACCAATTATCTTCCTTGACTATTTCATCCAGATGAAAGGTGTCGACCCAAAACATCCAACGTCCAGTTCCCTCCACAGATATTGCTTAACCCTCCAACTTCCTTCAACAGCTCTTTTTTTTCCAGCATCTGTAGCCTCTTGTTAATCTACTTCTGTCTGTGAGGTACAATCCTGTAAGAATGATTATGTCAAGCTGCTGCCTCATTAGAAGTAAGAAATCGAAGCAGGAATAGGCATTTGTCCTCTGGAGCCGACTCTCTCATTCAATAAGATCATGGTTGAAGCTTTGCTTCAGCACCATTTTCTTGCACTAACTTTGTATCGCTTGATTCCCTTAAGGCTATTTCAGTTTCTAACTTGAATAAAACAAATGACTTCGATTCCACATCTCCCTTAGGAGATTTCTTCTCATCGCTAACCTAAATGACCAACCCCTTATTTTGACATTGTGGTCACTGGTTCCAGACAAGCCAGAAATGGAAACAACAACTTCCATCTATAGTGTCATGCCCTGGAACAATTCTGTACTTTTCAATCACATCATCTCTCATTCTTCTAAACACAAGTAAACAGGCCTAGTCTGTTTGATATCTCCTCACAGGACAAATACACTCTCTTCTGTCATCTACAGAATCAATCTGATCAACCTTCATTGCATTTCCCTTTTTTAAAAATGTATGCCTCTGTAGTCTTGGAGATGAGATGTGCCCATTGTATTTCTACCAGACCCTTTCCCATTTGAAACAAGATGTCTCTTTCAATCAAATCTTCCTGCAACACATGCATTGCATTGAAGTAAAGCAATCTTTGTCTCTTGAAAAACATCCCTCAGCATCTTGCAGCAATCAAGTCTGATTTCAATCCAGTTCAGCTAAAATGTACTGGGTATCTCGAACCTGAGCGGCTAACTTCATTCAACTTCACTTGCCCCATCACTGAACTGTTCCCACAACTTATGGACTCACTTTGAAGGACTCATCATCCCATGTTTTTGATACTTACTGCTTATTTATTTACTATTATTGTTATTGTCATTATTTCTCTTTTGTATTTGCACAGTTTGCTGTTTTTTACACCGTGGTTGGTTGTCCAGCTTGTTGGGTACGGTATTTCATTGATTGTGTTATGGTTCTTGGATTCACTGAGAATGCCCGCAGAGAAGTGAATCTCAGGGTTGTATATGGTGACATATATGTGTACTTTGATAGTAAATTTACATTGAACTTTGAACTGTGGCGTTCTTACTAAACCAGGTATCATTGGATACACAGCCAAACTAGCAGCTGCAAGACTAATACTTTCTCTCTGAATTCTGTAAGATATTTTATAATGTCAATGAAAATGACATTAGGCATTGACTGTGCACTGAAAATTAATTGTAAAAGACTGAAGTCAAAGAATGCATCAACAGAAAATGTACACATTTGTATTTAAATTAAATATCTCAGTGCCGTAACATTTTGATCACTCGGCTATTGTTGACTCTATAGAACTATATGGCTGCAGTCTGAATATTTGACTCCACTCTTCCTCTTCCTGGACAACCACATAAAGCCATAAGACATAGGAGTGGAATGAGGCCATTTGGCCCTTCAAGTCTGTTCCTCCATTCCATCATGTTTGATTTATTTATTCCTCTCAATCTCACTCTCCTGCCTTCATCAACATAAAGTCCTTGCACAACATACACCTTCAAGTTGTTACACCTGGCCATCAGAAAGAGTAGCCTGGGATGGTTGACTATGGAGCTTATGAGGGAGCGTGGGAAGTAAAAAAACAAAAACTGGAAATACTGGAAAAGCTCAGCAGATTAGGCTGCATCTGTGGAAAGAGAGACAGTCAACGCTTCAGATTTGTGACATTCCCAAGATATTAACTGTTTTTCTTTCTACAGAAGCTGCCTGATCTGATGAGGTCTTTCAGCATTGGCTGTTTTTATTAACTGGGTCCTGATATGTTACTTTTACTTCATTGTCTCACTTATCTGCATAATTAGAGCAGGTCTGTGCTAACAACCATCAGACACCTGAATGGGGGTAATTAACAGGTCTCTGCTCCTGCAGAAGAGCGACAAGGTCATTCAGCTTCAGTTATTTATCACATACATTGAAACATAACAGAGAAATGTGTCATTTGCGTTAACAACCAACACAACGTAACGATGAGCTGGGGAGATCCCACAAGTGTAACCACACATTCTGGCACCAACATAGCATGCCACAATATTCAGGAGAACAACAGAACATCAATGCCAACACAACAACAGGATAACAAGCACTCCCTCCCTCCCACTCACACACACAGATAATCATCCAACCCCAGGACAGGCTGCCTCTGGTTCTCCAGCTTCCGGTGGACTTGCATCACAGACAATGGCCTCCAAATTCCTCAGTGGACTTGCAGACTCACAGATCCAGGTCTTGTCATGTCGTGCCATGCCCCTGCCCAGATGGCAAAATGACCCAGACAAGAGCAGCATCTCTCTACTTGATCAAGAGAGCAGTAGAGCAGTCTGCTCACATAGTCTCCTCCATTCCTTGTGATCGGGTAAATGCTGAGAGGTGCATGCCTTTGCTCCTGATCGTTGCAAGGTGCTCATGGGTTCATCTGCTAATGGGAGACTACTCTCTGCTCAGTGAAGACTTCAAGCCGACCCTTACTGTGTCACTGAGAGGTATTTGCATACTGACCAGGTATACAGGTGTACCTAATAAAGTGGCCACTGTGTATATATTTACTGCCATTTCCAATTTGATATCACCACCACCACCACCACTGCAATTGCTGAACTTAGGTCAGTAATATGTCACAGAATGCCCTGAGCTGCCTTATTCAACATTACCCTACCACCCCAGCTATCAATCTGGCATAACTTTACTAATGAGAACTCATTGTTTCCTATTGTTCAGTTCAGTTCCTTAACTATTCCCACAGAGTCTCCAAATCTCCAAAGCGTTGATTTGATCAACTAGTCTTCCATGTATAACTTTATTGAATAGTTTTTGAATGTCTAGGCACATCACCTCACACAGTTTCCCAAAGTCCATTGGGATATCACTTCTACTATTGATCAGACAGAATCCTTCCCATCTGAATTCAACATGACTGCTGTTTAATAGACTACTACTGTGTGAATAATGCTCAGATTTACTCTTATGACCATTTCAATGTCTAACTTGGAAAGCGAGCAAGACTGATTGGTCCGTAGTTTGAAAGTGACCACCAGACTGGTTTGCAGAGGGTATAATCTACTGGTACTTGCTCAGTTTTCCAGCGATCTGTAAGTAATGGTTATTGGCATCTCACAAATCTTTTCTCGATTAAGATGCTGGAGAATTGAATGCAATGTCACATTCATTAGTCATTGAAAAATTTACACCTCCCTCAAAGTATATTTCTAGGAACAGCAGCAAAAAGATGCAGTCACTCAGCTGTTTCAACCCAATTAAGATAATAAAGGAGCAAGGACAAAAAATGGCTGCAGAGAAAGATTAAAATGGCAAATATAATCAAATCTAAAGATTGGAAACTGAAAACTTGTCAGGTGAACAAAGAGGCAAAAAACCACAGTTCTGTTATTTCAGGATAACGTTTACTAACAATAATCTAAATCTAAGCCATATTGTACTTATTGGATAAAATCTAGTCATTCTTCTGCCTTTTATTGTTCAATGAATTTAGCTTCCTAAATCAAAGTGGTTTGTTCTTAATTTCAGTCCTTTACAAGGATTAAATGAGTTTGTTGTCTATTTCAAAATTCCAAACATCTCCATAGTTAAAAGCAACTTGTTTGATTTGATTTTCCATCAGATTTTTGTCTCCCCTGCAGAAGGAGAGTTTGATCAACATGTTCTGAAACTATGGAAATTTGAACCTATTAATGCAGCAAAAACGATGCTGTGGCCACTTTAGATATGAGCAGCATAATTTATCTTTTCAGGGTATTTACTTGTTTAAATGTTGCATGTCTTCTACAAAGTCAGTTTGGCATAGAATCTGAGTAGTTATATACACATTCAACAGAATTTCATGCTTTCAGATTTTAGTACATATTTTTAGAATTATATGTATAATTATACTTTGTTAGCCGATATATTATCTACTAATAATTATGCAAGAACTTATGTGAATAACAGCACTATTAGTCCTAATAATAGATGAAACACAGCACAAATAGATGACACACTTTGTTTTCTCCTCTGGAGTAAGATAGTTGCACAATCCCTTTTCCTACCTGCCATCTTGAGATTACAGCAGATTAATTTAAGGAACAATCATGAAAACAGCACTGGGAAGCAACATCTTCCTATTAACAATAAGATTCATTAAACCTCGTGAAATTCAACCAGCCACAGCTAGACATAGGACGATTCATATAACTAGTCAGACAACCCATTTCTTTGTATAAAATTATAACCCTTCCAGATTCACAGCTAAATTGGCTAAGAGGCAATGTTACCTAGCAACATGCAATGTGCTCTATGACCTTTTATCCAATCTGAACTCACAGATGTCCTCATAGAGCTAATAAACATACATCATCCAGCTCCTCCCATCTCTATTCTCCTGCCTCGCTGTGCCATATAGAGTCGCATCTAAACAGTGTATCATCCATGAACTTAAAGAGAAAGAAAATGTATGAGTCTCTGTAAACACTATTTGCTAAGAATGTAGATGAACCAATTAAACAAGTTTAAATATGCTTTAACAGTTTAGAGTTCGTTGTTGAACATAAAGATAATAGAAATCAAATTAGTCTGTGCTGTAAGTCAATAGTGCTATATGAATTTCCGGTGTTTCTAATTGGCAATATCTGGTCAAAAATAACACAAAAGATTGTAATGAAGTTCACAGTTGTATAAATATTGATTCACAAGGAAATAATGCCTAGTTAACTCAATTCATCAAGACATGATGGCTTTCATTTCTACATAATTATATGAAGCAAAATAATCTAATAAAATCAAACATTTGATGATGTAAGAGCTGAGATGCTAATGGAACTTACAGCAATGATGCTGATCGTCAAAGAATTATCATTCACTTTTTCAGAATTATAAAAATCATCCTGACCACACAGTATATAGTCAGACTGGATTTTACAAAAGGGCAAAATAATTTCCTTGGGGCCACATTTTGAAAATTCCTACTCAAAAAGGGTGGAAATGAATAACATAATAGAGACTAACCTACAGCTCTAATTAATCACCGGTCAGCAATTAGAAGAGGCATAATATGCTATGTTTGTATCCATACAGCTAGCTATTGGTAGATTCATAGGTAGCTCTTCTCTCCCTTTGAGCCTTGCATAACTCACAGTGTGTGGAACTGAGTGATAAACAGGTTGGTTTCAATTAAGACAACACAGTACTCCCTCAATTCCAAATACTGCCCAATTTCAGCAAAATGTGAAATTATGAGCTACAGTAGGCACATACTAGTTACAATCTATTATTTCATAAAATTACAACAAATTGTCTGTATGGAAATAAGTCACTGGGGCTCCTCTTGGTGCTTTGCACAGCCCAAGATCTTCCCTGTGTTGCCTTATTAGAAGACTTCATAATTTTAAAGACCATTGTGTGGTCATTGTTCACTTTTCTCTTTTCTGGAATAATGGACCTCAGCCTTTCATATTAATTATATCTTCTACTGTCTGGTATAATCATTGTCAATCTTTCTGTAGTGTTGCCACTTTTCTTTTGTAATTTCTGGGACTGTAACTGTGCGCAATGACCAGGCAATCTCAATATGTGTCAATTGCAAAGTATATAATCTCATGATTTTCATTCATGTTTAAGACGGATACTTCCTACTCAAACCTTCTTATTCTTTGACTATGTTGACCTTTACACCTTGGAGCTAATCCAGTACAAACAGAGTCAATATAAACACACACACTGCATGGCTCTCCAATGATACCCTTACTCACAGAGATTAGCAAGCAGCTGAAATAGCTGCCTCAACAGGACTTTACAGATTCCCACCTCGTATCTCTTTAGGCAAGGTGTAAGCTCATTCCACAAGGAACTTTATGAACTGATGCAAACTCATTTTCAGCTAGCTTCAAAATCTCACCCAGAATGGCTATGTTTCTGTGAAGGTCCAACTTCTGACTGCTAAGTTAAATTTTCCTCATCTTTCCTGCAGGTTCATCTCAGCAAGTTCCTGAAAAGGATGAAGAGTCACTCCAGGACATACATCTCTTCTGGGTACCATTATGGCAAATACTCCTCCATGTTGGATAGATGTTATCTATAATCACCACACACATTTTCATAGGCAGAGACAGTTGTAATGTTGGCTGAATGAGACAAACATTTGAATCATCTCGTCATAGAGGTCTATGAGGCAAATGCTAGAAAATGGAATTGACCCAGCGAGTACTTAATGACTGACATTATATGGTGAGCTGACAGGGCTAATTCTCTGCTCTGTAACTCTGAGCAGTCTGAAATTGGCATTGAAAGTATTCCATGTGCCTGAGGATCAAATTCTTATGGTCAGCCTACATCTTCCTTACTATAAATGGTGTGATTTCTGGAGTGAATTTAAGAGTGAATCAACTTTAGGGATTTAATTGATTATGTTGAAGACATTTCTCTACATTTCAGCCCAAAAAGAAATCCATTATTTTGAGATTTTGCCCCTTAGTTCTAGAGTCTTTGTCCAGGAAAAACATCCTCACTTATACCTCCCCTTTCAGTCCTTCCAAGAATATTGTATATTTCAATATCAGGCTAACAGGCCAATGAGTGAGTGAACATGAACACCATCTGAGACTGGTCTCCATTCCCCTTAGACTTCCTCACCTTTGAATCAAGATCTTGCTGTTTGAAGTCTGGCTGATAGACTGCGTGCAACAGTGACACAATGCTAAAATAAATTCACACAAAGACAACTTCCGTTCTACAGTATGAAGTGTAGGACAAGGAATAGCAGGACAATCCTCGCAGTGAGAGATCTGAGTGTTGTTCTGCTGTTAGAGTCAGGAGCTCAGATGCTTTGATATTGATATTTTGTGCACTGAGTAAGACTGGGCTAGGGATGGCCAGTTCAAGGAAAAAGGTGAGAGGTATTCCTTCTTTTGGAGGTGCACACAGGACAAGAAATGTTATCTTCAGCTGACCATGACCATGAAGAATGAGCTAATCCAGTGCTATTGTGACTCACCATGTGGAATTAGTGAACTCCATGTAGTGATCTATGGTCAAGGTATTCATGTACTGTAAATCATCTTTCAGTGCTGATGTTGATGCTTGATCCATTTGGTATTGGGAGTGCAAGTCACATTGACTGCACAGCCAACATCAAAGCCCTGAAACAGATGCTCTCTTCCAAGCTCTGACTTGAGGAGGTTTTACCATGCGAACAGAGAAAAAGATTCAATGAAGTGGCCAAAGCCTACTTGAAGAAATGTCACCTTCCCTTGGAATTTCTGGCCCAGGACCACTCTAAATGAAGAAGGAGCATCTATGATATTTTGAGAACTTTGAGGCCATGGAACAGAGAGGTGCTCAAAGGTCCTGCCTAAGTGGGAGCAGGTTTGGACCACTCACCCATCCTGTCACCCACTACCTACCTCATCTGCAGAAGACTTTGTTGTTCCCACATTAGCTTTGTGGGTTTTGCGTGGCTCATGAAGCCAGAGTGAAAGCAATTCATCTGCAGTCCTGAGGCAGAAGTGATTTCCTAATTTATGTTGTTTCCATTCTTAAAGATTAGGATCACATTTGCTATTCTCTGTTCATTTCAAAATTCACTGAATTTTGGAAGTTGATGATCAGAACATTAATTAACAACATTGTCACTACTTTCAGAAGTTCGGAATGTAGATCATCAAGTCCTTGGGATTTTCAGCTTTCAAGGTCATTAACTTCTCCAGTAGTAGTTTTCTTTGTAATCTACTCTAATTTCTTTTACTTGATCACTTGCATCGAATACTAGATTCACTAGTTGCTTCTTTTGTGCCTTCATTTTCCTACTTCCCTTTGTAAATTCCTCCATCTTAGTCTGTAACAACCCACATTTACTTTCACTGGTCTTTTTCATTCTGGTTATCTATTGAACCTCCTGCAGTTTTTTTTCTGCTAGTTTATTCTCATAATCCATTTTCCCTATCCTTCATCGATTTCTTGGTCATCCTTTGTTGAATTCTAACACGTGCACAAACCTCAAACTTGTTACTTTTGTATGATATCTTTGTCTTGGACTTAACACCAGCTAACTTTTGTTATCTACAGATGAATCATTTTTCCTATGGTCTTTGTTGAAAATCATGTATTGTTTTCCAAATGCCAGCCATTGCCTGTCCATTGTCATATCCTTTGGTTGAGTTGCCAGTCTACCCCAGCCAATTTATACCTAAACCCTTCATAGTGTCCTTTGTTTAGTTTGAATCAGATTGATCTGTATGACTTTTATTTTAATGTGAAATTCTATCTTATTCTGGTCGTTCAGCAGAGGAACTGGCAAAGGTGAGATTTTAATTAGAGCATATGGACAGGAAAGGTTTACTGAATGCAGACAAATGAAACCAGTTCAGGAAGGCACTTTGGATGGCATGGATGAATTAGACCAAAGGGCCTGTGTCTGTGATGTATAACTCTGTAACCCTAGGACCTCTTTCCAACTAGTTTATTAATTATTAATCACAATTTTCTTATTACACAGCGTGAGGTTTAAAACAGCCTGTTCTCTCACCAGTTACTCAATTACTGGTCTACAAATCCATATCACATACTTTACAGACTTCATTCCCTACATTGTTGGACGTAATTTAATTCACCCCAGTCTATATGGAAATTGAAGTCTCTTAAGGTTACCATACCCTCTGCCCGCACATCTCATTTCTCTACTTAAAACTGTACCTTTTTTACTGCTATTATTCAGAGGCCTATGAACAACTCCCATTACTAATTTATTCCCTCTGCTGCTTCATGGCTCCATTCAAACTGATCCTAATTCTACACTACAATCTGCCAAGCAAGCAGCCTTTCTACTATCTAGCATCATCCATCATTAGCATTGCTGTACCATCTCCTTGTCCTTTTTACCTATCCTGCATAAATGTGGAATGCATTCCAAGGTTTAGTCCCCGGCTCTGGTTACCCTGCAGCCAAATAGTTTACAGCTATTTACCACTATTTGTATTGTTAACGTCTACCATTTTGCAGATGCAGCAGATCAGTATAAATGTTGCCTTTAAAAACGTCCTTCACAAATGTTCCATGCTCTAAGGCTATTTTCTGCTATCATTCATTGTTTCCAGTACTTGTTCCTCATTTGTTTCTTCAAACTGTGGTTTATCATCAGTTTTATTTTGCATGTTACATAGTGATTTTTCGCTATATAAACAGCCACCGGTGATTTGATTGGAAGTTTTAGGGACTGAAATTGGTGGTGGTTGAGGTTGGTGAAGCAGGTAGGAAGTGACAAGGAGAAGGAAGAAGAGGGCCCTACATAGGATGGAATATCCACCGGGGATAATGAAGGACCATTTCATCAGCATTAAAGGAGGAATCATTCAGATTATTATTGTATGTGGTATCCTAACTTCACATGCAAAGCTGCCTAAAATTTTGGTGAACATGGAGGAATATTGATTTATCAGTTGAGGGAAAACAACAAGCAGCATCAGGAAAGTGCTCCTTTGCCTGCATTTGTTTTGGTTGCTTGAGACTTTAGTGGGGTTGAAGTCAATGTAGAAGGGTCTCAAGCCCAGCTCTTTTCACCAGTAAAGCATTACGTTGCCTCCTCAAGTGAGTCTGTATTGACATCAAAATTGTGATGGATGAATCTGCCAATGTTGGTTGTAAGGACGATCGCTGTTGCTTGATTAATCTGTGGGATAGTTTCATTAATCCACCAATATTCATAGCAAGGATTTTGCAAGGTCAAATGTTCACTTGAAGGTGACTGCATGCCAGCATTAGGTTGATGCTTGTTGGTCTCCATTTAGTTTCATTCTTATTGCATTTCAATGGAATTATTTTAATACGATTGACTTGTTTGATAATTTATTTCAAAGAAGAGTTAAGAGTCAACTACAATATTTAGAATTACTAATGCATGTGTTTATAGTACTCACAAAAAAACTTCTATTTTAGCTTGGTTACATTATTTGATTGCATTTACTTGGTTGCATTCTTGGTTTTAAATAGTTGGTAGTGCTTTAACTTGGCAGTATTACCTTGGGGCAGCATGGTAGTGTCACACTGAAATACTTGTAAAGACCAACTGCAGAAGTATTGAGGCCATGATCACCCAGCGTCAGCTGCAGTGGCTGGGGCACGTGATAAGGATGCTCCCATGTCGGCTACACTGCAGAGTGTTATACGGCCAGCTACATCATGGTCGATGCTCAGCTGGAAGGCCGAAGAAGTGCTATAAGGATCAGATGAGGAATGCTTTAAGTAAGTGCAAGATTAGACCCGACGACCTGGGGGATGTTGCTGCTGACTGTACCTCTTGGCAACAACTGTGTAGGGATGGGGTTCATATTCTGGAGATGGAAAAAACAACCAGAAGACAGCAGAAGAAAGCCAGGAGATATGCAGCCATGGTTGCCACCACTACCACATATACATGTCTCACCTGCAATAGAGCTTGTGGGTCCAGGATAGGACTGTATAGACATCAAAGATCTCACCGTTAAAAGAGTGGACATCATCATCGGATTTTGATGGATGACTGAAGAAGAAGAAGAGTGGTTGTGTAATGCTAACATGGGTTCATTTCCCGCTGCTGTCTGTAAGGAGTTTATACGCTCTCCCTGTAACCCTGGGGGGGTTTTTCCTCCCAGTGTTTCGTTTTCATCCCACATTCCAAAGACATACAGGTTAGTAGATGTGACTGGGCAGTATGTGCTCATTGGCCGAGAAGGGCCTGTTACTCTGCTGTGTCCCTAAACAAACAAAAAGGACCATTAACTATTTGAACTAAAATAAAATCAAAATAACCATAAACAATAACATTCAACATTTTTATAACTTACCAATTAATGAATTAATTAATACACAGTTCTTTTGTCCCTAATTATTGCTCTTGGAGCCCTTTTAATTGGTTCACGGTACAGCAGAAATATGCCTGCTTTGAACAGAATGGCAATAGAAACGGGTTTTATCAAACAAACAGAAGAGATTTTAGGGCACTACAGAGATAGCAACTTAAGTCTTGCCTCATGAAATTGGCTTCATAGACTGTCAAAGTTGCAAATTTGTATGGTCACAGAATTGAATCTTTTTCGACATCCACTACACCTGAAGGGATAGTCTATGAATCAATGCCACTGACTGACATGGAGGCTCCAGGACATTTATGTTCTCTGCCATTTCATTAATCAATGAGTGACTTTGTTCTAACACCACTTATGGAAGATATTAACTGCAGAACCAATGTCTTTCCCACTTAGGTAAATGTCTCTGTAGCCTCTGGGTAGATATTTAACCAACTATGACCAGTTTTGAAGCACAATATCTGTGGACTAATATATAATAAAAGGCTTCAAGTTTCATGGAAGATGTGTTCCATAATTGATTTTATATATTTTCCAGAGTCACATGGTAAGTTCAGAGAGATGGATTTTTCGGTCAAAATCATTTTGTGTAACAGAAACTTACGTATGCGTATTTCTATTGCTTCATCCAAGGTACTTCATGGAGGTCCAATTAAACAGCTTCTGCCACCAAAGATATGATATTTGCAAAGGTGACCATAAGGTTGTTTGAGGTGGGTGTTAAAAATGAAAGAGAGTTAGAGAGGTGGGCAGCTTTAGAAAATTTCAGACCTTATCAACTGAAAATATGTTCTGCAGTGTTCAAAATCTTTAGTAGCTAAAACTACATTGATTTTTACCCAAAATATGAAAAAAACACTATACAAGTACAGGGATTCAGATTACATTTAAAGAAGAATAAGCTCTTCTTTAACTGAAACAGTTTTAAATTAAATTTTATTAAATTATTTGAAATGAGAATAGACCAGAAGACCAGAAAACAGAAATAGACTATTTGGTCCATCAAGTCTGTTCTGCTATTCAATCATGGCTTGTTTATTTCCATCTAACCCCCATTCTCCTGACTTCTCCCTGTAACCTTTAACATCCATGCTAACCAAGAACCTATCAACCTCCATTTAAATATACCCAATGACTTAGATATTTAAATATACCCAATGACTTCCACAGATTCACCAGCCGCTGGCGAAAGAATTTTTTTCCTCATCTCTGTTCTAAATGAAGAACCTTCTATTCTGAGGCTGTGCCCTCTCCTCCAAGATTATCCGACTTCTGGAAATATCCTCCCCACATCCACTTTTTCTAGGCCTTCCAATATTCAATATGTTTCAATTGAATCTCCCCTTATTCTTCTAAGACCCAGAAAATACAAGTTCAGAGCCATTAAACACTCCTTGTGCATAAACCCTTTCATTCCCCAAATCATTCTGGTGGACCTCCTCTGGACACTCGTCAAAGCCAGTACATCCTTCCTTAGCTAGGGGGGTCCAATTCAAATACAGTCTAACCAATTCCTCATTATACCTCAGCAATTATATTCTAAATCTCTCAAATTAATGAATACTAACACTGAATTTGTTTTACTTATCACCAATGCAACCTGTTAGTTAACGTTCAGAAGTTCCTCCACTAAGACTCCCGTGCCACTTTGCACCTCTGATTTCTAAATTTTCTCCCTCTTTAGAAAACAGTCCATGCTCTTATTCCTTCTAACAATGTGCATGACCATACACTTCCCTACACTGTATTTCATCTGCCCCCTCTTTGCTCATTCTCCTAATCTGTCCAAGTCCTTCTGCAGATTCCTTGCTTCCTCAGCACTAGCTGTCCCTCCTCCTATCTCTGTATCATCTATAAACTTGTCCACAAAACTATCAACAGTGTTATCTCGATCATTAGCACGTAACACGAGAAATAGTGGACCCAGCACAACATCTGTGGAACGCTGCAAGTCACTGACAGCCAACAAGAAAAGCCCCCCTTTATTCCTGTTCCTTGCTTTCTGCCAGTCAGCCAATCATCTCTCTATGCTGGTATTTCTCCTATAATACCATGGGTTTTTATTCATGTGTGGCACCTTTTCAAAAGTCTTCTGAAAATCGAAATAAACATCCATTGATTCTCCTTTGTCTGTCCTGCCTGTTATTTCCTCAAAGAATTCCAACGGGTTAATCAGAATGAAGTGCAAAATTCTGGATATATTGGACTCTGGACTCATGAGCAAGACAAATGTAGCCACAGCTGTAATCAATAAAAATGATAAAGCAATGAATGAAAATTTTAAAAATGCTCCAATCATTCACAGTATTGTTGCGATTGATCCATCTGACTTTCTAGTCAATGGTGACTCCTGGAGTGTTGACATTGGGAGATATGTCATTGAAAATTTGAATGGAGGAAAATATGCCTACACAATTTCTTAATTGGGAAGGTCATTGCTGAGAAACAAGCTGCACTTATATTAATAGCTACTTATAGTCCCATCCTTGGATGTTGTCCATATCTTTTGCTTCACTATCTTGGAATTGTCAATGCAGCTGAACAATCTGTAAACAATTTGAATGAGGTTTTAAAAGGATCATTACTCAAAGTAATTCAAATTCAAGATTTGAAGATTTGATGAAGTTAAACAAATTTTTGCAGGAATTTACTAAATCGTATACTGAAAGAAAAACAGAATAAGTGATATAACTTCTATTTCCAAAAGTTGGATAAATTCATATCTTGGCTATAGGACTAGTTTCCAGAATCCCAAACAAATGACAAATTCGGAGGCAAAAACATGAAATCAACACCAGCCAAAGAAGACACAGCAATTAAAATCCATTAAACAAATACTTCTGGAATTGAAATGTAGTCTTGATAATGGCTTCAGTTACCATGGAACCACTGGTTTGGTGTAAGAGCCTTTTTGGTCCAACTGCCCTTAATGGAAAGAAATCTGCATTTCTTTCCCATTGCAACCCCTATGCAACTCTAAGTTGGCTTCTAACTACCTTTTCAAATAACATAGGGATTCAAAGGATGATGGAGTTTGAATTATAAATGTTATCCACAACTGATAAGTCAAAATAAAAGCATATAAGAGATTTGTTCCAATGGCACTTAGGTTAAATGCCAGAATTTATAATGTGCTGAATGTCAAGAGCAGGTATTATGAAGAAATGGACTGCCAAATTCAACTAGTGATGTTTCACAGACATCAAAAGCAACACATACAAAATGCTGGAGGAACTCAGCAGACCAAGCAGCATCTGTGGAAAAGAGTGAACAGTCAACGTTTTGGGCTGAGACCATTCATTGAGACCCTTTTCCATAGATGCTGTCTGGCCTGCTGAGTTTCTCCAGCATTTTGGGTGCGTTGCTTTGGATTTCCAGCGTCTGCGGATGTTCTCATGTTTGTGACTCTATCATTGGCAGCAGTTTTGTTCCTTATTCTCCATAAGCTAAAGCTTTAGGGAAATAATGCAATTGCTTAGTTTTAGTTCTCTAATTTTTAACAGTAAGATGTTATTATTCAGCCAGTACTAGATGCTGGACAGGTAGCTCAAGTAACTGATGTGCACATGGGGCAAGGCAATATATCAGATTTTCTAATAATACCAAAGTAGGGCTGTGGTAAAAAGAATAAAGGAAATAAATGTGGCATGCTATGAGAGGGAGCAGCATATGATCAACTTATATTAAAACCGATCATGGTTAAGTAAGATAATTTAGGAACTGATTAGGTGTTTGATATTCCTTAAGCAACAAAGAAGTGAAAGAACAGTCTGACGCTGCAGGTACCACATCAGTAAAGTGTACTGTATGCGTCAAAAGATATACAAACGGCAAATATATATTTTGTTTTAATTGCCAGTGAGCTTTGAATGAAAGCAAGCAGCATTGACTCATCTACTTGATATATTGGTTAGTCTGAGTTGTGAAAGATTAGCCATGCCATTATAGATAAATTTCCAGAATTTTAGAATAACCAGGATGATACCAGGAGTAAGGAATTTTAATTGTAGAACTTGAAAAATGCTAGGCTAGTGTCCTCTCAAACACTGAAGTTGAAGCTGAGGGAAGGTGGCATAAGGGTTGGTATTGATTAGAGTTATTCAAAATTTCTGGCAGAACTTAACAGAGTAACTTGTTGAAGACAGTTACCGTTGATTGACAAAAGGAGGCTCAAGTTAATAGTTGCTACGGCTAAGTGCATAATACATTTGAACATAATACAGGTAAAGAACAAAATAAAAAAAAACGAGCTAGAGGCATTTCAAGAAGTTCAAAGATCAAAGTAAACTTACAATCGAAGTATGTATATATTACCATATGTACTGCTTTGGGATTCGTTTTCTTGCAGGCATTTACAAGGAAAAACCAAAATACAGGATATAATGTATGAAAAATTATACATAAAGACTGACAAGCAACCAATGTGCAAATAAAAAATAATACTGAGAACTTGAGTTGTAAAGGGTACCTGAAAATGACTCTGTAGGTCATAGAATCATTTTGGAAAACTGGTGAATAAAGTTATCTCATGAGTGATGGTTGTAGAGTAACAACTGAACCTGGTGGTGTAGGAACTAAGGCTTCTGTACCTTCTGCCTGATGGTAGCTGTGGGAATAGGGCAGGGCAAGGATGGTCGTAGTCTTTGATACTGGATGCTGCTTTCTTGTGGCAGTGCTGCATGTAAATATATTCTGTAGTGGAAAGGGCTTTGCCTGTGTTAGTTTGAGCTATACCTACCAATTTCTGCAGCCTTTTCTGTTCCTGGCTATTACTGTTTCAATATTGATAAAAATGGTGTTTTCAAAGAGGAAGATGAGTATTTTCTATGTTAAACAAATCTGAGTTTCTAGTAACACAGCCTCAATTGTAGTAAATACATGTTTGTAATATATGAAATTAATTCCCACAAAATGTTTCCATCATTAATGGTGCTTATCTAGTGGTCCACCTGATACTTCTCATTTTAAAGATTGATATGCAGTGGATTCTGGTTAATTGGGGCATTTCGGGACCAGTACATTTTGGCCCAGTTAAGTAGCTGCCCCAGTTAGCCAGAATTTCATTGAAATAGTTAAAAAGGTATAAAAAAGACAAACTATGTAACAAATTATGTATTTAAATGAAATGCAGAATAAATTAGAACACTACCAATTCCACTACAGTACTATAAAACTGTGTACTATTTCCTAATAACTATCAACAGAGGAATTCATCCAGTCCATGCTGCTGTGTTCTTTTGTTGGCTGTAAATGAACAAATCAGTGCAGGCACCTTCATGCAATATCTCCAATGAATGAATCCTCCAAATCTTCATTTTCATTGGAGCGTTCAAGATGATTATCATTGCCTTTGAATTCTTCGTAGTTTCTAACTTCCTGAAGTAGTGAAATCATTTCATTTTCATTCCCAGCCATTTCTGGCATCTCCAAGCGTCAATGCTTGAAACCAAACCGCAGTGTGCAAAACTGTTCTCAATTATTTTACTTCTTACTCCTCACGAAGTGTTAGCGACAAAAATCATAACCTTTTGAACAGAAACAGATGCAAATAGTATGATTTAAAAACTGTACTCTCTAAGCATGGTGTAACGTCTAATGGCCATAAAAGTGCACGCAGCCAAAGCTTGTTAGAAACTGTTCAACAACAGTCTCCTGTCCCAATAAAGTGACATAGTGTCCCAAATAATTGAAGGGAATCCCAGTTATTTTCTTGATTCATTTTTATCCTTTAAGAGTTGTCCCAAATAAAAGGCAGCCCCAATTAACCAACAGCCCAAATAACACAAATCCACTCTTTTAAAAACAAAATAAGTGATACAATTGCGAATAACATTATATTGCAAATTGGTTCTCATGTGCAATCTTAATAGTTGCAAGGTCAAAACCTTAAGATGCTTCACTGATTCAATTATTTGCAATCATGATATGTGGAGAAATTCCAAGATCCACAATATTTTTTCCAGCAGCTCTCCTTTCTTCAGCTACTTTTCAATTTTGTTTAATGCACCTATTCGTAACAGTAGCTTTTGTCCATCTTACACGTCTATCATTAGATCTAATGTATGGGTAGGTCTGTATGCAAAGGACAAGGACCCTTGTAAGAAACTGGACCACATTAATCAGAAAAAAAAACACTGCACAACATTAACATGGTCAGTACCAGACTCTGTTCTCAGTTCTGTCACAGGAATTGATAATCTGGTGGACAGATTCAAGGATATTCTTGAAGTGACTTTGAAAATGAGCAATACCCCTACTCACTCATAGAAGCTGCTCGTTCATGACTACAGTAAGTGGCGAAAGAGCATTCGAATTCAGGAGATGAAGTTGTGAATCCTCACTGTAGGGTTTCACAACTTCATCAGGGATCTCATCTGTTAAAGAGGTTTTGCTGTCTTAGCATGTGCAATATGGCATTTTACGTCCTGTTGTCTGTCAGGGGTGGCAGCAGGGCGAGATCAGAAACTTTCCTGGGGGTTGAGGCCTGGGACACTGCAACATATTCTGTCTCCCACATGCCCTAAACTGTCCTTTGATTTATTTGCCACTTACTGCACTAAATGGTAGTGTCATGTAGGTAATTATACACTGGCATTACTTTGGGATATGAGAGGAGATCTTGATAGAAATCCACAAGGAAGACATGCACATTCCACACAGATAGAACCCAAGATTGGAACTGAAGTTGGTTCATTATTGTTACACGTCCTGAGATGGAACGAAAAGCTTTTGTTTACATACCTTCCTGACAGGTTATTCCATACTAAATACATCATGATAGTAAAAAGGAAAGCAGAGTGCAGGATGCAGTGTTGCAGTTACAGAGGAAGTGTAGTGCAGGTAGACAAATAAAATGCAAGAGCTATGACGTGGGAGATCAAGAGTACATCATTGAGCGTATGAGATGTCTTTTCAAGTGTCTAATAACAACAGGACTGCCCTTGAGCCTGGTGGTAATGCTCTGAAGCTTTTGAATCTCCAACAGGAGGATGGAAAGGGGAGTGTGACTGAGCTGTGGTCCTTGAGTATGGTGACTGCTTTCATGAAGAAGCGAGAAGTGTAGATGGAGTTGACGGAGTGGAGGCTGACTAAACTGCATTCAGAACCTTCTGCAATTTCTTGGGGGCTTGAGCAAAGCAGGTGCCATACCCAGCTGTAACACTTTCCTCTGAGATGTTTTCTATGGTGCATCCGTAAAAAAATGACGAGTCATCAGGGACATGCCAAATTTTCTTAGTTTTTTGCAAAAATAGAGGCATTAGTTTGCTTTCTTGCTATAGCTAGACCAGGAGAAATTATTGGCGATGTTTACACCTAGGAACTTGAAGTCTTCAACTATCTCCACTTCAGCACAATTGATACAGACAGGGATGTGTACTCTGTCCTGCTTCCTGAAATCAATAACCAGCCTTTTTGTTCTGCTGACATTGAGGGAAAGACTATTCTGTTAATATCAAACCAGTAAGTATGTTCCATTGTGACAGGGAAAGGATGGTAGGGTAAAAGAACCACAGTGTAGAAAATCTAGTTAAGAAGAAGAAAAGAGAAGTTTACAAAAGGTTCAAGAAACTAGGTACAATTAGGGCTCTGGAAAATTGCAAGGGTGCCAGGAAGAAGCTCAAGAATGAAATTAGGATAGCTAGAACAGGCCATGAGAAGACCTTATCGAGCAGAATTAAGGAAAACCCCAAAGCATTTTATGAGTATGCGAAGAGCAAGAGGAAGAGTCGTGTGAGAATAGGACCAATCAGGAGTGAGAGTGGAAACAAGTGCATAGAGCCAAAGGAGGTAGCAGAGGTACTTGGTAGATACTTTGCTCCAGTGAAAAGGACCTTGGCAATTGTGGGGATGGTTTATAGTGGACAGAAATGCTTAAGGATATAGACATTAAGAAAGAGGATATGCTGGAGCTTTTGAAAGTTATTAAGTTAGATAAGTCACTGGGAACAGACAAGATATACCCCAGGCTACTCTGGGAAGAGAGGGAGGAGATTGCATCATCAATAGGGATGGTAGAAGTACCAGAGGATTGGAAAGTTGCAAACATTCTCTTGTTAAAGAAAGGGAGTAGAGATAACCCAGGAAATTACAGACCAGTGAATCTTACTTTTGTGGTGGGCAAGTTGTTGGAGAAGATCCTGACAGGCAAGATTTATGAGCATTTGGAGAGACATAATCTGTTAGGGATAGTAGGCATGGGTTTGTCAATGGCAGATTGTACCTTTCGAGCTTGATTCAGTTCTTTGAGGATATAACAAAACACATGGATGAAGGTAGAGCAGTGGATGTAAGGTATATGGATTTCAGAAAGGCTTTTGATAAGGTTCCCCAAGTGAGGCTCATTCAGAAAGTAATGAGGCAAGGGATCCAAGGAACCTTTGCTTTGTAGATCCAGAATCAGCTTGACCACAGAAGGCAAAGGGAGGTTGTGGATGGTTTGTACTCTGCATGGAGGACGGTGACCATTGGTGTTCCACAGGAATCTGTTCTTGGACCCCTTCTCTTTGTGATTTTTATAAATCACCTGGATGAGGAAGTAGAAGGGTGGGTTAGTAAGTTTGCTGATGACACAAAAATTGGGGTGTTGTGGATTATCTGGACGGTTGTCAGAAGTTAACGGCATGACATTGATAGGATGCAGAACTGGGCTGAGAAGTGGCAGATGGAGTTCAACCCAGATAAGTGAAGTGGCTTATTTCGGTAGGTCAAATTTGAAGACAGAATATAATATTAATGGTAAGGCTGTTGGCAGTGGGGAATCAGTGAGATCTTGGGGTCTATGTCCATAGGACACTCAAAGCTGCTGTGCAGGTTGACAGTGTTGTTAAGAAGGTGTATGGTGTGTTGGCTTTCATCAACTGTGAGATTGAGTTCAAGAGCTGTGAGGTACTGTTAAAGCTATATAAGACCTTAGTTAGACCCCACTTGGAGTACTGTGTTCATTTCAGGTCACCTCATTACAGGAAGGATGAGGATATGATAGAGAGAGTGCAGAGGAGATTTACAAGGATGTTGCCTCGATTGGAGAGCATGCCTAATGAGAATCTGTAGCCTTTTCTCCTTGGAGTGACAGAGGATGAGAAGTGATCTGATAGAGGTGTATAAGATGATGAGAGACTATTGTGTGGATAGCCAGAGGCTTTTTCCCAGGGCTGAAATGGCTAACACGAGCAGGCATAGTTTTAAGGTGCTTGGAAGTAGGTACAAGGGGGATGTCAGAGCTAAGTTTTTCACACAGAAAATGATGGCTGCGTGGAACGTACTGCCAGCAAAGGTGGTAGAGGTGGATACAATAGGGTTTTTTAAGAGACTCTTAGATAGGCACATGAACTTAGAAAAACAGAGGGCTATGTGGTAGGGAAATTCTAGGCAGCTTCTAGAGTAGGTTACATGGTCAGGATAATATTGTGAACCAAAGGGCCTGTAATGAGCTATAGATTTTCTATGTTTCTTAGTAAGCTCTCTAGCTCCTTCTTAGTTATAAGACTCTGTCTTGTTGTTGTTTGAGATCCAGCACCCTATGGTGGTGTCATCTGCAATCTTGTAGATGGGGTTAGAACAGATTTTGGTTACATTGTCCTGAGTATACAGGGAGCATACTAAGGGACTAAGGAAGCAGCCTTGTGGAGCAGCAATATTGAGGATAATCATGGAAGTGTTGCTTGTCCTGACCACTCATGAAGTTAAAGATCTAGTTGCAGCAGGGGTAGGGTGCAGAATCGAAGGTTGAGGAGATCTGTGAGACAGCCCCATTAACCGGTATGCCCATGCAGGGCCCTGCATAAAGGAGTCTAATTCATTTATTAGCTTTAACAATGCAGAGGGAGGTTAATCAACTTACCGTGCCAATTCTAGAAAAATTCCATTAGTCGGAATCCCCTTCTCCTTCTTTCCCTGCTCTCCTTTATCAATTCCAAAGTATCAGTCATATTCTCAGGATGTCCCAAATAGCTTCACAACCAATGATCTCTGAGATGTAGTCAAGTTGTTCTACATGAAACATGTCAGCAGCGTTCTCCTTGGCAAGTTCCCAAAACAACAATGAGATAAATAGAAGTTAGCTTATATGGCCATTAAATTGGATAGAGAAATTATCCACTCTTCTCCTATTGTATCCTTTATGCTTACATGAGAGATTATTTCAGGTCTTTATTTATTATGATATTGAATATTTGAAGGAACCACTGCTGTAGAGCTCAATTATCTTCCAGTTCTGGACTCAAATTGCTGGAGCAGAACTTGAAGACCTTCTGACTCAGAAGACAGAGATGCTTTCTGAGTCACAGCCATTGTACTTCAAACTGAAGCAGCAAAATTTTTTAGAACATCAGTTCAAAAGCCCCATAGTAAGCTATTCACTGGTTTATATATTGTGGTAGAATGTTGGATGTCAGTTTGAACTGAGAGACCCGCTCTTTAAGCTGACCTTTTCAGAGACAAAATATCGACACTGGGGTGGTCTGTAAACTATGATGGAAGATATTTTCCAGATGATCTGGTCTTCTTGTAACTTTACATCTATGTTAATTTCTCTTTCTTGTTCTTTTATCTTCACACCAGAAGCAGAGCATATATAGAAAACACCAAAAGTAAATTTCATGAATTACTGAGAAGAAAACGCATTTCCTCTTTGAAATTACAGAAAGGTAGCTTTCAAAATCAAAGTGAATGTGTTAAAGTTTGTGGATAGTCAAACTAACTAAACTCAACTACTTTTTGGTTTGACATGCTTGGGAACTAATTGTTCCTATTCTCTATAGGCTAGATTTAGATTTAGTAAATTCTGAGGTAAATTGAAGGAAATCAGCTTTGGCATTCATTTGCCACTTCAGAACCTATCAATTCCACAAGAATTTAGTATCTCTGTATTTTGACATGCTTCAACTCTTACTCTCTTATCTCTGACTACACCACATCGGAAAAAAAAACAATATTTCTGGGTTGATATTTTTACTTCCAGTGTTACCTACTATAGGTCTATTTGTGTCACATTGTTGATAATTTTATGGTCATAAGAAGTTTATAAAGAACACAACCAACTAATCTTCAAACATTCTCAGATGATTTATATCGGCCATTCTGACATGGAAGATTCATTAATGGTCAAGTGAACCTTAGTTTTTGCTGAATGCAAGAACAGAAGAACAACTGTTGACCCATGTATACATAAAAGGTCACTTCAGTTAAAACAAATGTCATTTAGAAATATTACATTGGTCACTTAGTTTAAGAGCAGATATTATCTTAGATAAATGGTCATAAAAGTAATCTTTTTGACTCTCCTTTTTCAAGAACTCCATAAAATGAAAAATAGATTTCTATATGTTGAAGCAGAGTTAAAGATCATTATGGTCATCTGAATAACCACAGAATTCAATACATGTTGGTTATCATTTGATATTGTAACTGATGTTGATAATTAAATAAAATGCATTACGCTTTACTAATTTCTTTATCACTTTTGTTCACTAAATCAGTTTTAATTCCATTTCACTAACACTATTATCATTTACAGATTTTGATTCACACTTCTGCCTGAGGCCCTTTTGGAACATTTGTATGTTTGTGCTGCACAAAACATGCCATATTGTCAGTTGTCAGACTCAATTAATTAGATTTTAAGTTTACTTTGTGTTTTACTATCTTGATAATAAAGCCATGATTGATGTGAACAGTGTCATAACTAACTTTCCCACCAGATGTATCAGAAGGATAAAAAACAGAACTTTCTTGACTTTTATCATCAAGGAATGTGTTTCAACTTGTATTTTTTTTGGCTGCACAATTAGATGTTACCAGAAGACTTTCACAAAGTGTCATTCATTGAATTGAAACTATCACTCATTAGGTAATGTAAGGCAAAAAGCAAACACTTTGGAATCAAGTAGGACCTGAAATGACTGCTCTATTTAGAGTGACTGTGCTCTTCAGTTACAATTCCTACCTGCAGGCTGTAAAAGAAGCACAGCTGGTTCCTTGAAAAGAAAAACCTTTATGTGAAAGTGCAGTTCATTTTCTAAATGTTTAAAGTCATTATGCCAGCTTATTTACTAAACCATCTTAAAGAAAGGCTTGACATTTGACCAAAGCTTTTCCTCAACTATGTAAAATGCAGTTGTCACTATTTTAAAAGCCATGGTGGAATGTATGCAAACTTTATAGCAGCAATATTATCATATTGTATTTCCAAGCAACTTGAGTGAAAATGTTTTGGTCAAGTCAATAAAGTGTCTTGTCTATGTGTGCACTCCTCTGAAGAATTTACATTTATATACCATATCTGTGGTTATAGTATGCTAACAGCACTAAAATAGGGCAACGTTGTAATTGTAAAATAGTTTTGTCAGACAAGGCAAAATGTTTAGTGTTACTTAAGCCACTTTGGGCTTCACTTTGCAGTAAAGTCTACCTCCAGGAAAATGTCACACGTAACCTGGGCTTGACACCAGCAACATTATTTAAAATCAATTATTTTAAATTAGAAACATGAAAAGTTCTCAAACTGTCTGCTAGGTGAGTTTTGTTCTTTAATGTTTAAGTAAATAATTGTTATTTGGAAGCTGCTTGCAGGAGAATTGTCTATTAATATCAGTTTTACTTAGTTATTGTTTTCTTCCTGAAATCTAGGCATCACTGTCAAAGCCAAAAATTACTGCTCAGCCCTATTTGTCATCATGAAAGTGGTGGTAAGCAGCCTTCTTGAGCTGTTATGGACTTTCTGCTGTCGGGTGGTGAATTTCAGGAATTGGACACAGCAATGATGAAAGTCTGAAGAGCACATGATTCAGAGAGGTACCTAAAAGTGGCAATGTTCTCCAGTGCCCACTCTGTGGCCCATACAGTGTTATCACCTCGTAGATGGTGGAAAGATTTTGGGGTCTTTCAATATGATATGTGGCCTCTTACTTGTTTGCAATCACAGTACATATAATTCCAGAGCTCAACATCAACCATACAGAGAAGCCTGTTTGATTGGCACCCCATCTGATAGTCTATTCACTCTTACACCTCAGTACAGTAGCCACAGTGAGTTCCATGTTTTCCATTGTTCTCAGTTAGCTCTCAACATCAGGCAAAGTGATTTGAGTTGGCTGATGACTGGTTTCAGCGATGGAGGGTATCACAGGAGGAAGCTAACTTGGATCATCTATTTGACACTTCTGGATAAAAATGATTGTGAATACTTGCACACCAGGACACGGAATCACTGAGGATAGAAATGCCCTTGAATCCTCCTCCCCCACTTAACTGGTTAAATGACCACCAGCGCTCATGTTTAGATGTAGCTTTATATAGATACAACTATGTCTTTTTCTGCATTTTGAGAGAATCTGCCATTTTAAACTTTAGCCCTTTACATTACCTACCATATGTGCAGCTATTGAAACAAAGTTTAAAAATTTAACATATTAAAAAGTTAACATGGACAATGACATTATGTTTTTACCTCTAGAGCACTGATGAGACCACACCTGAGTTGTGCATAGGGTTTTGGTCTCCGTACTTAAAGAAGGATTTATGTTATCTGTGGCAGTGCAGAAAAGATTCATTATGTTGATTCCGGCACTGAAGATTCAACACCTAAGGGAAGGTTCAGCAAGGTTGTCCTCTAGCTCATTGGAGTTCATAAAAATGAGGGGTGATCTTATTAAGGGGAATAGACAGGGTGAATGCTGAAGGGAAGTTTTCCTTGGTGGCGGTTTCTAGAATGGGGAGACAGTTTCAGATTAAGGGCTTGTCCTTTTAAACATACTTAAAGAGGAGTTTCTTTCCTTAGGAGGTAGTGATATTATGGAGTACTCCACTCCAAGAACTGTAGAGTTGGAGTCATCGATTATGAAGGAGGCTTTAGTAAGAAGGCTGAGCAATGATAAGGCAAGTTCGAGGCAAGTCAAGGTCAAGGTCATGGTAAGTTCTTTCCTTTTTTAAACTCAGCAGTGACTTGAGGGGTTAGAAATGCAGGTCATTGGAGTGGTATGCTCCTCCTACAAAATGTGGGAGATAAGGAAGAAAGTGAATTTCTCTGATTACTATGCAGCTCCTCTCAGATAGCATGGGACAAGTGAAGATACATTGGGCTCATTGAGGAGGATATGGTAGATAGAAAGGTTTGCAAGTGATACTTGGGGGGATTTAAACTTTTAAGGCAGGAGAATGGGACCAGAACAACAGCGCAGGAAGCAGGAAGGTCAACTCTTTGTAGAATATAGAACAGGCAAATACAATGGGCAGAGTAGACAGAGACAGGTCACATAGCAAGCTGGTCCACAAGATTAGATCCAAATGTGGCCTGGTAATAGAAGGCAAGGAGTCGTGGTTCAGGGACTAGTCAATAACTAGTGGTGTACTGCAGGGAACAATGCATGGAATATGGTGCCTTGTATTTTTTTTAAGGCATCCATTAGTATTGCGAGACCATGGATCTGTGCCTGGAAAGTCTTCACTCTCCAAGGCGTAGGCCTAGGCAAGGTTGTATGGAAGACCAGCAGTTGCCCATGCTGCAAGTCTCCCCTCTCCACGACACCAATGTTGTCCAAGGGAAGGTCATTAGGACCCATACTGCTTGACATCAGTGTCATCGCAGAGCAATGTGTGATTAAGTGCCTTGCTCAAGGACACAACACGTTGCCTCGGCTGGGGCTCGAACTCACAACCTTCAGGTCACTAGACCAATGCCTTAACCACTTGGCCACGTGCCCATGTGCCTTGTGTGTGTGTATATTTATATATAAGTGAGAACGTCAGTGGTCTGATTACCAAGCTTGTTGATGACACAAAAGTTGACGAATAGATTGCAAAAGAGGGTTTGAAAAGGGAACTAGATATATTGATGAGTCGAGCAGAGTGGTGGCAGATGAAATTTAATTCCAGACAAGTGTGTAATAATACATTTTGGGATGTTAATTACGAACAAGATATGTACAGTGCAGTAAATATTATGAACCTCAGTAGTGTTGACGTACAGAAAGGCCTTGGAGAGCAAGTTCATACTGCAGCTCTCAGGAAATGCCAGCACAGATGCATAGGTAGAAGAATGCCCCCAAAAGGTCAGGGACACCTGGAAAAGCTGATAAGCATGTCCCACAATGTACGTTCTTTGTGCAAGGGGCCTGGGCTCTCCAGCATGGTACACACAACCAGACGACTGCAGAGCAGCAAAGCTCATGTCAGTTTTATCTGTTCCTGTGGGCTGAAGAAGAAGCAGATGAAGCCTTTGCTCCTGAGTATAGATTTAAGTAGCAAACTGAGAACTGCAGTAAAGATAAGCAGCAGCAGTCCGGAATAACCCTAAGGATGGAACTCTGATCTCCAGCCCTGACCTCTGTGGGTACAGAGGTGGGTGTAAGAAGTTACTGATTTCACTGAAATCAGATAATCCAGATTCAATTCCATAAATTATTGAAAACCTGAAGGTGGTACATTTATGAATGAAAATTTGCAAAAACTGAATGTTCTCAAAATCTGAAATAAATACAGATATTTTAGAATACTCAGCAGATCAGACAGCAGCTGTAGAAGGAGAAACAGTTAACATAACTGATGAAAGATCCAGGACATTTACTGTTTTTCTTTCCATAGATGCTTTCTGACGTTGAAAATTTCTGTCATTTTGGTGTAAAAGTTTCCCAAATTAGTTTTATTCAGTACTTTTCTTGCTAATCATATTATAATGAATCAACGTTTACAAGATTAATTTTCATCTGTCATGGTGTCGTTAGAGGTTCTTCCCACTAGATGGCAAAGCTATATGAATCAGATAACTCCATTCCTGTCTCCTTTTGCCATTTTTCTGCTCTTATGCTGCAGATTAATTTTTAAGAAGGTTTAAGATCAAAATTTGGATTGCCAGTAATCACATTACTAAAAATCATGTTAATTGTACCTTTAATTGCACTGTTAAACAATAAGAAATGACAATATTTTTGCATGGTTCAAAGGAATATTTGCCTATAATTTTGAATGGTCTAATGGAAAAAAAGCCTTGCCTTAATAACCTCAGTTTAAAATGCGCATTGCATTCAAATCTCTGAAGGCCTGCCTCTTTTACTGAAACCCCTCCCTGTTCTTCAGAAATTCAATTTTTTTTTCATTCCCTCTACCCCAGCCACTGGTTTTGTTCACTTAATGAATGATTGACTGTTTTTGGCTCAATATCCTGCTCAGAGCACAACAGTTTTTAAACATGAGATTCTACAAGAGGAGAGGAATGAAGAATCAGGTAAGGGCTTTGGAACCAGTTTGCATTTGCATGTCCCCTTGTATCCCAATTGCTCTCGTTATTCACAATCAGACTTGATTGTCATGAATTAGCGTCTGCTTCAGAGATGGTGAAAGAAAGGGTCGTGGAAGCCTGTATGTAGACAAAGAGGTCAAATAGGGCAAAATAAAGGGGGAAGGAAGTGAGGAGTAAGTGACAGATGAAGGAAGAAAGCACAGTAAGAGGAAGGGAAGAAGGAGTAGGAGGAGAAAGATGATGTTGTATAAGAATGTACCATTAAGAAGTTGTACATACTATGTTGTACATTATGGCTTTTGATATGTTGCTGCACCAAGCATTGATATTAATTAAATTAAAATTTTAAAATGCAGAAAATGCTGGAAACACTCAGTAGGTTAGACAGCATCCATGGAAGGGGAAAATAGAGTAAATGTTTCAAATCAGGAATCCTTCATCAGAATTGAGCCTTGATCTTATCCCCGTCCGGCTGAAACATCAACTTTTTCTCTCCCTTTATGAATGCTGCTTGACCTGCTGAGGCTTTCCAGCATTTTCTGTTGTTGATGTTTGAGTGTTGATTTCAACATGTTTCACTGTAGCTTCATTTCAGTTGTTTGTCTTGGTGATGTTACAGAGAGTACAGAGAAATGGAGAGTAAGAAAGATCGGGGAAAGAAAAATTAGGGAAAGAAAAATGAGAGTGAGAGGCTGAAGAAAGAGGGATGGAATGTGAGATAGATATACACCAGTCTAGGTACTGAGGCTCTGTCGCTCTTACACATCCCCTTCACTTCACACCACTCTCATCTTTCTCATGATCTCTTTCCTCTCTGCAAATCCCATCATACTAGGACAGAGTAGAACATTTTACTTCTATCCCTTGAAGCAGAAGGTAAATGTATTCTTCGTGCAAAATTGTGTTGAAGAGATCAGTGTGGGATCTAACACCATGATGGAGAGGGAGCAGTGGGGTATTATGTGGGCATACATCATGGTGGAAACACAAAGAGAGGCCTTAATTTGACCTTGGGTTGAGGTCTCACCTCGACTGTCTAGGGGCCAGTATTACCAGCTACTGATATACAAAACAGTTTATATTTTACCCGACATTTCTCACCAAAAGGGAAAAAAGGAAATCAATGGTCAGTTTGCAATCGGTGTTCAAAGGAATTAAATGATATCTCTGGTTCTCACTTTACTTTTTATTTTTCGTAAAGCTAATTAAGTACTTACTTACATTCCCAATAAATTTACTCGGAGACAGTTTCACCTCTTTTTAAAATTTCCACTGCACCTTGCTCTGAATCAAAATAAATGAATGAGTATTTAAGTACATTGTGGGCCCATTCAGCTCCAAAATCTTCCTAGCCCAGCCCTGTTCTTGCTACTGCTGATCCCAGCTTTATTTATCAGAGCTTACACAAGTGCTCTGATTCCAGCTCCTAATTAATTAAAAAAAACTCATTAGTCACATCCTCAGGCCACATCCCGACTTTATCAATGCACCAGATTCAATAATGCCTTTTCTCTTTATATCAAGCATGTTTAGTGGTATTAAAACAGGCACAATGTGTTGGGAGATCTACCATATTGAATGCATAAATCAACTTTAAATGGAAAGTGGTGCTTTTCATTGACAACTCTGAATATAGGTGTTGATGTATAACTGGCTTGACTTGTAAACCACACACCTGACAGGATGGGGCAAATGTATCCTCAGCTGTAAGCTGATCCTAAGAAGCTTTCAATGCTCAATATAGCAGTGACTAGTTCTTAGATGGATATTTATCTCATAAATGCAGATAAAATAAAAGAAATTCTAATTAGTGTTCATCCTGAAATCACAGGTGACATTTATGGCTTTTAAAATTTAACCCATTTGTGTTAATGCAAAAACTCTCAAGTGAGGAGAAACAATTGGAGTGTGCCTGACAGTTGTGAGTAATTATAATGTTTTCATTGGCTAACAAAAGTAGGCAGGTAATCATGATAATTAGTTCATCTTCTAACAATATAACATAGTTGATATTACACAGTATTTCTGGTTCAAATTTAAACATTTTTGGAGAAATTAACTCAAATTTTGAAGAGGACTTTGCAGCCTTATTCTTGCACTGTGCTTAGTAGAAATGTGGAAGAAGAGGTTTTAAAGTTAAGCCCTATTACTGTTATAATAGTATTGATCACTGATGTAATTACTTTTTAAATTGAAACTCTTTAAGACCGCCTTTAGAAAGTGCAGAGCTATGTCACTTGGGCCATGTAATTGATCTAAATATGACTCACAGTATAATTTGAATAGGGGATGTCAGAAAACCCACCTAGAATTCAACTAGATGAGCAAAACCTCACCAGACTGGCTGCAAGGGCTAATTGACTGTAAACACAGAAAAAGTAACGATAAATTGCAATCATCAAGATCGCGGTGATCTGCATCCTATTGTGTTTTGTGGATTTGATCTGACAGCATGCATGTATTCACCCAGTACACTGGAAGATTAGTGCTGATGACAGGTGCTGCTTCCGTCTTACAGAGGCGTACAGTTGAAGGAAAGGAATGGCTGTAATGTTTGCTTCAGTAACACTATGAGCTGCTGGCAGGTTTGTTAAAAGATACCACCTCATTGAAAGCCTTACCCAAGTCAAGACTGAAATATGTGATTGACAAATAAGGTGTCACCAAGTAACAGAATATAACCTTTCTAGCACCATTTAAAGGAATCAATTATTTACACGTTAGTTGCTGGGTGATATCATGTGGCCTATTGTTCTACAAGTATTTGGTGCTTCAGCTGTTGTTTTCAGTAGCAAGTGTCTTCAAGGAGAGGTGTGGCAGGTACTGAAGAGCTTCAATTCAAGGTTTCTACATAAACCAGCTCTTGGGAGGAGTGTTGCTATTGCAAGCAATTCTATTGTGATACTGAACTGAACACAAGTATTCATAATAGCATATGTTGTGGGAGAAAGGACAGTAGAAGTGGAAGACTGAGGCAAGCAAGGATCCCAGCCCCATCTTAACTGCATTTTGTAGCACCAGCTTTGAAGATGTCCCGACAAGTTACATCGTCATCTGTTTTCGGAGCAGCTGAACATTGCACTGGAACTCCTTACAAAGGACTCTGAGAGGATCATAGGGGTCTCCCTACCATCCATTGTGGACATTTATCAGGACCACTGCATACTCAGGCCCTTAGTTTATTAAAGATCCCACCCATCCATCTAGCAGCCTCTTTGACTTTCTACCAACAGGCAGGAGATTCCAAGGCATCAAAACAGGAACAGTCAGGATGAGAAACAATTTCTTCCCTCAGGCCATTAGGCATCATACTTGAAGTGTCACTGGTTAATCTGTTCTGTACCGTACAATATTTAAGTTATGCACTTTAGTTTGTTATTTATGCGTGATTCATCTGTAGGTTTTATCCTTACCTTCATAAGTTATCGTGTGTTATGTGTGTTATGTGTACTATGTGCTTTACGCCCTGGTTTGGAGAAACGTTCTCTCGTTTCTATATACATTATATGATTCTAAATATAATATACATGTGTATAGTTATATGACAATAAACTTGACTTGACTTGAAAGAAATGCCCTCACTTTGGGCCATACCTATGCAGAGTGCTGAGTAAGCATTTCTCTTCTTGTACTTCTGTGAGGAGCAACATGCAAAATGTCTGCATGTCCACGCCAAGCTTTGTGAAGAGCTAGTGCTCTTGACGATGAACCCTTGCTTTATGCCAGTTTTACTAATTCACCAAAGATCTCATTATATATTCTCAGTAATCCGCTTCTTCATTGTTCTCTAATCTTTCTTCTGATGAAGTGGCACCTGTGATATCTTTATCCTTGTCCACTCAAACCTACTGTCTCACAATGTGCAGATCTCATCTTAACATTACACCCTCCATCATGCAGGGTGTAATGATCCGAGCTGCAGACAATAAGTACTCGAGTGATGGTGTGTCTCCGACATTACATTTCTGCCCAGACTATGCTAATTGGTTCTGAAAGGAGAAAGGCAGAACACTAAGATTATGATGGGGGGACGGGAAGTTACACTTTCATTACCTTACACTTAGAGATTCACATAGTTTCTTTCCCTCCCTTTCTATCAGGCTGTTTCCGTTGCAGGCAAGGGCAGCATTTGTTGCCCAGCCCTGATTGCTAAAGAAAGAGCGGCAAGTTGCTTTCTTAAAACCGCTGCAGGTCTTCTGGTGAATGGGCTTCCTAAATTTAGACCCAGCAATAATGAAGGAATGGTAATTATAGTTCCAGATCAGGGTGTTGTATAAATTGGAGGGGCAGCTGCAGACCATGATGTTCTCCTGCAACTGCTAACCTTCTGCTTCTTACAGAGTTCATGGCTTTGGGAGCCATGGTAGTCCGGGGTGAGTAGCTGCGATGTGTTTAGTAGATGGTAGTCATGTCACAGAGAGAAGGAAGATTAATTGATTAATTGGAAGACTAAGTGTAATTGAGCACAATGCCTTCAGTCTTTTTCAATATGATTTCAGCAGAACTTATTCTTATTCAGAAAAGCAATGAGTAGGTCATTACATTCCTGATTTGTGCCTTTTTAACTGGTGGAACGATTCTGTGATATCTGATGAGTCACTGACTATAGGGCATCCAGCCTCTGGACTGCTCTTAAAGTGGCTCTATTTATGTGGCTGCTCCAGTCCGCTACAGGGCTATTAAAACAAAAAAATTCACTCCATCTCTAAAGTTTCTTCCCTCAGGCAGTTAATCTGATCAACTAATATAGCTAGCTACCCCTGCCTTCCTCTATCTCTTATCTCTAGCACAGCAAGCACTTTAAACCACTTTTTATAATGCCATTTACATTGTAAATCCATGCTGGTATTTATGTATTTTTGCACATTTTATTCTATATCCATAGTTTCAACTCTAACTTTATTTTTATAGAATTCTTTATTCTTACAATTGTTGAATATATCCTGGACATCTTCAAGGAGGATCCTCAAAAAGGCAGCATCTATCGTCAAGGATCCTCATCACCCAGGACATACCCTATTCTCATTGCTACCATCAGGAAGGAGTTACAGAAGCTGAAGGCACACACTCAGCAATTCGGGAACAGCTTCTTCCCCGCTGCCATCCGATTTCTGAATGGGCATTGAACCCATGAACACTGCCTCACTACTTCTTTGTTTCTGTTTTTTGCACTATTTATTTAATTATATTTCTTTATATTATATTTCTTCACTATTTATATTTCTTCACTATTTTTATTATTGCATTGTACTGCTGCCTCAAAGTTAATAAATTTCATGACATATGCCGGTGATGTTAAACCTGATTCTAATTCTCATGTTTTTTTTTTGTTGCATACCGTACCAACACATACAGAAAATTCCAAATACATGTAAATGTATATGGTGAATAAAGTTGATCCTTAAATTAGAATGTAAACGCTTTTATAGGTATGTAAAAAGGAAAAGACTGGTAAAGACAAATGTAGGTCCCCTACAGACAGAAACAGGTGAATTGATTATGGGGAGCAAGGACATGGCAGACCAATTGAATAATTACTTTGGTTCTGCCTTCACTAAGGAGAACATAAATAATCTTCCAGAAATAGTAGGGGACAGAGGGTCCAGTGAGATGGAGGAACTGAGCGAAATACATGTTAGTAGGGAAGTGATGTTAGGTAAATTGAAGGGATTAAAGGCAGATAAATCCCCAGGGCCAGATGGTCTGCATCCCAGAGTGCTTAAGGAAGTAGCCCAAGAAATAGTGGATGCATTAGTGATAATTTTTCAAAACTCGTTAGATTCTGGACTAGTTCCTGAGGATTGGAGAGTGGCCAATGTAACCCCACTTTTTAAAAAAGGAGGGAGAGAGAAACCGGGGAATTATAGACCGGTTAGCCTAACGTCAGTGGTGGGGAAACTGCTGGAGTCAGTTATCAAAGATGTGATAACAGCACATTTGGAAAGCGGTGAAATCATCGGACAAAGTCAGCATGGATTTGTGAAAGGAAAATCATGTCTGACGAATCTCATAGAATGTTTTGAGGATGTAACTAGTAGAGTGGATAGGGGAGAACCAGTGGATGTGGTATATTTGGATTTTCAAAAGGCTTTTGACAAGGTCCCACACAGGAGATTAGTGTGCAAACTTAAAGCACACGGTATTGGGGGTAAGGTATTGATGTGGATGGAGAATTGGTTAGCAGACAGGAAGCAAAGAGTGGGAATAAATGGGACCTTTTCAGAATGGCAGGCAGTGACTAGTGGGGTACCGCAAGGCTCAGTGCTGGGACCCCAGTTGTTTACAATATATATTAATGACTTGGATGAGGGAATTAAATGCAGCATCTCCAAGTTTGCGGATGACACGAAGCTGGGCGGCAGTGTTAGCTGTGAGGAGGATGCTAAGAGGATGCAGAGTGACTTGGATAGGTTGGATGAGTGGGCAAATTCATGGCAGATGCAATTTAATGTGGATAAATGTGAAGTTATCCACTTTGGTGGCAAAAATAGGAAAACAGATTATTATCTGAATGGTGGCCGATTAGGAAAAGGGGAGGTGCAACGAGACCTGGGTGTCATTATACACCAGTCATTGAAAGTGGGCATGCAGGTACAGCAGGCGGTGAAAAAGGCGAATGGTATGCTGGCATTTATAGCGAGAGGATTCGAGTACAGGAGCAGGGAGGTACTACTGAAGTTGTACAAGGCCTTGGTGAGACCACACCTAGAGTATTGTGTGCAGTTTTGGTCCCCTAATCTGAGGAAAGACATTCTTGCCATAGAGCGAGTACAAAGAAGGTTCACCAGATTGATTCCTGGGATGGCAGGACTTTCATATGAAGAAAGACTGGATGAACTGGGCTCGTACTCGTTGGAATTTAGGAGATTGAGGGGGGATCTGATTGAAACGTATAAAATCCTAAAGGGATTGGACAGGCTAGATGGAGGAAGATTGTTCCCGATGTTGGGGAAATCCGGAACGAGGGGTCACAGTTTGAGGATAAAGGGGAAGCCTTTTAGGACCGAGATTAGGAAAAACTTCTTCGCACAGAGAGTGGTGAATCTGTGGAATTCTCTGCCACAGGAAACAGCTGAGGCCAGTTCATTGGCTATATTTAAGAGGGAGTTAGATATGGCCCTTGTGGCTACGGGGGTCAGGGGGTATAGAGGGAAGGCTGGGGCAGGGTTCTGAGTTGGATGATCAGCCATGATCATAATAAATGGCGGTGCAGGCTCGAAGGGCTGAATGGCCTACTCCTGCACCTATTTTCTATGTTTCTATGTTTCTATGACTCTCAAAGTTTGGAAACTATAATTTCCTTACACATTTAAGAGTGCAGTTGATACTGACACTTACCAAGCTAGCATGGAATGAGAATGAATTAAAAGGTCAGAAGGTGAAGAAATATGAGGACATGGTCAATGTTGACTGATTAAGCCCAAGCCCATTACTGGCAGCAGTCTGATAACTCCATTCCAACAATGACTACCAACTTCTCTGCTGCAGAGGTGGAGATTAAGATGTCTCCCTCCGGTTGGCATCTGAGCTATTGGCTGTCTTCTCCTGCAAGGTATGTCTTGTGTAATTTGTTTGGATAACTTAGTAGTCACGGTTGGAAGGTTTTGAAGATTTACATTCAGTGGCCACTTTATTAGGTACCGGAGGTACATTTGTGCTCTTCCACTTCAAGGTTTAATGTTTTGTGCATTCAGAGATGTTCTTCTCCACACCACGGTTGTAATGCATGGTTATCTGAGGTACTGTCACCTTCTTTTCAGCTTGAACCAATCTGGCCATTCTCCCATGACCTCTCTCATTAACAAGGCATTTTTATCCAGAGAACTGTTGCTCACTGGACATTTTTTTTTGCTTTTCGCACCATTCTCTGTAAATCCATGGTTAACTGTTGTGCATGAAAATCCCAGGAGATCAGCAGTTTTTGAGATACTCAAACCACCTTGTCTGGCTCCGACAATCATTCCACTGTCAAAGTCCCTTAGATCACATTTTTTCTCCATTCTTATTTTTGGTCTGAACAACAACTGTATCTCTTGACCATGTCAGTATGTTTTTTATGAACTAAGTTGCTGCACATGATTAGCTGATTAGATATTTGCCTTAACCAGCAGGTGTACGGGTGTACCTAATAAAGTGGCCACTGAGTGCAGGTGTAAAGTTTATGGCTGAGCTAAAGATGCAAAATTGCAACACAACATCTGAAAGTCTGAGACCTGATGGACAGACATGGACAGACACAGAACTCCTTGCATCCTTACATCCAGTTCATTGAGCCTGGATTCCTAGCATTGCTCTCTGTAGCTGCTGGCTCCCTCTTCGGATTGCTTGATAGAGTCAACTACAATATCATTTGCAGATAGAGGATATCTCTACTCCTTTCCTCCCATTTAAGTTTCCAGAAAGTGTTTTTTTCTGCCATGGCGTTCCATTCTTCACCATTTCCTCAGTCAGTCTCACTTCTTACAGGACAACAAGTTACAGCTAGAATACAACATTCATTGTGGAGCTATGGTAGTGGCAGTTGGTATTAATTGGGACTGACTACCTCTGATATTAGCTCCTGCTGATGGACTCAGTAATGAAGCGTAGCATGGTGAGCACTCAAATCAGCACAGAGTGTGAAGTCAGTGTGCTATCTGCATCATACTTAATGGTCCAGGGTTAGTCACATATCACAACACTGGTTATTTGAGGATAGTGGGGAGAGGGGTGTTATCAAATTTAGCCTCATTGTTTTTTCCCTCTGACATCATCCGCCCATTCCCTCCCATATTTTCAAGGAAAAGGGATTTTTTTTGTAAATTCTCTTTAACGTAAGTACTTAGTGTAACACTGTAAGAGGGAGTTGAAAGATGTTGCAAAATCAGAGCGAATATACAATAGGTGCAGAGGAGGAGTTCACAACACTGGCTTGAGAGAGTGTGAATCCAACTAATAATCTAACTCCCTTCTAGATTCATCTTCCAATCTCTCCATAACCTCCTCCATCACTTTAGCTCACTGATATCACATCACATTTTCCAGTCTCATTCAGTTCTGGCTTTGTGAAGCATTTATTTCCTTTACTTAACATACCTTCAGCTTCCTGGGTCACAAACAAGTTTTCCTTCTGCATATCTCCCCATCTTTTTGATTCTGTATATTCCTTCAAGTGACTTTCTTTAGTCAAGCCCCATCGCTTAACTCGTTATTCCTTTATGTGGCTTCTTCAATTTTTAGAATGTAGAATATAGACTAATATGGCACAGCATAGGCCCTTCGGCCCACACTGTAGTGCTAACATTTGAACCTACTCCAAAATCAATCTAACCAACTAATTCTCCATTTTTCTTTCATCCACGTGCCTATCTAAGATTCTCCTATATCTTCCTAATGTACCTGCCTCAACCATCACCATTGGCACCTACCAATCTCTGTGTAAAAAAAGTACTCCTGACATCCCTCTTCTACTGTACCCTTATCCCCTTAGCCATTGCTGCCCTGGGAGAAAGGCGCTGGCTGTCAACTCCATCTATGCATCTTTTCATCTTATACATCTCTATCAAGTCACCTCCTTTGCTCCAAACAGAAAACCCTTAGCTCAGTCAACCTTTCCTCATAAGACATGATCTCTAATCCAGCCAGCATCCTGGTAAATCTTCTCCGCACCCTCTCTAAAGCTTCCACATACTTCTTTTAATAAGGTGACCTGATATTTATTACCAGATTTTTATAGATCTACAACATTACCTACAGTCTCTTGAACTCAGTCACCTGACAAAGGAAAGCCAACACACCATACACCTTCTTAACCATCCTATTAGCTTATGTGGAAAATTTGAATGATCTATGGATGTGCATCCCAAGATCCCTCTGTTCCACCATACTGTTAAAAATCCTTCCATTTGTCCTTTACTCTGCCTTCAAATGTAACCTTCCAAAATATATCTCTTCACATCTCTGGATTGAATTCCACCTGCCACTTCTCAGCCTAGTTCTGCATCCTATCAATGTCCTGTTATAACCTACAGCAACTTTCAACATGACAACACCACCAACTCTTATGACATCTGCAAACTTATTGAGCCACCCGTCCATTTTCTCATCCAAATCATTTATAAAGTTCACAAGGAGAAAGGATCCCAGAACAGATTCCTGTAGAACACCGCTAATCACGGAAGATAATTCATATTTGATTGTATGATAATCACCCCAATGAAATATTTGGGCCTTTTTTTGTGTTATGGGTGCTACCTAAATTCAAGACTTGATTATTGTTCTTGCATAGTTAAAACACTGCTTTTAATTAGCTAAAACCAGAGTAATTAGCATGGACACTGATGAACCATTTCATTGTTTAACTCCCTTAAACATTGGTGCTATTTTCAGCAGTGGGACATATTCCAGGCCCAGTGATATATCTCAGTCAGAATGCTGGTCAGTCACTCTGCCTTGTGTTATATACTCACTTACATTTTGACCCTAATGGGTTGCTGTCAAGTTTCCTTGTGTGTTATGTATTAAATGTAATGGGTCATTCTGGGTGGATGACTTACAAGTAAAATAAAGTTTGTTCCACACGGCTCCATCTCTCATGTGTGTTATGCACGGCCACCCAGCTTCCCAGCACCACAAACATAACAACTGGCAATGAGGTGACAAGTCTTCACGCGATATTCCCTTTGGCAAGAAAAGTTGTGCAACGCTGGCAGTGTACTGCTGTGTAATGTGGGTGACTGAAAAGAAGATGCCATGTAAAACAGCCACAGAGAGTGTGGTGAGTGAAGAACCCAGGGCTAGAGAATGAGAATGGATGGTTAAATAAAACAAATTAGAGAGATAAATAAGACTAGTTAACTTTTCTGGAATGTGATTGTGTTTGAAAATATTGACAATATTTGGAAGTATGGGGCCACATGATGAGACAACAGAGCAATTATGTTCATAGACTTAAAGATTTGAATGTTTTCCACTGGCAAATCAAGTCTCAGGTGATATTCCTGTTCTAACTTTTCGGACTGTGATGGGTACAAAAATAATGCAATCTGCTAAGCCTGGTGATAAGCCTTACGAGGACAAAGTTAAAGTCTTAAAGGACTACTATTCATTTAAAACTTTGACTATTGGTGAGAGGTTTAGATTTCAGTGAACGAAACAAGAGGAAGGTGGGTCTATTTCACGGTGACTACGCCGCAAGATGGAGCATACTGAGGACGGACTGTGTGACTCTCACTCTGTTGTTGAAGAAGCTTTGCATATTTTACCTGTTTCATGACACAAAGACGGCTGTCGGATGCACCAGTGATTGGATGGGGCCACAGTGAGGATGCAGGTGGACATGGGTGTTGCAGTATCATTGGTTTACAAGGAGAAATTGCAGCATCTCACCCCAGAAGCGGCAAGGTTGACTTTGAAGACTTACACTGGTGAAGTTGTTTCAGTGAGGAGAGTAGTACATGTTACAGTGAAGATTAACAAACAAAGAAACTTCTACTGTACATTGTTAAAGGTAAATATCCAGTGCCTCTGGACTGCTCGTGGTTGGTGCAGCTCAAGCTCAAATGGTATGGAGAGCACTTGATTGGTGGGAACACAGTTCTACAAGGTGTATCAAAGAAACACGCAGAAGAGTTCAACAGGGAACTGGGCAGTATGAAAGGAACCACTGTTAAGCTGGTTGTTAAGCCCAACACAGCACCCAAATGCCAGAAGGAAAGACCCATTCTATATGCCTCCAAACCAAAGACAGAGGCTGAATTGGAAAGATTAGTTCAGAATAAAATATTGGAACCAATGTGTGTAAGTAAATGGGAATGCCAGTGGTTTCTCTCCTAAAAATGGATGGGTCTTTAAGGCTTTGAGGAGATTTCAGTAGATTTCAATCAATTGGTTTCAACAGGTACATTTAATGTCAGAGAAATGTATACAATATACATCCTGAAATTTTTTTTCTTCGCAACCATCCAAGAAAACAGAGGAGTGCCCCAAAGAATGAATGACAGTTAAAACGTTAGAACCCCAACCCCCCTCAACTCCCCCTCCCACACACAAGCAGCAGCAAAGTGACGACCCCCAGCAGCAAAAAAGTATCAGCACTCTCCACCGAGCACTCAAGTGTGCAGCAAAGCATCAATAAAGACACAGACTTGCAGTACCCCAAAGACTACTCGTTCACCCGGTAATTCTACATACCACAGGCTCTCTGTGTCCCTAATAAGGGAAAAAGAAGTCTCCCCATTTCACAGTGAGAGGGGAGACATAACAAACAATTTGCTGATTTACAAAGTTAAAAGGTTGTTGCGTTGCTCTTTCTGAGCTATCCATCCAGAGAGTTGGCACCAAAAAGGCGCAGCTTTCCAGCCACACAGCCTCCTGGCAGCTAATCCACTGCTCCCAATGTTCAGTGTCCTCCCGTGATGCTTCAGTCAGGGGCATGAGCCTAGAAACAGCACATAGCTAGAGCCACGGAATCCTGGAATCCTGAAGGCGCACTCGTCTTCCAAGCCACATCCTTGGGATATCAAAAAACAGCCCGTCATGAGGCCCTGAGAGTGGGTCCCTTTCCCACAAAGAACAAAAGTCAGAGTGTAACTCTAGGTCAGGGTCTTCAAAAGAACCCCCACACCCTGAAAAGGATAACAAGAGATATCAAAGGTAGAAATAGAGCTGTTTCCAAAGGTGCAAGCAAACAAGTTGTCGTTTAGCGCCACCTTGACTTCAGCCCAACTCCAGTCAAATGTTCAAGGTAACTGTTAACCCGGTTCTTACTGTCAAACAATACTCTCTTGCTCTCATTGATGATGTTTTAGACTTTTAGTCAGATTGACTTGTGTCAAGAGTCTTTGCAGATGGATGTGGAGCCAGAGTCCCAGGATAGGTTGACTCGCAAAGGAATGTTCAGGTGCTGAAGGCTTCCATTTGGCATTACCTCAGCTCCTACACCTTTCAGCAAGCAATGGACCAGATCCTGAACGGGTTGACAGGGCTGCAATGTTATCTGGATGACTGACTATTTACTCAGAAAAATGAATGTGAGCACCTACAAGGCCTAGATGCTACACTACAAAGACTTAAGGAAGATGGTCTAAGGGTCTGGCAGGACAAGTGTGTGTTCTTTCGACCTTTGATTGAATACTTGGTCCACGTGATTGACAGCTCAGGGCCTCACAAGGTACCATCGAAAATGAAGGCAGTTGTGGAGGCTCCATCACCACAGAATGTAAGTCAATTAAGATCTTTCTTAGGATTACTAACATGCTACGTATAATTTATTCCTAGCATGCTGAAACCACTTCATGAGCTTTTAAATAAATCAACACACTGACAGTGAACAGATCACTGTGAAGAGGCTTTTAAAAAGGCTGAAACTGCTTCGTCACAATCTGAAACACTCACACACTTCAGCCCGTCATTGCCCATACCGTTGGCCTGCGACACATCACCCTATGATGTGGGGGCATTTATCTCACACATCATGCCTTCAGGTGAGTAGCGTCCAATCACTTTCACAACAAGGACATTAAGTAAGGCAGAAAGCCAGTATGCCCAGATTGAGTGGGAAGTACTTGCAATTGTTTTTGAGTTGAAATTCCATCAATTTTTCTTTGGTCGATGATTTACATTACTGTCAGATCATTGCCCCTTAGCATCAATTTTTGGTCAGCATGCAGACTTTCTTCCTCAGCTGCTAGTCGAATTCAACATTGGAGTCTGTTACCATACGATATAAAGCTCAGGATGTCCGACTGCCATTTGAATGCTAATGGACTGTCCAGACTTCCCTTAGCTGTGACAGCTCCAGAACCATCCCTGAAAGTGATCTTTTATTTCAAGGAAATACAGCTCAGATAAATGTGGCGCAAGTCCAGAAGCACACATGTACTGACCCTGTTCTATCTAAAGTGGTGGACATGGTAGCTCATGAATGGAAAGGAGAGCCAGCCATAGGACTGAAACCTCACCTTGCTCGATGGCAGGAGCTCACAGTCCAAACTGGATGTTCACTATGGGGCTACCGTGTTGAGATTCCTCCACCATTAAGAAAACAACTGCTTGATGAGCTACATGCAGGACGCTGTGACGTGGTGCGTGTGAAAGAAATAACATGCACCTACTTTTGGTGGCCGGGAGTGGATACACCATTGAAGAGTAGGCCAAAGCATGGCCACAATGTCAGCAGGTGAGCATGTTTCTCAACTTCCTCCTTTGCATCCATGGGAATGGCCTGAAGAACCATAGAAGAGGATTCACATAGGTTTTGCAGGACCTGTAGAAAGCCACATGTTCTTGGTCGAGCTGGACACATGCTCCAAATGGCATGAGGTTGCCATCATGAAGAGTACTGCATCTGAAAAATGCGTTGAGGAGCTACGTTCCATCTTTAGCCATTTTGGGCCTCCTCAATAGCTTGTAAGTGACAATGGCCCACAACTCCTGTCTGAAGAGTTCAAGGCATTTGTGGAAGCAAATGGTATTCAACACATCAAGTCAGCACCATATCATCCAGTCAATAATGGCCTTGCTGTTCGATTTGTACAAACATTGAAACAAACACTCAAGACTTCAGTGGGAAGTGGATCCTTCATCAGCGTCTTAGCACTTTCTTGCTAACATACTGCAAAACACCTCACGCCACCACCAAAATGGCTCCAGCCACTACACTGATGAAAAGACAGCTTTGTACATGGCTTGACCTGCTTAGACCCCCAAACACAAAACTGGTTGTGTGAAATGAACAGAAAACCCAAGCAGAGAGACATGCCAAAGTGAAGTACAGAAATCTCACAGCAGAAGGGAGAATACTTGCTCGGAACTATGTCTCTGGAACAAAGTAGATACCTGTGACGGTGGTGGCACAAACTGGTTCTATCTCATACACAGTGGAAGATAGCAACCACAACATCTGGAGAAGGCATGTTGATCAGCTGATACCAACTTCTGAGGCTACTGAAAACCAACACAAACTGACCAATCCATATCCAGTTATAGAAATGGGACAGAATTCCGAGACAACAACTGCAGAACCTGCGTTAAGATCAAATGACATAGCCAGTGCTCCCCTATCACATGGGCTTTCTGAGGTGCCCCCTACTGACAATGCAGCCCCCAAGCCAAGATCTATACGAAGACCACAAAGAGATAAATGACTTTGGTGTCATCCCCAGGTCTTTGGTACCCACACAGGAACAGGCTGCCTCCAGACAGATTGAATCTGGAAGTAGCTCGGAAAATGTGTAGATCAGGTGATTATTGGTTGGGTTGAGTTGTTCTCCCATCTTGGCAACTCATTTGCAAACGTCTTGTCACCATAAGAGGAGACATCATCCGTGTGCTGTTCACTTGTGATTGAATCTCTCATGATTAATCCTTAGTACATGGGGCAGAATAATCCCCAGAGTTATGTCTGGGAATACAGGCAGTCTACCCTCTTTCCCTAGGTGAGTAAAAAATTGTTTTTATTGTTAGTTGAATTTGGAGAATAGTCCATTGAATGTTAATAGTTCAGCAGCTAGTCTGTATATGCGAAGGGGAAGAAACCTTTAAAATAAGGGGAGGGGGGATAACTTATAAATTCATGTTTTTTTTAAACTTTACAGGCAACTGTCAGGCTTCCCTGTGTGTTCCGTACTGAACGTAACGTGAGAGGGCAGAGAGGGCATTCTAGCTAGATGACTTACTAGTAAAATAAACAGCAGTACGTTTGTTCCCCCCCCCCACCATCTCCCCGTCTCTTGTGTGTGATATTCACGGCCACCCGGCTTCCCAGTACCACAAACATAACACCTTGGAGCATTCCGGATCTCTCCAGCTCAGGTTTCATCTCACAAAAATCTGGCAAGGATATTAACACCATAAAGGTGTGATATACTGGTTCCAAACAGATTCCACTTAGTAACCTCCCATGGAATTAGTTAAAGATCAACAGAGTTTGAACCTTATGAGTTAACAGTAATTACATCAGAAATACTTCCTGTGCATCATAACTCACCACTAAATGACCGTACCTAGGAAACTGGAAGATATCACCCACAGGCTCACTCTGTACAACCCAGTCTCAGTAGAGATAATACCAAAAATAACAAACCAAAAGAACAAAACAATCTAAATATGAAATAATGTTTCAGTAAGTTAAGACATAAATAGCAATATCTAAGTAGAGCTGTCAAACATCAGGTGACACACACTAAAAATGTTTATTTTCAAATGTAAAACAGTTAATTAATCTTGTCTGAATTGACATGTATTATTTAGAAACATGTTTTATATTACATATTTTTGAATTATAGAGCATATTTAATAGATTTATATTTATATTTTTAATAAGCCAGTAGAAATTAGTTTTGAGCCCTTGACTGTTATGTATCATGCAGAATTACAGTTATTTACACCTTAATAATATAGAGCATCTGAGTAATGTGACATGTATAGAAGAAACCTAATTCCATGGAATAATACTCCCTCAAGCATTTTTTGTCTGTTTGCCAGTTCTGCTGTAATGAAGAACACAATAGAGTTCACGTGTAATTTTAAGAAAGCGTGGGAAACATGAAGTTTTAATTGGTTATTATCAATTGTGCTACATAAAGTATGGTTTCATTCTATGTATATTAGATCTATGATTCTTATGCCTTCATAAATATAGAATAAAGAAGTAAATAATGTTTGGTTTCAAGGTTAAAAAAAGCCTTTAAAATATCCTGTGTTCTCATGTAAACTAAAACAGTGATTCATTCATTCTTATACCAGAACTGTCGAGCCATTCAATATATTTTAGATAAAACTTAAAATAGTTGTGTTCAGCCATGAGTTCTGGTGAAACAAAGTATATCAGAAGTGTGAAATACTGTAAATAAATGAAAGAAAAGATCTCCAAATGTACTTTTGACTTCTATTTGCGTATGGTGGACTAGGTATTAAATGTAGTCATATACTTTGAGGAAAATGTCATTAAAGTGCTCTTATTGTGATGTGGTATCTAGAGACTACTTTTTAGATGTATATGAATGTAAACTGGTCATGAACAGAAAATGACCAGTTTGCATTTACATAGGCGTGAATAACCTATGCAAGATTGACCTTGTAAAGTTCATGCATAAGATTTAGGTTAGCTGTACATTTTCGTGACTTCGAGTCAAGTGCATGGTAAGCTTTTTGATTACTTTATCGTGTCAGCAGGGGATCATTTTCAGTAGACCTCAACGGTTCAAGTTTGATTGCATTTCTTAACAAAAAGTACTCAGTTTTTGAAAGGGAGCTGTAATTGGCTACACCAAGCAATGAAAATCATTCTGGATGTGATTGTAACTTGCTGCGGGAAGAGATGGTCTCATGGTTTTTAGCTGGACCACTGGAAGAGATGAAATGGAACCAAGAGTTCCTCTTTCCGCAGGGGCCAGGACCGACTTCAGCCAGATGATGAAAATACAGTGAAAAGAAACCATTTTAGATAAGAAAGTAAAGAATGTAATCTCAAAGAAATACAGCAAAACTCACCAAACATTAATGACACTGACATATGGTTGAAGTCAGACTATGCCTTAAAATACCTTTGCCTTGCAATGCACACCACTAGACTCACTGGATGCTCAATGTATCTCACCTACCAAAAGTCCAATTATAAATCCAATTGGGGATTTGCTATTCATTGTCCCATCACACGGTCACACTTTCACTACCACTAAAGCTTCACACCCACATCACATAGCGTAAACATTCTAACAACTGTTCATCAAAGGGAACTGGATCATCCAACTACTCTTAAACAAATAACTCCTCTCATGAAGAAGGTGGTGGGCAGTGAGAGCAACAAAACTCTTGGTGAGGCCATTGTCAATGGTGATGAAAAGGAACTTTATACAGCAGCAAGGCCTTTCTACTACCTGCTTCCATAGTACTCAAGTTAGGGGTAGGGTATGACAAAGGCAATGGGTCATTTAAGATGACAAGAAGTTCAATTTTGTCCTTATTCTTACAATCTACTTTCCACCTCTTCACAAATTTCTGAAACTTATGAGCTGCCAGCAGATGAAAGTGTGCACCTGTTATTCTCCCCTTTCAGATTGCCAAGACCAGCAAATCCTGGCCAGACTGAAGGGAAAGAGTATGAAGATGGAATAACACCGTCACTTGATTTGACACTCAAAATTACCAGTTTAGATAAAGATAACCTTGGAGGTTGCATGAGTGACAAGGTTAGCATGGTGCATCAGTATGCCTGAATGGCCCATATCCAGGGCCATTGAAAGAGTGTAGTCAGCTTCCCAGAGCGGTGTGCAGGAGATCATCTTGAACTTACTACACGTCAAACCATTAAGTGAATGGGCTGCAGCAGGAGAAGACCACAAACGTACACTCAGGGTGCATAGTGTTTCATCCAGCTGCAATACACTCTTTCAGTACCACACCAAGATACCAGCAAGGCTTTGAGCTAACTCTTTGTACTGAGGTGTTGAACTATCAATCCTCTGACTCAAAGTTATCTGTGGTACCACTGAGCCTCAGTTATCCAAAAATAAAATTGATCTTCTCCCAAAACAGTGTTACTGCCAAGGCATTATGAAAATCAAAATCTGCAGATGCTGGAAACCTAAAATAAAAGCAGAAACTGCTGAAAGCAGTCAGAAGGTCAAACAGCATCTGAGGATAGGGAAACACAGTTAACATTTCAGATCAGAACTAAAATTTATTGTCAAGAGAATTGCCTCCAATTTAAATATTATAAGCCTTTCTATAATTGATAATGGGTAAAATAATTCCACTGAATCTAAAACTGAACCAAAAAGGAATGGGTTAGTTGAAAATATTACATATGTTGAGCTAGGATTTCATCTAATTTGTGGTTTTTATCTGTTTTATTCTGCAGCCAACTTTGATCTTGCATATTGGAACTTCCATACCAGTGATGATGTAACCAGTCAGAATATTCTCCAAGTGAATTTCTGTAGAAATGTTCTAGACATACCAAATCTCCTGAAGGTCGTTAATGAAGTATCGACACTGGCATGCCTTCTTTTGTCATTGAATCAATTGTCAGAATAGAACCTCTGAGATGGTGACACCTTGGAACTTGAAGCTCCTCACATTTTCCACTGCTGACCCCTGAATGAGGACTGATGTATTGCACAGTGAGGGCACTTGTAAAGGTCCCTTGCTTTGTTAATGTTGGGTATAAGACACATCTTCTCTTGTAGCTCAACTACTATGATCTCTTGGACACAAGAGATTCTGCAGATGCTGGAAGTCCAGAGTAACACACACAGAATACTGGAGGGTCTCAGCAGGTCAGGCAGTGTCCATGGAGAGGAATAGAAAGTCTGCATTTCAGGCTGAGATGCTCCTTCAGGACTGGAAAGGAAGAGAGTAGAAGGCAGAATAAGAAGGTGGGGGAGGGAAAGAGTACAAGTTAGACAGTAATAGGTGAAGCCAGGTGAGGAGGCAAGTAGGTGGAGGGGGAATGAAGTAAGAAGCTGGGAGGTGATGGGTGGAAAAGTTGAAGGGTCTTCTTTACCTTTCTTCTCTTTGATGCCCTGAATAGGTCCTTACTTAAGATCTTTGCAAAAAAACTTGTGTGATCATGCACTCTGGCTCTTGAAGATGTCCTCAATGGTGGGGTGGTTTATAACCCTCTGCAGCCTCTTGTGATCCTGTGCATTGGATGCTGAATATTAACCAGTGATGCAACCAGTTAGAATGGTCTCCACAGTACATTTGCAGAAATTTGCAAGAGACTTGGTGATATACAAAATCTCCTCAAACTCCCAATGAAGTAGAGCTGCTAGCTTGACTCCTTTGGGACTGCATCAACGTTTAGGGCTCAGGATAGATCTTCTGAGATATTGACACCCAGGAATTTGAAGCTGTTTACCCTTTCCACTGCTGATCCCTCAGTGAGGACTGGTAAATTTTCTCCCAAGAGAACAATCGATTCTTTGGTCTCGATGACATTGCGAAGTTATTGTTGTGACACCACTCAACCAACTGATATATCTCACTCCTGCAACCTCCTTCTTGTCATCTGAGATTCTGTGAACAACAGTGGTGTCAACAGAGCAGTGGGCCAAGCACATATCTTTGAGGCATGCATCTATTAATTGTCATTGAGGAGGAGATGCTATTACTGATCTGCCATGACTGTGGTCTTCCTATAAGGAAGTTGAGCATCCTGTTAAAGAGGGATATACAAAGGCCAACGGTTTAAAACTTATCAAATTAATTACCGAATGGATGCCAAAAATTCATGAAGGCTTACTCAGCAGTGCAAGGGGACTATCTACTATATAGAAAGATTTGAGAAGCACCTACCTACAGGTCATACAACATATGGACCTCAAAATATATTGTTATTTTACTGAGGATCACATACACATCAATTCAAGTCCATTGTTGATTGATTTGTCACAAAACCTTTTTCAAATAATAATGACCCACCTCCATCTGTAGTTCTCTTGCTTTGAAAACAATATTTTATTACGTCACAGGCATCTTCTATAATGACTTACCTGTTCACTTTTCTACATTAAGGCTAACATCAATATTTTCTTTTTCTTAGAAGGCAGCTTTTAAATAATAAAGTTCTCACTTTCAAATCATGGCTTCTCTCCTTCATCCTTCTGATATTTCTGAAAACATTTTACTTACCTTGATAACTCCAGTATTAGTCAAAATCTCCATTGCCACGACTTGCTCAGTCACCTAGCCCCAGTTCATTGGGACACCACATCTGCTCAACTTTATCATCTTTTCCTTTTCGGCCCTTCCTTACATTTTTAGATAACAACTGCTCTGCAGTCCCAACCTAGAATTCTTTTCCCTCGTCATCCAGTATCTTCTGAAAAATTTTTTATACTCATATTTTGCATATAATATATAATATTAACTAACCAGTGGCCAGATTATTCACTGTTGGAGACCCAACTTCTGACCTACTCTTGTAACTTCGATTTTCTTTACATGGATGAAAGAAAAACAGAAAATGTTGGAAACACTTGGCAGGTCAGACAGACTGTGTGGAAAAGGAAACAGTTAACATTTTGGGTTAGGAACCCTTTGTTAGATCCTGAACTGGACCCTTTGGCTGACCCAGATGAGTTTCAATGGTGCATTATGATTAGGGTTACGTGGGGCTGAATGATGGTAATGTTATAGGATGTCAAGGGGAGTGTTTAGATTCTCACTTGTTGTAGATGGACATGGTCTGACACCTTGGTGACATGAATGTTACATTCATTGACAGCACAGCCCGAATATTGTCTATGTGCACTACATGCAAGCATGGACTGCAACAATTTAGTGGTGTTCTGAATGAAATTGAACATTGTGTCATCATCAACAAATATGCCCATTTCTAACCTTATGTTAGAAGGAAGGTCGATGATGAAGCAGCTAGAGGTGTTTAGATCTAGCCGAAGTCCTGAGGGGCTCCTATAGTGATGTCCTAAACTGATTTGATTGATTTCCAATAACTACAAGTATTTTCCTTCAGATGACAAGAACTTTTTTTTTCCCCCACTATTAATGACCACTAAGTTTAGATGCACACTTAAATTCTTCTTCAATGTCAAGGGCAGTAATTTGCACTTCATCACTACAATTCAGCATATTGTCCTACATTTGAACCAAGACCTTGATGAGGTCAAGTGATCTGCTGAGACTCAAAATGTGTACCAGTGAGTAGGTTTAACAGGAAAAATGTTGATTCTTGATATGGCATCTGTTCTGCCCCGTGACCTCAAGAAATTGCTTTGAGTTGTGGACACTACTCGGCACATCACAAAAACCAGCCTCCTCTCCAGTGACTCTGTCTACACTTCTCACTGCCTCAGTAAAGCAACCAGCATAATCAACGACATTCTCTCTTCTCTCTCCTCAGGCGGAAGATACAAAAGCCTGAAAGCATGTACCACTGGGCTCAAGGCCACTTTCTACCATGCTGTTGCAAGACTATGGAATAATTTCCTAGTACAAGAAGATGAACTCTTAACCTCACGGTCTACCTCATTGTGACCTTACACCTTAATGTCTACCTGCACTGCACTTTCTCTATATTGTAACATTTTATTCTGCATTCTGTTTTTATTTTGCCTGTACTACCTCAATGCACTGTTGTAATGAATTGATCCATATGCATGGTATTCAAGGCAAGTTTTTCACTGTACCTTGGTATATGTGACAAGAATAAACCAATTTATTTAACTGCATTGTTTTGATGATGATTAAGAACAGGCTGAGTGGTCAGTGATTAGCTGGACCGGATTTGTCCTGCTCTCTGATAACCCTAGGACATACCATGGGAATTTTCCACATTGTCAGAGAGATGTCAGCGCTCTAACTGTATTGGAACAGGCTGGCTGGAAGCACAGCTAGCTCTGAAGCACAAACCTTCAGTAGAACAACTAGCATATTATTTGGTCCCACAGGCTTGCTTCAATCCATTTGTTCATGTTGTTCCATGAAGTGAAACGAATTGGCGGAAGACTGATTTCTGTGCTGCTCTTAATCTTAGGAGAAGCCAGTATAGTTTGGGCGATCAGCACCTCTGGCTGAATAGGGTTTGCAAATGCTTCAGCCTTGTCTTCAGCACCCACGTACTGGGCACCCCCATCAGTAAGGATGGGGGTGTGCTTTCCATCAGCTGTTAATTGTCCTCCACCATTCACAGCCACATATAACAGGATTGCACGGGTTTGATCTGACCCATTGCTTGTGCATTCACTTTGCTCAATTTATTCCATGCTGTTTTGCTGTTTAGCGCACAGGTAGCCCTGAGCTGCAGTATCATCATTTTAGGGTATTGCTAGTGCTGTTCCCCATAAGCCCTTCTGCACATATCATTTAATTGGAGATGATCGCTGACTTGCCAGTGGCTGTGGAGTCAGGAACATGCTGACCGACCCATGAGGATGGAGATTGTGGCACTGCATGTTTCTGCTTTTTCTGATAGTCCACAGTGCCTCAGAGACACCCAGTTTTGAGCTACCAAATCTGTTCTGTGTCTGTTTCGCAAAACATGGAGGTGAGAAAATGGGCATTCAGTTTCAACAAGGATTGCAGAGTGGCCCTTACCCCAGTGTTGCCTTAGGTAAATTGAGGGTGGGATCAAGTATGCCATGTGTTGGTTCATTCAGTATCTACAGCAGATCTCATCTGGCAGCTACATCATTCAAAGTTCAAAGTGCAAGTTAAGCTTCTATCAAATTACAGACTATATGTATCATCATATACAATCCTGAGATTTGTATCTTTGTGAACGTTCACAGTAAACACAAGAAACATATTGAATCAATGGTGCATCAAACAGGATAGAGAAGCGACGAATGTGGAAAAGGTGACAAACTGTGTAAATACAAAATGAAAGAAAAAAGTGAAATAATAATATAATAAATAAATAAGCAATAAATATTGAGGGCATGAGATGAAGAGCCCTTGAAAGTGAGCTCACATGTTGGGGGGAACGGTTCAATGATGGGGCAATAGTTCATGAGATGGATGGTTGAGGTTCCTGAACCTGTTGGTGTGGGCCTTGAGGCTCCTGTACCTTCTACCTGATGGCAGCAGTGAGAAGACAGCATGACCTGAATGGTGGGCATCCCTATTGAAGGATGCTGCTGTCATGCGACATTACTTCTTGTAGATGTATTCGGTGGTGGGAGTGTATTACCTGTGATGAACTGGGCTGTATCCATGACTTTTTATAGGATTTTCCAATCAAGGGCGCTGGTGTTTCCACACCAGGCTGTGATGCAACCAGTCAATATACTATCTATTGTGCCTGTGCACAGCTACATATCGATTAGATAAAAACACACATGTGGGAGATGGTTTTAACTGGTGTATTCACATTGCAGAGATAGAGAGAGAACAATGCGCATGTGTAGACAACAGTGCATGCACAGACAACAGATCAATATGTAGTGCTGGTGGGGGGGGAAGGCGCGGGTCATTGTTCTAAAAGAAATAGATCCATACATTACACTTCCTCCTCCTTTAGATTAATCCAACATAATACTGTATTTGCACAAGACATTCAATTTCCCTTCCGTAAACCCATATTCCAAATAAACATGCATTCACAATATTAGTCCATAAGTAACTTCACAGTTCTAAAGATTCAGTGTTTGAGTGACACTCTGTTTCTTTCAGGATTATGTCTCTGGACCTGTGGAGTGGCAACAGGTTTAGCAGTGTCCTGTCTAAGGCAATGTTCTTGGTTTCCTGTGTCACGCTGCTGTTAGTGACATGGTCATCACAGAGAGGTAAGTCCGGTGACTGTAATGTGTCCGTCTTCTTGGATGCAGTTGAGCATCCAGTATCTGGTCCACATGATACCACCATGTCTGATCTCCAACTTCCACTGTGTACATCAGTGGTCCAATTCTTGTAACTATCCTACTGGGTGTCCACTTGTCTGCTCGGTAATCAAACATGAGGACTTGCTGTCCAATCTCGAAGCTCCTTGCTGCTTCACTGGCAATTGGCTGACCTGTTTATTCTGTACTTCCCTCCAGAGGTCTGGTTTCAAGAGATCTACGTGAGATCTCAAATTCCTGCTCATGGATAGCATTGTAGATATTTGTCGCTGCAGGAACAGAGTTGCAATATACAAAAAGGAAGTTGTCCACATTGTGCTGTAGAGAAATGTCCTTATTGTCCATCACTTTAATTGACTTCTTGAGGGTTTGGATAAACCTTTCAGCTAACCCATTGATTGCTGGGTAGTGAGGAGGTGACTTGAGATGTCTGATGCCATTTTTCTTCATGAACAGTCAGAATTCTTCTGACGTGTATTGTGGTCCGTTGTCATTCACAATTTGTTCTGGTAAACCATTTCTGGTGAAGATAGTCCTCAGGGCAGAGACAGTCTTTGCTGAACTGGTTGACTTCATTGGAATAACATCTGGCCACTTTGAATGAGATCCACAGCAATCAGGAACATGGAGTCCATGACTGCACAGCAAAGTCAATATGTACTCTTTGCCATGGTGAAGATGGCCACTTCATTGGGCGTAATAGTGCCAGTAGGGGTGCATTTTGAATTTTTTGGCATCCAGAACAGCATTTGGTTAAGCCTTCGATCTTTTTATCTATTCCCTTCTCAAACATCTTTGCATTAGCTTTAAGCAGCTGTGACAATCCCTGGTTAGTGCTACCATTTGGGCTGCAGTCCCCTGCTGATGCCACATTGAGAGCTTTGACTGAGTGCCGGATAGTTGGATTTATCTCACCTATTCACTTCCGAAAAGTGCTGGCCCTCCGTTTATCAATATATAAAGCTCTAACTACATTATATTTACTTTCAGCTTGCCTTTGGGAGACAGTTTTTCACCTGTGTAGGTCTTTAGCATCACTGAGGTCTTCTCTAATGGAAACTTAGAAAACAATCTGTTGTAGTCAGCCTGTGAAATTATAGACAAAGCTGAGTGTGTCCAGTTCCATTTTTAGTTTTACACCAGACACATCTATTGTGATCCATATGATTTTGTCATCTGCTTCAGTAATACTATGTAATTCTGTGAATGACAGCTCACCTTCCTCATACTCTGTGTTGCTTGTTTCACACTCGGTCACTTTATGCATTTGTTTAGCTTTGTGTCTGAAACTCTTCACCCTGTGTGGTTTTTCTCTTTGGTTGGGCTTTTTATCTGCCTTGCACATTCTCTCTATGTGACCTCGTCTGTGACAGTCTCTGCACACTTGTTCCTTGAACCAATGGTCATTTGCATTATGGGAGGAGTTGCCACATTGATAACACTTTTAGCTTTTTGCACTGTTCAGGGACATTTTGTGCATTTCACATTCTGACCTCCTTTTCTGTAGTTCTGCTGTATCCTTTGCTGTAGTCTCTAACGATGTTGCAATGGTCAATGCCCATTCGAAGGTTATGTCTCTTTTGAACAGTAGCATCTTTGGAGTGATTTGACTATACGTGCCACATATAAGCCTGTCCCTTAATGCATCAGAAATTCCGTCTCTAAAGTCACAGTCCTGGGAGAGTGTGCACAGTTCTGCTATGTATTCAGAAATGCTTTCATCCCTTGACTGGTTCTTTTTGTAAAATCTAAATATCTCAGCTATTACCAGTGCTTTAAGGCCCAAGTCATTTTGTAAAATTCACATCCTTCCCTCCTCCCCACCCCACTTTCTGCTTGCCACAGGGATCTCTCCTTACATGACTCCCTGGTCCATTCAACCCTCCCCACTGACTTCCCTCCTGGCAAGCAGAACAAGTGCTATGCCTTCCCCTACACTTCCTCCTTCATTACCACTTAGGGCCCCAAACAGTCCTTCCAGGTGAGTCGACACTTCACTGGTGAGTCTGATGGGGTCATCTATTGTATCCAGTGCCCCCGCTGTGGCCAATGGTGAGACCCAACGTAGACTGGAAGACTGCTGAGCACCTTGTGAAGTGGCAACTCATTTTAATTCCATTTCCCATTCCCATACTGGCATGTCTATCCATGGCCTCTTCATTGTCATGATGAGGCTTCACTCAAGTTGGAGGAGCAAAAAATTATATTCTGTCTGGGTAGCTTCATGATGCTATGAGCTCGATTTCTCAAACTTCTGATAATGGTCCCTCTTCCCTATTACCCATCCCCTTTCCCCTCTCTCACCTTATCTCCTTGCCTGCTCATTGAATCCCTCTGGTGATCCTCCCTCTTTTTCTTTCTTCCATGGCTGTCTGTCCTCTCCTATTAGATTCCCCCTTCTCCAGCCCTGTATCTCTTTCACCAATCAACTTCCTAGCTCTTTACTTCACCTCACCTCTCCCCTTCCCAGTTTCACCTATCAACTTCCTCCCCTCCCTCCACCTTCTATCTCTGACTCCTCATTTTATTTTCTCCAGTCCTGCTGAAGGGTCTCAGCCCAAAACATTGACTATACTCTTTTCCATAGATGTTGCCTGGGCTGCCGAGGTCCTCCAGCATTTTGTGCGTTGTTTGTAAAATTCTACCAATTTCATTGAACAGCTTACTTGCTGGCTTTGCAGGGGTTATAGGTTGTGTAAGAAACTGTATGTCCTTGCACCCATTTAAGCTCAGAAGCGTTGGGGATTTCTTTTGCTCCTCCATGTTGTTGGTGTTACAATACAGTTCCACCCTCTCAATATATGACTCCTAACTTTCATTAGCGCTATCAAATTCATCAACTTTCCCAACTGAAGCCATCGCCACGTTACTCTCGCTTTAAATTCCGTGTGTCTTTCACTATGTACTTTGAACTGTATTCACACCTTTGTTAAGAGTCCATGATGGCTTTCTCGTGCTGTTTAATTCTCGCTGTTTTGTCTCGTAACTGTCGGTGCAGTTTGTGATATTTTCTGACATTCATCACTAATTAGTACTCATCACTAATTTTTGTGTCTTTGTACAACTGCATATCAATTAAATAAAAACATGCACGCAGGAGATAGCTTTAACTGGTGTAACCACATTGCAATGAAAGAGAGAGCAATGCACATGTGTAGACAACTTAAGGGGGGGGGGTTATTGCTGTAAAATAAATAAATCCATATTTTTAGCTACTTCAGACCCTGGTCAGACCCCACTTGGACTACTGTGCTCAGTTCTGGTCGCCTCACTACAGGAAAGATGTGGAAGCCATAGAAAGGGTGCATGGGATTTACAAGGATGTTGCCTGGATTGGGGAGCATGCCTTATGAAAACAGTTTGAGTGAACTCGGTCTTTTCTCCTGGGAGCGACGGAGGATGAGAGGTGCCTTGATAGAGGTGTATAAGATGATGAGAGGCATTGATCATGTGGATAGTCAGAGGCTTTTTCCCAGGGCTGAAATGGCTGCCACAAGAGGACACAGGTTTAAGGTGCCAGGAGGTAGGTACAGAGGAGATGTCAGGGGTAAGTATTTTACTCAGAGAGTGGGGAGTGTGTGGAATGGGCTGCCAACAACGGTGGTGGAGCCGGATATGATAGGGACTTTTAAGAGACCTTTGGGTAGGTACATGGAGCTTAGAAAAATAGAGGGCTATAGGTAAGCCTAGTAATTTCTAAGGTAGGGACATGTTCGGCACAACTTCGTGGGCCGAAGGGCCTACATTGTGCTGTAGGTTTTCTATGTTTCTATGTTCTATGTATTACACTCTCCTCCCCACATCTATAGAAGTTTGTCAGTTTTAGATGACATGCCGAATCTTCACAAGCTTCTAAGGAAGCAGAGGTGCTGCTGCACTTTCTTTGTAATGGGACTGACCTGCTGGATCCAGGACAGATCCTCTGAAATGATAACACCAAGGAATTTCAAGTTGCTGATCCTCTCCGCTTCTGATCCCTCGATGAGGACTGGCTGATGGACCTCTGGTTTCTTCCTCCTGAAGTCAATAATCAACTCCATGGTCTTGCTGACACTGAGTGAGAGATTACTGTTGTGGCACAACTCGGCCAGATTTTCAATCTGCCCCCTATATGCTGATTCATCACCACCTTTGATTTGGCCAATGAATCATTCAGAATCCAACCCCTGGGTCTAGGGAGGTGTTACCAAGCCATCCCTCATGGTAAACACTACAAACCCTCACCTAGAGTATGTTATGTGCCTTTGCTAGTTTTCAAATACCTTTCCAACATAGAAGAGCAGAGATTCATCATCTGAAAGAGGGCAACAGTAGATAATCAAGAGGTGGCTTTCTTGTCATAGTTGACTTAATGCCATGGACCATGCAGTCAAGGTTTGAGTACCCAAAGGGTAATATAATTATTGGATGTAACATCACTCCATGATCATTAATGCAGTGGACCAAGCTATGTGAAACAATCTGTCTGTGAAGCAAATGACGGTTCAACTATGTTATATATTAGTTAAGAAAAAATGAGAAATGATAACTCTATATGACAAAACCAGAACAATTTTCTGAAGATGACACTACAGTACTTGATACCTCTCTGTCCTAGGAATTGATGCTATAAGACAATGCTCTGAACATCTGTGTAGATACTCGTCTATGTTGAAGTCTACTCGATGTAATTACAGTCCATCAAATGTCAAGTAATCCTATATCATGCATATTATAGGAAAACTTCATGCACATATTCATTCAGATTCCTGACAAATGAATAAGATGCACAGCAGAATTAAGACTCATTGATATCCATCGGGTATCAAAACTACCTTACTTATAGCCTGTGGCAATAGACAGACACATAGTGCGAATTTGATCCAGAACCTTGTTGTGGCTATTGTTTCATTAACTCAACAAAGAAAGTTGACAAACCCTATTTCAACTTCTCAGATACAATGTAAACAAATGACTGATGGGCTGTAATAATGCATGTAAGGGACTATTGTTCTCTACGAGGTGTTTGAGCTCAGTGCATCATGTTAAATTTTCAATGGCAACCCCAGGGCAAGCTACCTAATGCTAGTCTCACCTTTCAAAAACCATCAAAGAGGACCATTACTCTGAAGTCACAATAAAACACACATAATCACCTATAAAGTAGCTTTTGTGTACACTTTAAAATCGGATAATATATTGACTTTGTAAAGGTTTAAAAGCCAATAGGCTGCCATGTTGACCTTTAAATTCTCCACCCATGAAAACTGAACTTCACCCAACAGATTTTGACAAAACACCCTTCCTCTGCATTACTACTGTCATTTATTGACAGCTTGATGAAAGATATAGAAGGAAGTAGTACTGTTGTCAAAATGTACAAAGAAATTTACAGTATATCATTGGCGATCATATTTCTCTTAGCACAGCAATTCACTGTAACCAAAGTTTGAAAGAAATTCCAGTGAATGTATTTAATTTCATAAAGTTCCTTTAGCCAGTAAAAGTAAATTGACACTGTTAGACTTGTTTTAACAAACACATACAAGGGTTTAAAAATAATGGCCTAAAGATAGATTTAATCATTCTAATATATATTGTTGCATAAATGTTAAATTTAGGTTTTCTTTAATACTGGTTTTTCTTCTCTACAGAACACCTGCAGTAAATTCTCTGAACTGAAAAAGATCAGCAACTATTGACTCTCAATGCTCTTTCAGATTTACTCACCAACACATATGGTTGCTGGTTAGATTCAGTGTTTATATTTTTAAAACACTAACTAGGAAATATTGCAATAAAACCAAGCGATGGGAAAATTAACAAAGGAGCCAATTTGTATTTGATTTATACTGGAGACAACAAACATACTGCTTCCCAGTTAAGTACCGATACATTGATCTGATTCTTCCGATGCGTATCGTGCAACATTTTCTAAAGCTTACCCTCCTTTGACACCCTCAACCAGCAGCTGCAGCTTTATGCTTTTACTACCTATCTTCCAGTCCCAAAGGCAGGTCAACTGAAGAGCTTATCCATTCTGGAAAACTGCAAAGCTTTGGAGAGTTTCCCACACAGTAATGGTCTCCCTTTGTGACATTTACAATGATAGCCTTCCATAACAAAGTTGAAATAGCTTTCCAAATTCCCTGTTGAGCTTTGCTCAGTCATGATATCCTGGTCCTTATGGAAAGCATCAATTCCCTTTTCCTCAAAATATTTTAAAAAATCATACTTTTCTACATTTCCTCTCAAAGTGACCAAGTTCACATTTGTCCATATTGCTCCATCTTCCAATGGCAGTCCCTTTTATACATTGTTTTACAGACATTACTGCCCCGTTCATATCATTAGCAAATTTACACAAATTGCGCAACAGCCCCATTATCCAAATCATTCATACTGATCTTAAACATTCGAACCCAGGCAAAGGACCATTATACTCCACTGATTATAGCTGTCAATTTAAATAAAAGGTGAATTTCATTTGGTATGTGCTGTCAGTTAACCAATGCTCCAATTAATTGAACCCCAGCTTTCTGTAGCAACTGCATGTGGGAACCTCTGCAGTGGCTACTGAGTGTAAGTATGTGTATATCAGTAAACAAAACTCCTTCAATCATTTAGGATATAGGGAAATGTAAAAAAAAGATAAAAATTAACTTTAGTATTTCTGCTTAGAATAGGACCCATAAATTCAAGGTTCAAGATTCAAGAAGGTGTAACGTCATTTCCAGTACACGTGTCAAGGAGAATGAAATAATTGCAGCCCAAAAAAAAACACAGTAAGATGAAGAACATAATAATAAAAACACATAATAAAAATAAATACATTGATTGTATGTCCGTAAAATGACACGAGGCACAGGGGTGTCTGTACATAAGGAAATGATAAAGTAGTGGTGGTGGGGGTGTGTAGGGGTTGGTTAATGGGTGGAGGTATTGATCAGCCTTACTGCTTGGGGAAGGTGACGTTTTTGAGTCTGGTGGCCCTGGTCTGGATGTTTAGTAGCCTCCTCCTTGATGGGAGTGGAAGAAAAAGTCCAAAAGCAGGAGATGTGGTATCCATCATGATATTACTAACCGTTTTACACTTTATACTTTACTTTATTGTCACCAAACAATTGATACTAGAACGTACAATCATCACAGCAATATTTGATTCTGCACTTTGTGCTCCCTGGAGTACAAATCGATAGTAAATATTAAAAATTTAAATTATAAATCATAAATAGAAAATAGAGAAGGGAAAGAAAGGTAGTGCAAAAAACCGAGAGGCAGGTCTGGATATTTGGAGGGTATGGCCCAGATCCAGGTCAGGATCCATTCAGCAGTCTTCCAAGAAGCTGTTCCCAAATCTGGCCGTATGAGTCTTCAAGCTCCTGAGCCTTCTCCTGGAGGGAAGAGGGATGAAAAGTGTATTGGTTGGGTGGGTTGTGTCCTTGATTATCCTGGCAGCACTGCTCCGACAGCGTGCGGTGTAAAGTGAGTCCAAGGACGGAAGATTGGTTTGTGTGATGTGCTGCGCCATGTTCACGATCTTCTGCAGTTTCTTTCGGTCTTGGACAGGACAACTTCCATACCAGGTTGTGATGCACCCTAGAAGAATGCTTTCTACGGTGCATCTATAAAAATTAGTGAGGGTTTTAGGGGACAGGCCAAATTTCTTTAGTTTTCTCAGGAAGTGAAGGCGCTGTTGGGCCTTCTTGGCAGTGAACTCTGCTTGGTTGGACCAAGTCAGGTCATTTGTGATATTGACCCCAAGGAACTTGAAGCTTTTGACCTGTTCCACTTGCGCACCACTGATGTAAATGGGGGTGTGCGGTCCGCTACTCCTCCTGAAGTCAACAACCAATTCCTTCGGCTTGCTGACGTTGAGGGTTAGGTTATTGTCTTCGTGCCACCAGGTTCTTAATTTCCTCCCTGTACTCAAACTCATCCAACTGGCTGTACACACATTGGTCATGTAGGATTTAAGTAAGTGTCCAGCAATCATGAGAACACAGCATACCACATATGCAATGGATTGAAAACTTTTCCAGCACCTTTCTGTATATATGATACTATGATCTATATTAATAGCCTATTTAAATCAATAAAGGTTACCATGGTGTGTGCAGCTTAGAACGAAACTTGCAGCTGATGGCATTCCCTGCTCTTGTCCTTGTGGGTGGCTGTGGAGGGCTGGACCCTTCATCAAGACTTCTCACTCCACAGATTTATTCCTCTCCTTAGATGCTACCTGACCTGCTGTGTCCTTCTGCCATTTTCTGTGTGTTCAGGATTTCTAGCATTGCAGAATCTCTTGTGTTTAAGACTTTGCAAACCACTCACTGTTACTCACACCACTCCTCAGCAGCAACAAGGGAGTAATCAGCAACTACTGTTGCTGACTGGTTGTCCTAGTATACACATTGGTCATGTAGGATTTAAGCAAGTGTCCAGCAATCATGAGAACACAGCATATCACATATGCAATGGATTGAAAATGAATGAAGGAGACAACCTGTAACTGGGTCCTTTGCAAACAACGCCAGCTTGATCATCAAGTTACTGATCTTGTAGATGGACAAAGAAGTTACTTAAGATATGTTACTTCAATTCTTGATAAAATAAAAACTGTTCTTCTTTTGATTAGGTTTTTTTCATGCCAGTACAGAAGATGTTAGAATATCTTTTTGTTCTTGAGCTTGGGAATTGTTCTCTTCTTGTTTTACTTAGGAATAGATTTAGGATTAAAGCAAACTTGTGCCAAATCTGGAGTCTGGAGAAATTCCTTTGAAACCTCCAGTACGGCTTTCAATTAAGAATATTTTAAGCTGATAACAAATAGTCTCAGTCTGCTTTTCCCTGGGACAGTCTGTGCCATTTGCCTCAGATCACATTAATTTTGAGTGAATTCCTCATGCAGGCATTAGTCTTCCTTTCAGATTTGAGCACCACCTGGCAACATTTTGTTTTTTCCCTATGTCACAGGTGTATAGTAGGGTGAGACCACTTGTGTCATTGTCATTGCCCTTCCTGAATTACACAATTAGCAGGCCATGTCCAACTTATAGATATTAAAAACACACAAAATGTATAAATCAACAGATATTCCTTTCATCCAAACCCATTACCTACTGATTCAAGATGTGTCCATTAAGCTAAGTCTAATATGACACAAATACAGTATTTTCTGTCAATGGATCACACAGTTTATAATTTAATCAAACCCAAGATCTAGTTAAGAATCACATAGAGTTTAATTATATGTTAATGCTTCATTGCCATCCTAACAGATATGGAGCAAAAGGCGGGAGGTTTGGAAGAATAAGGTTACTGTACTTTTCAGTATGATTCATGCCATTGACCTCATACAAATGTATGTAATAAATTGGAATTCTTAATATTGTTATTCTCCAGTTCATATTTTTAACTTGAATAAACATTTGAAGTACAAACGTTATACATAAAATAAATGTTGATGAAGTTCTTTAAAATTTATGGAAATTTTTTTATAGAATTTGTTGCTCCATGACTTTAATATCAGAAAGGCTGGGATCAACATGAAAGTTTATAATTGCATCATTACTAGCCCTGCATGTTTGGTATGATCATAATGTACAAGTTCTTTAAAGAATAAAGTTTTAAGGACACTCATATGTGCTGCATTTGTAACAAGTGGATACAGCTGACTATTCCATCAATCATTTGCAATCATTAGAAATTTTTCTGACAATCCCTGTATACTAATAATTCTAGAGTACCTATACATTTTAACTCTGGAATCTCAGTCACGACAGTAAATAATTGCCGTGATTATAGAAATACTCTTACAAAATAAGGTAGCTTCGAGTGAGGGAGTGATCTTGTAATTTGACAAAAATGCAGTAAAAATATTGCTGGTAAAGTTTAAACTTGTAAGGTATATCTACATTCTATTCCCTTAATATTGTTTTTAAACTTTAGGTCTCATCATAATGCTGTGTCACAATCCATTTAAACTTTGTGATAGTAGATATACAGCTGTAGATCAAGCATTCTCAGACTTCAAGGCTCATCATTTTTATTCGAACTGTAGAACATTTCAGAAAGTGGTGCTAAAGGATAAATTTCTTTTGCAAGTTATGCATTACTGTACATAATACTTGGCATCATTATTGCTAGGTGTTTATCTAAAGCATTCACCAGTGAGTTTACCACTGACACTCTAGTGTTATTATGTCCATTTCTGCCTGTAGCTGGGGAGTTAATCTTTGTAAATTCTCTGATGCTTTCTGCCTCTCTGTATCAACAGAGAGATGAGTGACAAAGCTGCGGTAATCTAACTCGTTCAGCATTTCCTTTGAGATTTTACAGATTAAAATGTATATTTTTTAATATATCAAAACAAAAATACAAAATAGAATGTGTCTACAGTTTTATGGCATTTTACAAAGCAGACAATATAAACATCACAACAAAAGTAAAATCATAATTTTCTGGAACGTGTTGTTCTTTTCTTATCATAATCTCAATATCTTCACCACTTTTAAAAATAATATCACATTAAAAACAATTTCACAGTAACATGAGCAAACAACTTTCTTCCAAATGGTAAGCCCAGTACTGCATAGCCACCAAAGTATGTTATTTTACTTTAGTTCCTTAATACTTCAGGACAGGTGATGTGTTCAAAGAGTAGAGCAGGCAATAAAGCACCTGAAAGGAAACTCGTATTTGACATCACTGCAGAACCTATGCCTCATTTGTATAGTGACTGGAAAAAATATCACATAATGAGTTAAATGATCAAAATTAGCAAGTAAATTAAAATATGAATATAAATTACAAAATTATTAATTTACAAATTGATATTATATTTAATTTTGTAAATGTGAATCTCAATGAAACTTTTGAAACACCTATTTTCTTTAAATTACTCTGTGCAGATTATGTGCTTTTAGAAGACTCTATAATTAAAACATGTGAAACATGCTCTGAGAAGAACACAAACAGGACTGTAATTATGACTTTGATGCCCTCATTCAGAGCATGCCCTCTTCCTATCTGTTATGAGTTCAAGTGGAAGATTATTTGACCTGGAATGTTTTTCTGAAATTTCACCTGTCATTCCGAGAGGGTGTCAGGAGTAAGTTTTTCACACAGAGAGTGGCGGGTGCGTGGAATGCAATGCCGGCGGTGGTGGTGGAAGCGGATACAATAGGGTCTCTTAAGAGCCTCTTAGATAGGTACATGGAGCTTAGAAAAATAGAGGCTATGCATTAGGGAAATTCTAGGCCGTCTCTAGGGCTGAAGGGCCTGTAATGTGCTGTAAATTTCAATGTTCTATGTTCTAAGACTGGCACTCAGTCAAATCTGTCGATGTGACATCAACAGGCAACACAGCCCAAATGGTTGCACTAACCAGAGATTGCACAGCTGCTTAATGCTAATAAGAAGGTGTTTGAGAAAGGGATTGCAAACTCGTAGGCATGAAGGCCTTTGTATGAAACAGCAACAGTAAGATTCCATAATGCATATCCAGTGCCTTACATGCTACGTCCTGAAGAGGATGGTGAACTGCAGAGCTTGAGGCGCCTGGTATTCTCTCCGAGGTTGAGCGGAGCGAATGGGTCATGGCCGCGGACATGGTGATCAAGAAAGGGAGGGCCAGAGCCATTCACCTATGTAGGGATTTCAAGGTGAGCATCAACTCAGTACTGCGCTCTGTGCAATATCCCTGGCACAAGTAGAAGACACTTTTGCACCTTTGGCAGGCGGGGAAAGGATTTCGAAGATTGACTTGTCATAAACCTATCTGCAAATGGAGATTGAGGAATCAAGCAAGAAGTTCCTCATAATCAGTTCTCACAAGGGACTGTTCCAGTATAATCGTCTTGTCTTTGGCATTGTATCAGGTCCAGCAATTTGGTAGAGAGCCATGAACCAAGTGCTCCAAGATTTCCCAGGAACACAATGTTACCTTAATGACATCATTGTGACTGGGAAAAGTGATGAAGAGCAGCTGCAGAAGCTTACCAGAATGAGAGAGTAAGGTCTGCATGCAAAGAGAGACAAATGTGAGGTTTTCAAGAATGAAATCTCATATTGTGGACATGTTATTGACAAGCGTGGCTTACATAAGTCACAAGAGAAGACTGAAGCAGTCCACAGGCACCCAAACCAGAAAATGTGTCACAACTCGGGTCATACTTGGGCCTTGTAAACCACTACATCGGCTTCTCCCAAACATTGCTGCAGTGCTGCATCCATTGAATGCACTGCTACAGACAGGAGCAAAGTGGGCTGGTCAGAAAGATGTGAAAGAGCATTCAAGGAAACAGAGACTAATGACATCAGAAGAACAGCTCATGCGTCCCCGTATTGTATCCGTGAATGATTCATTGGCCAAATCAAAGGTGATGATGAATCAGCATATAGGGGGCAGATTGAAAATCTGGCCGAGTTGTGCCACAACAGTAATCTCTCACTCAGTGTCAGCAAGACCATGGAGCTGATTATTGACTTCAGGAGGAGGAAACCAGAGGTCCATGAGCCAGTCCTCATCGAGGGATCAGAAGTGGAGAGGAGCAGCAACTTGTAATTCCTTGGTGTTATCATTTCAGAGGATCTGTCCTGGATCCAGCAGGTCAGTCCCATTACAAAGAAAGTGCAGCAGCACCTCTACTTCCTTAGAAGCTTGTGAAGATTCGGCATGCATCTAAAACTGACAAACTTCTATAGATGTGGGGAGGAGAGTGTAATATATGGATTTATTTATTTTATAGCAATGAACCCCCTCCCTTAAGTTGTCAACACACTTGCTGTTGTCTACACATGTGCATTGCTCTCTCTGTCATTGCAATGTGATTATACCAGCTGAAGCTGTCTCCTGCGTGCATGTTTTTATTTAATTGATATGCAGTTGTACAAAGACACAAAAATTGGTGATGAGTACGACCTGAATGTCAGAAAATATCACAAATTGCACCGACAGTTACGGGACAAAACAGCGAGAATTAAACAGCACGAGAAAGCCATCATGGACTCTAACAAAGGTGTGAATACAGTTCAAAGTACATAGTGAAAGACACACGGAATTTAAAGCAAGGATAACGTGGCGATGGCTTCAGTCGGGAAAGTTGATGAATTTGATAGTGCTAATGAAAGTTAGGAGTCATATATTGAGAGGGTGGAACTGTATTGTAACACCAACAACATGGAGGAGCAAAAGAAATCCCCAACGCTTCTGAGCTTAAATGGGTGCAAGGACATACAGTTTCTTACACAACCTATAACCCCTGCAAAGCCAGCAAGTAAACTGTTCAATGAAATTGGTAGAATTTTACAATCAACACACACAAAATGCTAGAGGAACTGAGCAGGCCAGGCAACATCTATGGAAAAGAGTATAGTCAATGTTTTGGGCCGAGACCCTTCAGCAGGACTGGAGAAAAAAAGATGAGGAGTCAGAGATAGAAGGTGGAGGGAGGGGAGGAAGTTGATAGGTGAAACTGGGAAGGGGAGAGGTGAGGTGAAGTAAAGATCTAGGAAGTTGATTGGTGAAAGAGATACAGGGCTGGAGAAGGGGGAATCTAATAGGAGAGGATAGATGGCCATGGAAGAAAGAAAAAGAGGGAGGAGCACCAGAGGGAGTTAATAAGCAGGCAAGGAGATAAGGTGAGAGAGGGGAAAGGGGATGGGTAATAGGGAAGAGGGACCATTATCAGAAGTTTGAGAAATCGAGCTCATAGCATCATGAAGCTACCCAGACAGAATATAATTTTTTGCTCCTCCAACTTGAGTGAAGCCTCATCATGACAATGAAGAGGCCATGGATAGACATGCCAGTATGGGAATGGGAAATGGAATTAAAATGAGTTGCCACTTCACAAGGTGCTCAGCAGTCTTCCAGTCTACGTTGGGTCTCACCATTGGCCACAGCGGGGGCACTGGATACAATAGATGACCCCATCAGACTCACCAGTGAAGTGTCGACTCACCTGGAAGGACTGTTTGGGGCCCTAAGTGGTAATGAAGGAGGAAGTGTAGGGGAAGGCATAGCACTTGTTCTGCTTGCCAGGAGGGAAGTCAGTGGGGAGGGTTGAATGGACCAGGGAGTCATGTAAGGAGAGATCCCTGTGGCAAGCAGAAAGTGGGGTGGGGAGGAGGGAAGGATGTGAATTTTACAAAATGACTTGGGCCTTAAAGCACTGGTAATAGCTGAGATATTTAGATTTTACAAAAAGAACCAGTCAAGGGATGAAAGCATTTCTGAATACATAGCAGAACTGTGCACACTCTCCCAGGACTGTGACTTTAGAGACGGAATTTCTGATGCATTAAGGGACAGGCTTATATGTGGCACGTATAGTCAAATCACTCCAAAGATGCTACTGTTCAAAAGAGACATAACCTTCGAATGGGCATTGACCATTGCAATATCGTTAGAGACTACAGCAAAGGATACAGCAGAACTACAGAAAAGGAGGTCAGAATGTGAAATGCACAAAATGTCCCTGAACAGTGCAAAAAGCTAAAAGTGTTATCAATGTGGCAACTCCTCCCATAATGCAAATGACCATTGGTTCAAGGAACAAGTGTGCAGAGACTGTCACAGACGAGGTCACATAGAGAGAATGTGCAAGGCATATAAAAAGCCCAACCAAAGAGAAAAACCACACAAGGTGAAGAGTTTCAGACACAAAGCTAAACAAATGCATAAAGTGACCGAGTGTGAAACAAACAACACAGAGTATGAGGAAGGTGAGCTGTCATTCACAGAATTACATAGTATTACTGAAGCAGATGACAAAATCATATGGATCACAATAGATGTTTCTGGTGTAAAACTAAAAATGGAACTGGACACAGAGTCAGCTTTGAATATAATTTCACAGGCTGACTACAACAGATTGTTTTCTAAGCTTCCATTAGAGAAGACCTCAGTGATGCTAAAGACCTACACAGGTGAAAAACTGTCTCCCAAAGGCAAACTGAAGGTAAATATGATGTAGTTAGAGCTTTATATATTGAAAAATGGAGGGCCAGCACTTTTCGGAAGTGAATGGGTGAGATAAATCCAACTATCCGGCACTCAGTCAAAGCTCTCAATGTGGCATCAGCAGGGGACTGCAGCCCACATGGTAGCACTAACCAGGGATTGTCACAGCTGCTTAAAGCTAATGCAAAGATGTTTGAGAAGGGAATAGATAAAAAGATCGAAGGCTTAACCAAATGCTGTTCTGGATGCCAAAAAATTCAAAATGCACCCCTACTGGCACTATTACGCCCAATGAAGTGGCCATCTTCACCATGGCAAAGAGTACATATTGACTTTGCTGTGCAGTCATGGACTCCATGTTCCTGATTGCTGTGGATCTCATTCAAAGTGGCCAGATGTTATTCGAATGAAGTTAAACTCTTCAACAAAGACTGCCTCTGCCCTGAGGACTATCTTAACCAGAAATGGCTTACCAGAGCAAATTGTGAATGACAATGGACCACAATACAGGTCAGAAGAGTCCTGACTGTTCATGAAGAAAAATGGCATCAGACATTTAAAGTCACCTCCTCACTACCTAGCAATGAATGGGCTAGCTGAAAGGTTTATCCAAACCCTCAAGAAGTCAACTAAAGTGATGGACAATGAGGACATTTCTCTACAGCACCACGTGGACAACTTCCTTTTTGTGTATTGGAACTCTGTTCATGCGACGACAAATCAAATATCTGCAATGCTATTCATGAGCAGGAATCTGAGATCTCACATAGACCTCTTGAAACCACGTCTACGGAGGAAAATACAGAATAAACAGTTCAGCCGGTTGCCAGTGAAGCAGCAAGGAGCTTCGAGATTGGACAGGAAGTCCTAATGCATGATTACCGAGAAGACAAATGGACACCCAATAGGATAGCTGCAAGAACAGGTCACTGATGTACACAGTGAATGTTGGAGATCAGACATGGAGATGTCATATGGACCAAGTATTGGATGTTCAACCGAAGAACAAGCCTGAGTCGACTACATCCAACAAAACTGACACTTTACAGTCACTGGACTTACCTCTCTGTGATGACCATGTCTCTGACAGCAACATGACACCAGAAACAAAGATGTTATGGTTCCGTTTGGTTGTTCCCCTTTAACGCTCCTTTCTCCCTGATTATGCCCTAATTTCAGCCATTAGATTTCCAATTGCTGCTAGATTACTTAATTTCTGTACACCTGGTTTGCATCAGAGACTGTGAAATAAGTACAATGGCGTCATTACGCAGGTTGCCAGTTTGTTGGTCTATTCTTGTGTGATACTTCGTTCTCTCAGCTGCTTAGAACCGTTAGTTCTAAGTTTAGTTCCAAGTTCTGCTCTAGTTTCAAGATAGTCCCTGTAGATCCTGTCTCCTTGTCAAGATTCCTCTGGCTTGCTGTTCTACGTTCACGTCTATGCCAGCATCCCCATCTCAGTCGACGTGCCAGTGTCCTGCACTTGGGTTCTCCTCAGTCGCCCCGTGCAACAGAAGAACGTTTTCTCAGACAAGACACCTGCCAAGCCTGATGTCACTCCATAGGTCCAGAGGCATAATCCTGGCAGAAACAGGCCACCACCCAAAAGACTGAATCATTAGAACCGTGAAGTTCGTTATGGACTGTTCTTGTGAAAGTATGTTTATTTGAATATTGTTTGTTAAAGGGAAATTGAGTATGTTTTGTACATATATAGTTTTATGTTGCATTAATCTGAAGGGGGAGGAAGAGTAATGTTGGGATCTATTTCTTTCAGAGCAATGACCCTCCCCCTTAGCACTAGGTATTGATCTGTTTTCTGCAAGTGAGCTGTTATCTATGCATGTGCATTGTTCTCTCTCTTGCTGGTTGCAATGTGACTACACCAATGAAAGGCATCTCCCGCATGAGTGCTTTTATTTATTTGCTATGTAGTTGTGCACAGACACATCCTTTCTATACCCCTCATAATTTTATGTACCTCTATCAAATCGCCCCTTATTCTCCTGTGCCCCAGGGAGTGAAGTCTTAACTTATTCAACCAATAACTCAGGGCTTCAGTCTCAGTAACATCCTTACAAATTTCCTCTGTTCTCTTTCAGTCTTGTTGATATCTTTCCTGCAGGGGGGTGACCAGATCTGCATACAGTACTCCAAGTTTGACCTCAGCAACATCCTATACAACTTATACAACTCCTGTCCTCCATACTTTGATATATGATGCCACTTTTAAGGAATTATGTATTTGTATTAAGAATTATGAATCTTTCATCTGTTCTGAAGACTTCCAGGTGGGTATTTAATGAAAAACTGCAAATTGCCTGCAATATGTAGGCGAGTAGTAGGCTCTGGGGAGAATTGATGGGAATTTGGGGCAATTATGTAGAACTAGTGTGGCTGGGTCCTTAATGGTCATAACAGATTCAGTGGAGTGACAGGCCCAATTCTATGTTGTATAAACCCATGACTAAAATTATCAGCTCTGCTTTCAAACACCTCATGGATTCATCCGTTTTAATCTATGTAATCTCCTCTGACCTTGCAATTCTTGGAAATAGCAGCACTCCTTTAATTCTTCTACATGCTGTCTTCCCTTCCAAGGCCCAAAGCATGATAAAACCTTTTCTAATCCTGCCACTTCATGCTTCAATAAGGTGCATGCTACCTGACTGGATTGCAAACTTAGTTAACAACTTGTCTCTGGAATGTCTGAATGTACACATAATTTTAGCACATTAAATAGAATGTAGAAGTATCAAGAGTAATAAGTGAAAATTTGCTGATGCTATAAAGATATGTGGCAATGTGGATTTTGAAGCTAATGTAGAGGCTTCAGGGGATAACAACAAATTATGAAAACAGATGGGTGTGGAAAAAAAGATAACATGCAAAGTTCTCTACACAGTCATAGCCATGCAGCATGAAACTTTATCCTTCTGCATCATTTACTAATCCCATTTTATTCTCTCCACATTGCCATCAACTCCTCCCAAATTATCGATTCAACATTCAAGATTGAAGATTGTTTAACATCATTGCCAATACACAAGTATAAAGGACAATGGAATAATTGTTACTCCAGATCTGATACAGCACAAAAATAACACAAAAGATAAAGAACACAAAGTAATAATAAAAAGCACAATAGATATAAATACATAATCGAGCTTATTTATGTAGCCCGCTCTTCAGGCTCGTATGGAAACTTGGCTCATCGCCAACCTCGCTAACAGCCACGGGACTCAGTAGCCACTTTTCATAAACAATAGGTATCTAGGGTTGGTATGATCTGAGGTTCAAACAAACAGGAACGTTGTGATGCTCCAATTAAAGAAACCTCAATTTGAGCAAGTGCTGCATAATTACTGGCTATACACAGTTGTTAGTCGGCAAGAAATAACAAAACATACACTGCATAAAGTTATAAAAAAAGTATGTTTACAAATTTTAGCTTTATTGAACAGTTAATAGGAAAAAGCAAAGGGAAAAAAATAAAAGGTCCCGTTACAATTAAACCAGTCTAAATGTGTCCATTGGTGTAGTTCATATTGAAGTTGCCTTTTATGCCCACTCTGGACCCATGGTCTGCTTGAAAGCACATACAACCTTCCGAACTTCGCTTGAAATCCATCTTGAACAAATGGGGGCTGTCTCTGGAGTATTAGACCTTCATCCTTGGAGCCATTTATCTGCACAAAGCACCTTGTGCAACGGGGATGTTCCTTCCCAAGGCATCCTCGGCCATCTTTTCTCCTGTCCTCTCTGCAGCACCCACCAAAAAGAAGATGAACCCCACCAATTTCTGTCACAAATCTCTCTCCACCCAGCTGTCTCTAGATCTTTCTCCCAATTCCACCATCCTGATTGGTTGACACAACATTCCTGAGTTGAACATCACAGCCCCTTATCTTTTCCTGAAACTCAAACATGCTACCAGCAAGACACTCTGCTTCTACAGAAAGCCACTAATTGAAATACCCTACAGCATTAGCAGTAAAGATCTTAACCAGGGCATTAGATATACATAGATTGATTGTATGTCCATAAAGTGATGCTAGGCATGGGGGTGTCTGTACATAGGGTGACTGACAGAAAATAATAAAGTAGTTGTGGTTGGGAGCTTGGAGGAGTGAGTTAGTGAGTACTGATCAGCCTTTCAGCTTGGGGAAAGTAGCTGTTTTTGAGTCTGGTGGTCCTGGTGTGAATGCTATGTAGCCTCCTCCTTGATGGGAGTGAGACAAATAGTCCTTGTGCAGGTAGGCTGGTGCCAGTGATACGCTGGGCTGATTTGAATAGGCATTGTAGAATGTTCCTGTCCACCACAGTGTAGTTTCTGTACCAAGCAGTGATGTAGCTTGACAGGATGCTCTCTCCTGCACATCCCTAGAATGATATGAGTATGGAGGTGCAAAGTCCAGCTCTCTTCAGCCGCCTCTGAAAGTAGAGGCATTGGCCAGCTTTCCTGACTGCGTAAGATGTGTTCTGGGACCATGGGAGGTGGTATGTGATGTGAACTCACAGGAGTTTGAAACAGCTTGCGGTTTCCACTGCTGTGCCATCAATGTACAGGAGGGGTGTGAGTGAAATGAGTTCTCCTGAAGTCAATAAAGATCTCCTTTACCACCGATCTACAAAGCCAGATCAACATTACAGTGGCAAATCAACCTGTTGGGTATTTAATATCTCAGTAATATTGTAAGTATATAGTTAAATAATTATTTAACTGAGCAAGAATGATGAATCAATTATTTATGGATTATATGTAAAAGTACATGAATAGCATACGTCATCAAGCCACCACATCATACATGCGCGCCTCACTTCAAGTGAAAACTAAAGTAAGACACACATTCCCAACTCGTGTTTCCCTTTCAATTAGTTTTATGTTTTGGAGTTACGAAACATAACCCAGTCTATCAACCCTTCTAATTTTTAGAATGTGAAGGGAACCAGAGTATGAGGAGAACACCAACACAGTTATAGTGAGAACTTGCAAACTCTACACAAACAGCACTAGAGGTCAGGATTCAATCCTGATCACTTGAGTTGTGACTTAGCAACTCAACAAGCTACACCACTGCTCTGGCACTTTGTCAGAGAAAAAAAATTAGAACATCTGTATCCTGTATCTAAGACTAAATGAGTATTGCTCAAACCCCTCCTATTCTTCGGCACGATAGCTTAAAGTGGCACTTTGAAACGTCTTCAGTAATGGGAATTGCATCATTCAAAAGTGATTTCAGGGTATTACACAGGACTTTAGTGGAAAATGCAATTATTTTCGAAGTTGGCCTTTATGCTAGTTGATTTTGTTTTCATAACGCATTTGAGTGGGTGAGTGGGTGAGAGGTTGAAAGGTTCAGAGGACCTGAGAGGTCCTGTACATTAATCACAGTAAGTTAATAGGCAGATAGAGTGAGCAATTAGGAAGTAAAATGGTGCATTGACCTTCATTGAGAGTAAATTTTAGTACAATGCCACATGAATTAATACCAACTGAAACAAATACTGTTTGCTTCTAAACAATACCTTATCTTTTGTTCAATGCATTGTAGGAAGATGGACAAAGTTCATTAAGTCCCACTGCATTCCACTTTTCTGGTTAAATACATTCAGTGGCCACTTTACTAGGTATACCCCCTGCTTGATAATGCAAATATCTAATCAGCCAATTGTGTGTCAGTAACTCAATGCATAAAAGCATGCAGACGTGGTCAAGAGGTTAAATTGTTGTTCAAACCAAATATCAGAATATGAAAGAAATGTGATCTAAGTGACTTTGACTATGGAATGATTGTTGGTGCCAAATGGGGTGGTTTGATTATCTCAGAAACAGCTGATCTCCTGGGATTCTCATGCAAAACAAAGTGCAAAATTCGAAGTTCAGGGTAGATTGATTATCAAAGTGCACATATGTCACCATATACAACCCTGAGATTCATTTTCCATTATAGAATAATAACCATAATAGAATCAATGGAAGACCACACCAACCTGGGTGTTCAACCAGTGTGTGAAAGACAACAAACTGTACGAATGCAAAAAGAAAGAAATAATAATAATTAATATTATAATAAATAAGCAATACATATCAAGGACATTAGATAAAGGGTCTTTGAAAGTGTGTCCATAGGTTGTGGGAACAGCTCAATGATGAAGTGAAGTTGAGTGGGGTTATCACCTTTGGTTCAGGAGCCTGATGGCTGAGGGGTAATAACCTGTGGTGTGAGTCCTTAGGCTCCTGTACCTCCTTCTTGATGGTCACAGTGAGAAGAGAGAATATCTTGGGTGATGGGGTCCCTGATGTTGGATGCTGCTATCCTGTGACAATGCTTCATGGAGATGAGCTCAGTGGTGGGGAGGACAGAGGAGAATGACCAGCCTGTTTCAAGCTGACTGGAAGGTGAGAGTAACTCAACTAACCATGTGTTACAACAGTGGTGTGTGGAAGATCGTCTCTGAACACACAACACATCGAACCTTGAAGTGAATGTGCGACAGCAGCATAAAACTATAAACATACACTCAGTGGCCACTTTGTTAGGTACATGGGGGTATCTAATAATGTGGCCACTGTAGGTATATTACTGCACAGAATGAAGATGCTTAGAGAATTTTAATGTTTTTATGGCAGTCCTTGTGGCGAGAGAGTATAGTAAATTGGAAGCATTAGCAGTGTACTTTAGATTCAGCATTTAGCACTGTCGGTCTCCATTGTTAGCTTTTGACTAGGGTGAAATTTCTTCGGGGCTGCGAACCTGATCATGACTGGAACGACTGTCAGATTAGCTATTGCTGCTCCTACTGCAAATTGACATTGTTGCAGTGGGCATATAAAATCTGATTAAATCACCACCCGCATTACCTATAAAATCTAAGCAATGAGAGGGGAACTAATAAATATCACTAGCAACAACATTTAGTATTGTCAACAGAGATACAGTGTGACTAATATGAGTCATTCCATAGTATCCTCCCTGCCAATGATATAATGAGATGACCAACTGATACTAGCAATATTATTTTCAAATGACTCTTGCTGCCCTGTACTACTGTCCTCTCCAGTTTGACGCTCTTTCTGACAACAGAGTGGCCAAAACAGCGCAGAATGCTCCAACCACATTGTTATATAACTGTAACATTATGTCTTAAATCCCAAACCCGATGCCCTGACTGTTGAAGACCAGCACACTAAATGCCTTCTTCACCGTTGCCTCTACTTGCATGGCTCCTTTCAGTGAACTATCGGTTGCATTTCCTAGGGGGAGGCAAGGCCAAGAATATGGCCTGAGGTCTAGTAGTAGAAAGAAAGTTGATGACTCTCTGAAGAACAACAGCAACGCCAAGCTCTCCATTAGAAATGGTATTCTTAGGAGACCAGCAGACATTGTTCAGCTTTAATGTGTCCCAGACTATAGATCACAAGACAAAGGAGCAGAAGTAGGCCATTCGGCCCATCGAGTCTGCTTCGCAGCTCCCCCATGAGCTAAACTATTCACCCATCTGGTTCCAATTTCCGGCTTTTTCCCCATATCCCTTGATACCCTGACTAATTAGATACCTGTCAATCTCCTCCTTAAACATCCTCAATGATCGGGCCTCCACAGCCATATGTGGCAACGAATTCCTGAAATCCACGACCCTCCGGCTAAAAAAATTTCTCCTCATCTCTGTTTTAACTGGGTACCCTCTAATTCTAAGACTATGGCCTCTTGTTCTGGACTCACCCACCAAGGGAAACAACCTTTCCACATCTACTCTGTCCAACCCTTTCAACATTCGAAACGTTTCTATGAGATCCCCTCTCATTCTTCGATACTCTAATGAATACAATTTAAGAGCCGACAGACGCTCCTCATATGTTAGCCCCTGCATTCCAGGAATCATCCTCGTAAATCTTCTCTGCACTCTCTCCAACATCAGTATATCCGTTCTAAGATAGAGGGCCCAAAACTGCACACAGTATTCCAAATGAGGTCTCACTAATGCCCCATAGAGCCTCATCAACACCTCCTTACTCTTATACACTATTCCTCTTGAAATGAATGCCAACATAGCATTCACTTTCCTTACCGCCAATCCAACTTGGTGGTTAACCTTTAGGGTATCCTGCACGAGGACCCCCAAGTCCCTTTGCACTTCTGATTTTTGAATTTTCTCCCCATCTAAATAATAATCTGCCCGATTATTTCTTCTTCTGAAATGTACAACCGTACATTTGTCAACGTTGTATCTCATCTGCCATTTCTTTGCCCACTCTCCTAAGCTGACTAAGTCTCTCTGCAACCTTTCCGTTTCTTCAACATTTCCTGCTCCTCCACCTATTTTGGTGTCATCCGCAAACTTGGCCACAAAACCATTTAATCCATAATCCAAATCATCGATATACATCATAAAAAGAAGTGGCCCCAACACTGACCCCTGCGGAACGCCACTAGTAACTGGCAACCAATCAGAATAGGATCCCTTTATTCCCACCCTTTGCTTTCTGCCTATCAGCCAATGCTCCACATAATTCCCCTTTTGCGACTTGCAGGTCCACGCCAGCTCAAACACACCCCTCACCCACAACGGCCGTCTGCTTGAATGATTCAATGTCACCCAAGGAATGAACGCAGTGCTCCAGCTACACAACAATCTACAGCATGGACAGCATATACTTATTTCTGACTTTGGTCCCTCTTCGCCTGGAAAACTGCCCTAAATTGGCTAACAGATGGTTGAGATATTACTGAGTCAGCCCAAGGCTCCAAAGAGTCAATAAATCTTGAATGGATTGCTGCCTGACCCAATAGCTGCTGTGGGATGAGATTGTTAATATACTACCTCCAGATTATCTCCGTGTGCAACAAAGCAGGTTGGCCTTGTCGGGCATGCTTACCCACACCTCGCAATCTGGTGTGTGTAAGCATACCCAACAAGGCCAACCTTCACAACTTTTGCTTAGCAATTTTTTTTTTACCTGACACTAAATAAAACCCCTTTGCATTAAAGTGGTTTTGCAGTTTAGCGTCTGTTTTTTCTCCAACTGGTGATTCTCGTTGGGGATGCCTACCCACACTTTATAGCGAGGTGCGACATTGTGCACTGCAGTTCCTTGTATTGTGTAAAGCAGGCTTGTCAATGCACCAAATATCCTTTCATGTTTCAACACCAGGCTTTGCCTAAAGTAGCATTTAGTACTGACTCTGAAGACTATTAATATACGGACACCCTCCCTAGGGTGTCCACCAAATTGCAGCATACTGGTGCTCTCTGCCCTTGCAGTACATGGCCATATCAGGCACAATGATTCAGCACACTCTGGTCTTCTTTTCCTTCTTCACCTGCTTCCATATGCTCCTGTTGCTCCTCCTTCTGTTCAGGGAGCTGGATTGCACTGGTTTACCACAAAAAGCAGCTGCTTTATTTAGACTTTGCTAGATCTCATTGCTATATGATGAAAAGCATGTTAATTTGCTTGTGTATGAAGCACCATCAAAAGATACCAGTCATGACCTATTGCTGCAAATTCTGTGGTACATGAAGCCAAGAAACAGTCTTTCCTTTACATGTTCTGCACTTGCTATGTGCATGGAAAAATATGGTCAGATGCAGCAGTAGTTTCAGAGTATGGGGAGATTACAAGATAAGGTTTAGTGGCGGATATTAGGTCATCTCTTGTGGGGGTGCCGAGAAACTCCGGGGATCTGGAGATCTGATTGAGTCATTAGGAAAATGCATTATTAGCTGTTGGAAGAGGCAGGGATTATTCTTGCAACTTAGTGGGAGGGTGAAATGTTGTCCTGTCAAATATTAAGAGCATGATTAGAGGAGTGGTAAAAGCAAAGCTTGTGAAACCCCCTTCTACCAAGCATCTCTAGAAATTCAGCTCGTTAGCCCCTTGCTAACAAGGCAATAGACTCAGCAGTTCGAAAACTATCTGTCTTGAATTCCATACGTCTAGGGTTGATATGACTTGGGACCCGCCAGACCGCAAGAGCCGGGATGTTTTGTCCACCCGCATCTCAATCTGAGCGAATACTGTGTAAGTGTTGCTGTTGGGCAAGGGAATAATGGATTGTACACCATGTACAATTATAAAGAAAATATATTTACAAATATCAGCTTTATTGAACATTTAGGAAAGGAAAAAGAAAAAAATAAAAAGGGCCAATTACAGTTAACCCAGTCCAAATTTGCACATAAGTTGGAGCTCACCTTAAAGTTGTCTTTAGCTCATGTGCTGGACCCATGGTCGGTGTGAAAGTATACGCCATTTTCTGAATGTTGTTCAAATCCATCTCAAACAAATGGGCTCCTCCATGGGAGTACCGGTCCTTTCTCCTGAAAGCCATTCACCTGCATCAAGCACCTTGTGCAACAGGGACAGCATCCTCAGCCATTTTTCCTCCTGTCCTCTCCCAGATCCCACCAAAAAGACATCAACCCATACCAGTGTCCATCACAAAAACCTCTCTGCCCAGTGTTCTCTAGAACCTTCTCCCAATTCCACCATCCTGAATGCCTGGCACAACACTCCAAAGTTGAACAATAGCCCCTTATCTTTAGCTCAAACTCAAACAGGCTGAAAGCAAAACAGACTGCTCTTATAGAACTGCTAAAATCAACTTCCTGCAGCATAGAAGTAAAAACCTTAACCATGGTGTTGCACTTGCGATTAGATTCTGAATGCAGTGCAGGATCTTGAAACAGGAGTTGATGATTGGTGAGAGAGGGAAAGATGTATTTAATGTGGAAGAGCTATCATTTAGCCTACTTGAGGACCTATTCGAGGTATGTTCCCAATGTTAAATTATTTAGCCTGGGACCTTTGATTAATGATGGAGTGGGCCTTGCACACTGTGAAGGTTTGCTTCTACATCAGTGAGCCAAACCATTCATGGGCCACAGCAGAATTCTTTTAAATCATGAAAGAGGCATTAAGATGTGAATTGTAGACTAATGGACATTATTACAAGTCAAACACACGAAGTACATGAAGGAACGCCATGGACTCTTGGTTCAATGCACAAGTTGCAAATTTCCTCCATTAAAATTTTCATTGGAAATTAGTTGTAAGGTACATGAACATTGTCCTCTGCAACAGGATTTCTGGGCCAGTTTTATTCATTAAAGAAAACTTTGGTGATCAAATAAAGAACACTGTTGTGATGCTTGAAATGATTGTTTAGCCCAATTACTCCTCTTAGCACTGATTATGGGCAGATAACTACGCATGTGCATTAATCTGTTCTCTCTCTCTCTCTCTTCAATATGATTACACCAGTTAGAGCCACCTCCGCTTGTGTGTCTTTATTTAATTGATATGTAGTTGTACAGACACAACAAATTGGCGACAAGTGAAAACCTGAATGTCAGCAAATGTCACCAACTGCACAGACAGTTACAGGACGACAGACTTCGGAGGAAGGGGGAGAGACAGTGAGAGGAAAGAATGAATCAGTACGGAGAAGACAGTCACTGACACCAAGAAAGGGCACATGATTAACTGTATATACACAGTGAAAGATGCAGACCTAGCAAAATTAAAGTGAAAATAACGTGACAATGGCCTTAGTCAGGTAAGTTGACAAATTTGATAGTGCTAATGAAGACCGCGAACAGTATATCAAGAGGGTTGAAATGTATTGTAATGCAATTGACCTGGATGAGGAAGAGAAAGCCTCCATGCTTCTTCGCTTAATGGGTGCTAAAACGTACAATCTCTTATAAATTAACAACTCCTGAAAAGTCAACAAACAAGAACTTCGATGGAATTGTTGCAATTTTACAGAACCACTTGAGCCCAAAACTGCCAATAATAGCTGAAAGATTTAGACTTCACAGAAGGAACCAGAAAAGGAATGAAAGCATTTTTGAATACTCTGTAGTACTGTGCAAACTTTCTCAATACTGTGAGTTTAGAGATGGATTTTCTGACGCATTAAGAGACAGGCTTGTACATGGCATGCCTAGTCAAAGCACTCAAAAGAGGCCACTGTCTTAAAGAGACCTACCCTTGGAAAGGGCATTGACCATTGCATAAAGTGACTGAATGTGAAATTGAATCAGATAACACAGAGTCTGACAAAAGTGAACTGGCATGCCTAGAACTGTATAGCATTACAAAAGCAGGTCACAAAACATATGGATCACAACAGATGTGTCTGATGTAAAACTGAAAATAGAGCTGGTTACAGGGTCAACTTTGTCCATAATTTCATACACAGATGACAACAGACTGTTTTCTAAGCTGCCCCTTGAAAAGACTTCAGTGATGCTAAAGGCCTACAGAGGTGAGGAAGTTTCTCCCAAAGGCAAACTGAAAGTGAATGTGATGTACGGAGGCATACCAACGAGACTGGCACACAATCAAAGCTCTCAATGTGGCATTAATAAGCAACTGCAGCCCAGATGGTAGCACTGATCAGTGACTGTCTCAGCTGCTTAATACTAATGAGAAGGTTTGAGAAGGGAATTCGTAATCTCAGGGGCATGAAGGCCAGAAATGAACTGGACGAACTGCAACACCAAGATTCCATAAAGTGCGTCCAGTGCCTTACGCACTACATCCTAAAATGGATCATGAATCTTCACAGCCTGGAGGCATCTGGCATTCTCTCCAAGGGTGACTGGAGCGATTGAGCCATTGCCATTGGCCCAGTGATCAAGAAAGGAAAAGCTGGAACTTTTTGCATATGCAGTGCTTTCAAAATGAGCATCAGCCCTGTGCTGCGTACTGTGCAGTATCCTCTGCCACAACAGAAGACATTTATGCATCTTTGGCAAGCGGGGACATGTTTTCAAAGATTAGCTTGTCAGCAGTCTATCTGCAAATGGAGACTGAGGATTCAAGCAGGAAGCTCCTCACAATCATCCCTCACAAAGAACTGTTCCAGAACGATCATCTCATCTTTGGCGTTGCATCAACTCCATCAATTTGGCAAAGAGCCATGGACCAAGTGTTCCAAGATATCCCAGAAACACAACGTTACGTTGATGGCATCATTGTGACTGGCAAGAATGATGAAAAGCACCTCCAGGACCTTGGTAAAATGCTTAGCAGGGTGAGTGAGTATGGTCTGCGCACAAAGACAGAGTAATGTGAGTTTTTCATCAATGAAACCTCGTATTGTGGACATGTCATTGACAAGCAGGGCTTACATAAGTCACAGGAGAGGATTGAAGCAGTGCTACAGAAAAATGAGTCACAACTCAGGTCATATTTGAGCCTTGTAAACTATTACCACCAGTTTCTCCCAAACATTGCTACAGTGCTGCACCCATTGAATGCACCATTGCAAACAGGAACAAAGTGGGAATGGTCAGAAAGATGTGAAAGAGCATTCAAGGAAACAAAGGAAATAAGAGATGAACTGCTCACCTAATAAGATCTATCTCTGCCCATCAGACTGGCGTGAGATGCATCCCCTCATGGCATTGGAGCTGTTTTGTCACACACTATGAAAGATGGATCTGAATGTCCGATTGGATTTGCTTCAAGATCACTGATGAGCACAGAATACAACTATGCACAGATCAACTGAAGAGCCCTTAATCCAATATGGGGAATAAAGGAGTTCCACCAGTACCTCAACAGACAAAAGTTTGCTCTTGTGACAGATCACCAGCTCCTTGTGTCCATTTTCAATCCCAGGAAGGGAATTCCAGTGATGACTCCTACCCGGTTACAACATTGGACACTATTCCTAGGAGCCCACTCTTATCACATAGAGTTCAAGGGTAGCAAACAACACAGCAACACTGATGACTTGTCGTCTCTTCCACTATTGGCAACTGAAGAAGAAAAGTCTTCATTCTGTGACGCAGCAGAAGTGTTCCACACTGCATTGGTGGACCACTTGCCAGATTGAAAATTTGGTCAAAAGCTGTTCAGGATGGCACAAGGTTCAAAGTGCACGCCCGGAGGCACCTTTACACATGTGGGAGTGGCCATCATCAATATGGCAAAGAGTGCTTATTGATTTGCTGGGCCACTTATGAACTCCACGTTTCTTTCCTTTATTTTTGCGTGTGCCTGCGTGCGTGCGCATCTGTGCGTGTGCATCTGCGTCTGCGTGTGCCTGCGTGCGTGCGCGTCTGTGCATGAGTGTCTGCGTGTCTGTGGGTGCATCCATGATGTCTTTTTCAAGTCACAGAGAGAGAGAGAGAGAGAGAGAGAGAGAAACTGTGTGGTGCGCCACTCCTCACACAGACATTTTTGCAGTATTTCCCCTTTGTTTTACAAGGTCGAGTTGCGATCTCGACACTCAACCCGGCATGGATGGAAAGCGTACTCGGGGGCGGACTCGACTAGTTTTGAACCCGGGAATCTCCGCTCCAGGGTCCGGCACCAATGTCGTTGCGCCACCAGCTGGCCCAAGAACTCAATGTTTCTGATTGCTGTGGATGCTCATTCGAAGTGACAGGAAGTTATACCAATGGAGTTAACCAGCTCTGAAAAGACTTTTTCCGCTCTGAGGACTATCATCTCCAGAAACAGCATACCTGAGCATATTGTGAGCAACAATGGACGACAAAATACGTCAAAGGAATTCTGACTATTCATGAAGAAAAATGGCATCAAACATTTCAAGTCAGCTCCTCACTACACAGCAACAAATGTGTTAGCTGAAATGTTTATCCAAACCTTCAAGAAGTCCTTTAAAGTGATGGACATTTCTCCACATCACAACGTAGACAATGTCCTTTTTGTGTATTGGAACTCTGCTCATGTGATGACGTATCAAACACCGGCAATGCTGTTCATGAGCAGGAATCTGAGATCTCACATGGACCTCCTGAACCAGAACTACAGAGCGAAGTGCAGAATAAACAGTTCAGCCAGTTGCCAAGTGAATTAGCAAGGAGCATCAAGATTGGACAGGAAGTTCTAGCACATGATTGCTGAGAAGACAAGTGAACACTCAGTAAGACAGCTACAAGAACTGGACCACTGACATACATTGTTTATGTTGGAGATCATACATAGAGACATCACGTGGACCAGTTCTAGGATGCTCAGTCGAAGAATACACCTGAGTCAACTGCATCCAACAAGATGGACACATTACAGCCACTGGATTTACCTCTCAGTGATGATCATGTCTCTAACAGCAATGTGACACCTGCAACAGAGAAAGATGTCTTTAACAAGATGCCTGCCAAACCTGATACCCCTCCACAGGTCCAGAGGAGCTATCCTGAAAGAAACAGAACACCACCCAAAAGACTGAATCTTTAATACTGTGAAGTTAGTTATGGACTGTTATTGTGAAAGCATGCTTATTTGAATGTGGGTTGTGAAAGGGAAATTGAATGTTTTGTTACATATACAGTTCTATGTTACATTAATCTCAAGGGGGAGGAAGTGTAATGTGAATATACCAGTTAAAGCTACCTCCGTGTACATGCCTTTATTTAATTGATATGATATGTACAACCGTCACTGTGGCAAAAGGTGGAATGATAATGTTAAAAGGTCATTTTTGGTAGAACAATTGCAGGGTTTTCAAGCCATTATATTATAATGCAAACCCAAGAAAAATAGCAAAGCAATAATATTATCATTTCATTCACATGACATCATAACTGTGAAGACTAAAAAGTTTGGATTGTTTCTATCTGCCATCTGACCCTACTTCATGGTATTTTCTTTAAATAAATTTTCTTCATAAATTAACCATATTTTGTCTTCTATTTTGCATCTATCATCAGTTGGCATCACTGTATGTTGCCTTTAAGTTTGCTAATAAATAATTCAGTGTTTATTACCAGCAAATTGTGTGGTTAGATATTCAAATATATTTTTCTCTAGTGTGAAGTTCAATTAAAATGATGGAAAATTTATGCCACATTAGGTATTCAGTCCATTGTGTCTGTGCTGGTTGTAAATGTAGCTAGCCTAATCCCACCTTCTAACAATAGGTTCCACTGTCCTGCAAGTCACAGTTTTTCAAGTACACATCCCTGTACTTTTAAGCAACACACATAAAAATTGCTGGTGAACGCAGCAGGCCAGGCAGCGTCTATAGGAAGAGGTATAGTTGACGTTTCAGGCCCAGAACCTTCGTCAGGACTAACTGAAAGAAGAGATAGTATAGATGCTGCCTGGCCTGCTGTGTTCACCAGCAATTTTTATGTGTGTTGCTTGAAATTCCAGCATCTGCAGATTTCCTTGTGTTTGCGCCTGTACTTTTAAAGTATGCTGATGACTCCACCCTCAATCACTCTATCAGACAGTATTTTCCAGATACCCACCATTCTCTGGTGAATAAAAAAGATATCCTTGCCTCCCATTAAATTATTCTACCAATTATTTCATAAATACCTTACCTCGCTTTTGACCCCTCTGCTAAGGGAACAAAGTCATTCCTATCACTTCATCCAGATTCCCTTTGTACAATGGTACATAATGGTAACTTCAGAATGATACTTCCTCATTGCAACACAACAAATTTGGATCAAGAACCATCAGAATTCTGAACCTTACTGGTTTGATCCAATTTTTCAGCAGAGAGTGAAAAAACAAAATTTCTGGTAAATGACAAATTGTGATGTACAGTGTTCTTCTTGAATTACAGTTAGTATTCAGAGCAAACCTCTGTGCCACAATTTATTGTGCTCTTATTAAAGATAACCAATGTAATAAATAACCAAACAACAGGAATTTTGCAGATGCTGGAAATTCAAGCAACACACATCAAAGTTGCTGGTGAACGCAGCAGGCCAGGCAGCATCTCTAGGAAAAGGTACGGTCGACGTTTCAGGCCGAGACCCTTCGTCAGGGCTTCCTTAGTCCTGACAAAGGGTCTCGGCCTGAAACGTTGACTGTACCTTTTCCTAGAGATGCTGCCTGGCCTGCTGCGTTCACCAGCAACTTTGATGTATGTTCCTGTAATAAATAACCACAAATTTTTAAAGATCTTAATTGTAAAATAAGTTGCACTCATATACACTCTGTGGCCATTTATTAGGTACCACCTATACTTAATAAAGAGGCTACTGAGTGTATATTCATGGTCTTCTACTGCAATAGCCTATCCACCTCACGGTTTGATGTGTTGTGCATTCAGAGATGCTCTTCTGCACATCACTGCTGTAATGTGTGATTTTCTTTTTGAGTCACTCTCGCCTTCCTGTCAGCTTGAACGAGTCTGGCCATTCTCCTCTGACCTCTCTCATTAGCAAGGCATTTTCGTCCACTCACTGGATGTTTGTTTTGTTTTTTGCACCACTCTCTGTAAACTCTAGAGACTGTTGTGCATGAAAATCCCAAGAGATCAGCTGTTTCTGAGTTACTCAAACCACACCATCTGGCACCAACAATCATTCCACAGACAAAGTCTCACTTAAATCACATTTCTTCCCCATTCTGAAGTTTTGTCAGAACAACAAATGAACCTCTTGACCATGTCTGCATGCTTTTATGCATTGATTTGCTGCCACATGATAGGCTGATTAGGTGTTTGCATTAATGAGCAGGTGTACAGGTGTACCTAAAAGAGTGAAGTCCAGAAATGAACACAATAGTCCAGGTGTGGCCGACCTAATGTTTTATAAAGTTGCAACATGACACCACTGTTCTGTCATTCAATGCTATGGCTAATGCAGGGAAACATCCCACATGCTTTCTTCATTAATGTAACCACCTATGTTATTCCTTCAGGATTCATCGACATACCTTTTAGTTTCTCTGCTCATCAACGCTCTTTTGCGTGTTAGTATTACTATGTCCTACTCTTATTTGACCTTGGAAACTGTATCATTTTGCTCAATTCCACTTTTCGTTGGCCTGCCCAGTTTGATAGCAGATTAGTATGATGGTGTGACCAAGGAAAGCATCCACTCTGTCACAAATTTTTTTGTATCATGTGGAGCTTACTAATTGTACCTCTTGCATTCTCATCCATGCTATTAATTCATAATCACAAAAATAAAGAGTTATACTGCACAGAAATTAGCCCTTCAGCCCAACTCATCTATGCCAACTGTGTTGTCCCGTGAGCTAGTCCCATTTGTCTCTGATCAATAACCTATGTCCTTGTGTTTTCAACACTCTCTTGCTGTGTAAAACACAGTGTAGTTTCAGCCTGTCTATGTCCCACAAGACCTTTTATACCTCTATCACATCGCCCCTCAATCTCCTACATTCCAGGGAATAAAGTCCCTTTCCTTCTCATTCAGGCCGCTAAGTCTAGGCAACATCCTGGCAAATATTTTCTGTATTCTGTCCAGTTTATTAACTGCCTTACGAGCCTGTAACAAAATAAATTGATGGAGGTAGAGCAGTGGATGTAGTGTATATGGATTTCAATAAGGTATTTGATAAGGATCCCCATGCAAGGCTCCTTCAGAAATTAAGGAGGTATGGGATCCAAGGAGACTTTGTTTTGTGGATCCAGAATTGGCTTGCCCACAGAAGGCAAAGTGTAGTTGTAGAGGGTTTGTATTCTGCATGGAGGTCAGTGACCAGTGGTGTTCCTAAGGATCTATTCTGGGACCCATCCTCTTTGTAATTTTTATAAGTGACCTGGATGAAGAAGTAGAAGGGTGGGCTAGTAAGTTTGCTGATGACATAACGGTTGGGGGTGTTGTGGATAGTCTGGAGGGTTGCCAGTGGAACATCAATAGGATGCAGAACTGGGCTGGGCAGATGGTGTTCAACCCAGATTAGTGTGAAGTAGTTCATTTTGCTAGGTCAAATTTGAAGGCAGAATATAGTATTAATGGTAAGACTCTTGGCAGTGTGGAGGATCGGAGAGAGCTTGTGGTCCATGTCCATAAGGACACTCAAAGCTGCTGCACAGGTTGACAGTGTTGTTACGAAGGCATATGGTGTGTTGGCTTTCATCAGCTATGGGATTGTTCAAAAGCCCTAAGGTAATGTTACAGCTATATAAGACCTTAGTTAGACCCCACTTGGAGTACTGTGTTCATTTCTGATCACCTCACTACAGAAAGGATGTGGATACAGTAGAAAGGGTGCAGATGGGATATACAAAGATGTTGCCTGGGTTGGAGAATGTGACTTATGAGAATAGGTTGAGTGAACTTGGCCTTTTCTCCTTGGGGCAACAGAGGATGAGAGGTGACCTGATAGAGGTACACAAGAGAGGCATTGATCGTATGGATAGCCAGAGGCTTTTTCCCAGTGCTTGAAGTGGCTAACACGAGGGGATATAGTTTTAAGGTGCTTGGAAGTAGGTACAAGGGGGATGTTGGGGTAAGTTTTTCACACAGAGAGTGGTGGATGTGTGGAATGCACTGCCAGTGGTGGTGGTAGAAGCGTTTACAATAGGGTCTTCTAAGAGACTCTTAGATAGATACATGAAGCTTAGAAAAATAGAGGCTATGCAGTAGGGTAACTCCAGGCAGTCTCATCCGCACTGTCCTCACTAATATACGTTGACTCTACAAAACAATTAGTGAGACAGGATTGCACTCACAGAAAGCCATGATGTCTATCAATAATGTTTTATGAAGTGTAAATAAAGCTTATCCCTTGAAAGGTTTCTTGTGTAAAACATTTCCTAAGATAAATCTCACTGGCTGCGAGTTATCTATCTTATAAACCAACAATCCATCTTGAATAAAGGAACCAAATTTGCTACCCTCCAGTCATCTAGTATCTCACGTGTGGGTAATGAAGATGCAAAATCTGAATCAGCAGAAAAGATCATGGAAGATCCCACATTTAGAATTGACTGAATCTTTTTGCTGATTTCATTGATTTTGCATTCATTGTACCGATATTACAAATGTAAAGATGGACAATCATTACCTCAGTAACTTCAATCTCAGAAAACAATCTGTGGCACGTCATATCGGAAGGAAATGTAACTTTATTTAACTGATTTTGGACATTGCTCACAAGGACTAATTTACTGCCTAGTCCCAGCTACTCTTAATCAACTGCCTTCTCAAATTGCCACAGTTCCTCATGTGTAAAATTTCAGTGAATTTGAGTTTAGACCCAGGGTGAATAAATGACAATATACACTCAGTGACTACGTTATTAGGTACACCTGTACACCTTCTTGTTAACGGAAATATCTAAGCAGCCAATCAGATAGCAACAACTCAATTATGTGTAGGTATTGTCACGTGGTTCCGTTGTTGTTCAGATCAAACATTAGAATGCGGTAGAAATGTGATCTAAGTGACTTTGACTGTGGAATGATTGTTGGTGCCTGACGGCGATTTGAGTATCTTAGAAACTGCTGATCTCTGGGATTTTCCTGCATAATAATCTCAAATGTTTACAGGGAGTGGTGCAAAAAACAAGAAACAAAAGAATGCAGTGAGCAGCAGTTCTGTGGGTGAAAATATCTTGTCAATGAGAGAGGTCAGAGGAGAATGGCAAGATTAGTTCAAGCTGTCAGGAAGGCAACAGTAACTAAAATAACTACGCATTACAACAATAATGCCTTTCAAGATTGGGAGCAAGAGAAGAGATTGGGACTCATTAACAAGGCCAATTGAAAATAAGACAGGCAAGTGGAACGGCCTTTGTTGGAATGGACAGTGTTAGAATGGGGTTTTGAAGCATTAGCTCTTCAAGGATTCAGTGAAGAGAGGCTTGAGTGAGAGAAGGTGAAAAGCTGTACATAGACCTTTTCTCAGTTTATTTATTGTTTCCTTCTTTATAATTGTGCAGTTAGAGCAGTAGGATTGCCAGGCAAGATAGTTGAATGCTTCTCTTGCAGGATGTGGGAAGACAAGGAGAACTCCAGTGACCCTGACCTCTACATCTGCAAGACATGCATCCAGCTGCAGCTTTTAACACTCTGCATTAAGGAGTTGGAACTGGAACTGAATGAACTCTGGATAATTTGGGATGCTGAGGAGGTGATAGACAGAACATGTAGAGAAGTAGTTACACCCAAGGTGCAGGACACAGGAAACTGGGTGACAGTCAGGAGAGTGAAAAGAGTTACACAGCCAGTGCAGAGTATCCCTGAGGCCATTCTCATCAACAACAAGTATCTCACCTTGGATACTGTTGGGGGGTACAACTTAGCAGAGTGAAGTCCCAGCGGTCAAGTATAGAGTCTGGCATGAGTCTGGCTCTATGGTTCAGTAGGGAAGGGGGAGAGGAGGTGAGCTGTGGTGATAGGGGATTCGTTAGTTAGAGGTTCCGTGGACAAGAACAAAATTCCTGGATGATATGTTGCCTCCCGGATGCCAGGGATGGGAATATCTTGAATTGAGTCTTCAGTGTTCTTGATTGGGAGGGAAAGCAGTCAGAGGTAATGGTCCATATAGGTTCCAATGACAAGCAGGGAGAGGGGTGAAGTTCTACAAAGTGAGTTCATGGAGTTAGGTGCTAAGTTAAAGGACAGGACCTCCAGGGTTTTGATCTCAGGATTGTTACCCATGCGTTATGCTGATGGGGCCAGAAATAGGAAGATCATATAGTTTAACACATGGCTAAGGAGTTAATGAGGAAAAGGGCTTCAGATTTTTGGATCATTGGTCTCTCTCCAGGGAAGTAGGGACTAGTATCCCAGCGGGACTACATGGAGGGAGCGTGGGGTTAAACTAGGATTGCAGGGGAATGGGAACCAGAATGCCAGAACAGAAGTAGAATGTTTGTGGAAACAAATGTTGTTAGGACCTCAGACAGTAAAGTAAAAGGTTGAGCATGGCGGGACTAATGTTTTCAGTTGTGTGTATTTCAATGTAAAATGTATTTTAGGAAGGGTAAGTGAGTTTGACATGGTCAACATGTGAAATTATGATACTGCAGCTTTTACTGAAACTTGGTTGCAGGAGGGGCTAGACTGGCAGCTCAATATTCACGTTTTAGATGAGATAGAACAGGAGGGATGAAAGTGGAGTGGTGGTGTTACTAGTCAGGAAAAATGCCACAGCAGTGCTCAGTCAGGACAGACTGGAGAACTCACCTAGTGAGGCTTTATGGGTGGAACTGAGGAATAAAAAATGTTTGTTTATGTTAATGGAGTTATATCATAGACCACCAACAGCCCACAGGATTTAGAGGAACAAATTAGTACAGAGCTCACAGACTTGCAAGAAACATAAGGTTGTAATAGTGGCTGATTTTAACTTTCCACAAATTGACTTGAACTCCCAAACTTTAAAAGGACCAAATTGGATAGAATTTGTCAAATATATTTAGGAAAGTTTCCTTAACCCTTACATACTGTTCGGGTCAAATTTGACCTGTTTTGACATTTGACAGCAGTAAAAAGACCCTAAACGCCATTTTTTAAGCTGAAATTTGATGACTTTTCCTAAAGTGACACAAAATGTGCAAAAATGAAAATATTTAAAAATGTTATACTTTTGTACAGATGCTACAAATTTTTGTACATTGGGGCTGTTCCAGGTCAAATTTGACCTGTATCTATTGAAATGGATTTTAGATCTCTGAAACATTAATTAAGGATTAATCACCCATTTATTAATGTCAGATAGACTATTTATACATTCTAAATAGATCTGTGGTTCAAAATTTGGTATAGACACTTGTTATGAGGGGATTCTTGGGCCGGGTCAAAATTGACCCGGACCATACTGTGAAGGTATAGAATATGAACAGGTTGCCTGGGTTAATCAGTACATAGAAGTCTCAATGAGTGTGCAATACTTGATCTGCTGTAAGGGAATGAGACAAAGCAGGTGACAGAAGTTTGTGTAGGGGAACACTTTGCATCTAGTGATCATAGTACCTTTTGTTTCAAGGTAATTATAGAAAATGATACTATTTCCAAATCAGAATGGGGCATGACTGGGTGGGAACCTATAATTGATAGTATTTCCATGTGCTTCTTGCTTTAGTTCTTCTTTGGAGGCAGAGTTCACATTTTTAGGAGGCGCTTCTGGAGAGGTTAAGGACAGTAGTGTCAGATCATTCTGTGGATGGCTCCGACTGCAGCCACTAAGGGAATAAATGTTTTGAGTGGTTGATGGGATACCCATCAAGTGAGCTGCTTTATTTAGAGTTGTAGCTGTATTCATCCAATCACCTGGAATGCATTCCATCAACTCTTGGCTTGTGCCTTGTAAGTGGAACCTTTAGGGGAAGAATCACAAGATAATCAATCCTTGATCTGATCTTGTACCCACAGCATTGACATGGTTGATTCAGCCAAGCTTCTGGTCAATTCTGATCCCCAGGTTGGTGACAATGGAGCTTCTGGCACAAGATAATATGAGGTTACTTAAGTAAAAAAAAATGAAGAAAAATACAATATACCACTTGAGATCTTGGAAAGTATTTTAAAACATGCTGGAGACAAGGAATATGTCTTAACGACACACACAAAATGCTGGAGGAACACAGAGGGCCAGGCAGCATCTATGGAAGAAAGTACAGTCAACGCTTGAGGCCTTGACACTTCGGCAGGAATATATCTGTCCCATTTTTCGTCTTTCTGTCTGTTGCCTCCTGCTCTGGTAAAACAAGGCTCAATGCAGGTTTGAGGAATAGCATTTCATGTTCCACGCAGTCTTCCAGGTTCAATATTAAATTATCCAATTTGAGGTAACTTACTCTTTCAGTTTATATCTGAAAGGAACATTTCTGCCTGTTATCATTGTGGCTGAGGTTCCTTAAAAATCTTTTTAATTAGTATAGTCTGGCCTGTGGAGCATATTTTACAGCCTGGCTATTAGCAATACGATACAGACAAAAGAGATTAATTTGATACTACCTGCTCTATTAGTTCATTTGGTCTAGCCCTAGAAGAGATGCTGCATTGTAGAACCAAACCCTCTCCCAGCATTTTTTTTTACCAAATTGTTTTCTCTCTTTCTCAATTATAGCCATGAATCTTTGATCTGAAACATCCACTATATCTCTTTCTACCCACACTGCCTAACCTGCTGATTGTTTTCAATATTTTCTAGCTTTGTTTAAGATTTCCAGTTTCTACAATTGTTTTTTTTTATTTATATTGCTGGATAAAGTGGTTGCATTGTAGAGTTTGTGGTGAAGATTTAGAAATCCCTATTAAAACTAAGGAGATAAATCAGCATCAAATTTACAAGACTTGTACTTGAGGACTCATACGGCCAGATTTGGGAACAGCTTCTTTCCAACTGTGATAAGACTGCTGAACGGATCCTGACCCGGATCTGGGCCGTACCCTCCAAATATCCGGACCTGCCTCTCGGTTTTTTTGCACTACCTTACTTTCCATTTTTCTATTTTCTATTTATGATATATAATTTAAATTTTTAATATTTACTATCGATTTGTAATCCAGGGAGTGGGAAGAGCAGAATCAAATATTGCTGTGATGGTTGTACGTTCTAGTATCAATTGTTTGGCGACAATAAAATATAAAGTAAGTAAAGTAAGTAATTAACAATCTCCTTAATTACTTAGATCTGTGTTATCAAGTTCCATTAAAAATCTTCCAGTTACTTTTTGTAAAAGAGGCAGAAACAGAATATTTTTCATTTACAGTTATATTTTCTAATTTTACCTTTTAAAGTATTTCAATGAAACAAATATTTCTGCACAAAAATGTGTAAAATATTAAGTTCAAATATGTTTATGTTTATATTGACCATTATCAAACAGCATGACTTTACACTGTGTGAACAGTAGACACATTATCTTCTGCATATATTAATAGACAGAACCTTCATGTCAAAATGTACATTATGTGCTGACTGCTTTAAGAACTACAAAGAAAATTTCATCCTTTAGGTTTGCTGTGTAAAAACAGTTTGTCTCATTATGCAGTTTGTTCTCTAAAGGTGGCAGAAAAAACTATTCAAAAGGTTAATATTTGCATTGCCTCTGTCTGTTGTCGAGCTATCTCCATTCCATAAAGCTTTGCATTTAACTAACATGTGTGAAAATAGCTGTTCTATTCAGGTTTACAGTATAGGGAATAGTATTTCAATGCTAAATGCCAGATAAATTCTATTCATCCATCAAGCATAAATGATTTCAGAGCACTTTAAAATCCACAGCATGACATGTACCTACCTTGCCTTGACAATGTTCTAGTTCTTTCAGAATCCCTATTGTCCTAATATTCATAAGCCAGTTGTAGCACTGTTCAACATTGCTGTAAAATGAATGATTTTCAAACCGCTAAATAATGATAAAATTTGCACATTGCCTGCTAAGTGACTTCTGTAACAATTGTGTGACAATTTCTGAAATATAAACCATTCAAAATCGCTCGATTTTATTTGACTTGCACATTGGGGAACAGTTTTTTTTATAAAGAATAAGCCTATTTTATAGAAAATTAAAAGCAAAATATTTAACGTGTTCAAAAATAACTACATTTTTTTATTTGCTTCATTCTTCAGGAAGAATAGAGCTACTATTTAAATGTACAAACAAATAATATATTAAGAGTTAGCGGGCGATGATAACACACTACATTGCAGTGCCATCTTTTAATCTTTTGGGTTTGAATCTACAATTAATAATCTGAGAGTCTAGTGAATTTAAAAGGGATTTATTTGAAACTAGTTCTTAATATCATTAATGTGCCACAGTATCATGTTGTAGCAATGTCTCCTTTTAGTTCTTTATTAAGACTTCTAAATAGGCACATTTTTACTGGGCAACCATAAAGATACTCAATACACTTCAGAAATTAAATTGGGATGAATTTGTTACAGAAAATTTATGAAGTGTATTCTTTGTAACTCAGCATTCCTGTGCAGACTCTTGACATACAATCAATCAAGAGACCATTTTACTCAGGTACAAACCATGAGCATACCTACTCGATCTGTAAATTAATTACTATTTATTCAATTTGTCCGAACACTCTGAGAAATCTATACCCCATACTATCATTTTTATCTTCTAAGTATTATTTGCTAGCAGTTGGTACATTGGTTTATTATTGTCACATATAAACCAATCAAAATCAGTGTACAGTGAGGTACAATGAAAAGTTTATTTTGATTACCGTCGAGACAAATCATTTCATTCTGACCGTGCATTGACATACTATAAGGCAAAACAATAACAGAATGCAGAATGAAATGTCACAGTTTCAGAGAAAGTGTGATGCAGGTAGACAAGAAGGTACAAGGCCATGACAAGGTAGATTATAGATCAACAGTCCATTTTATTGTATAAAAGGTCTGCTCAATAGACATCACAGCAGGATAGAAACTGTCCTTGAGCCTGGTGGTAGATGATTACAGGCCTTTGTATCTTCTGCCCAATGGAAGAGAGAACGTTCAGGGTGGGTTGGGTCATTGATTAAGTTGGCAGCTTTACTAAGGTAGCAAAGCGTTGATTGTAATAGAGGGGAGGCTGTTTTTTTAGTGATGTGGTGAGCTGTGTTGACAACTCTCTTCAGTTTCTTGCAGTCACAGGCAGAGCACTTGCCATACCAAACCGTGATGCATCCAGATGGGATGCTTTCTCTGGTGCATTGATGAAAATTGGTGAGGGTCAAAGGATGCATGCCAAGTTTCTTTAGCCGCCTGAGGAAGTAGTGGTGCAGGTGAGCTTTACTGGTCATGGCATCAATGGGGTTGGAACAGGACAGGCTATTGGTGATGTTCACTCCTAGAAACTCGAAGCTCTCAATGCTTTCAACCTCAGCACTGTTGATGTAGACAGGAGCACGTGCACTTCTCTCCTTCCTAAAGTCAGTGACCAGTTCTTTTATTTGCCGACATTGCGGAAGCAGTTGTTGTCATGACACCAGGTTTCTAAGTTCTCTATCTCCTTATGGTGACTTAGTGTTATTTGAGATTCAGCCCACTATGGTGGTATTATCTGAAAACTTGTAGATGGAGTTAATGCAGAATTTTAGAGTATGTGTCTGAGGATGCAGCCCTCTTGTGCATCAGTTTGGAGATGGGTTTGCTTGGATTTACAGTATTGTTAAAGGCAGAGCTGTAGTCAAGGCATTAACATATGTATCTTTACTGCCCAGATGCTTCAAAGATGGTGTCCGCCATAGACCTGTTTCAGTAGTAGGTGAATTGAAGAGGAATAAGGATGTCAGGGATGCGAGCCATGACCCACTTCTCCTAGCACTTCATAATGGAGGATATCAGAGGCAGCAGGTAGTAGTCATTAAGGTTCATTACCTTGTTTTTCTTAGGTACTGGGATGATAGTAGTGTTAATACAGGTAGGAACCTCAGAGTGAAACAGTGAGAGTTTAAAAACATCTGCAATCACCTCTACCAGCTGATCTACTCAAGATGTAAGGACACAGCGAGTGATGGTGACCAGGCCAGATGCTTTCCATGAGTTCGCTCTCCGGAAGACTGATCTTGCATTTACAATGCTGACTCGGAATCGAGGTGCATTGGTAGCTGTCAGGGCGGGTGTGACATTCCAATCCTCTTCTGTTCAAAATATGGACAGACTGTGTTGAGCTCACTGGGGAAAGATGCATTGTTGTCAGTAATGCTGCCTAACATTGTTTCGTGGTACATTATAGCAACGGTTGCACTGATCTGGGACTCAATTTTGGAAAAGTTTTGTCTATTGGCATCTAGGAGAGCTTTACAGACACCATATCTTGATTTATTTTGTAAATATCAGGGCCATCTGACTTTTGAACACTGCAGTGCTTGACTTCAAGTAGGGAGTGGATCTCCCGGTTAATCCATGACCTTCTCTTCGTGAACACCTGGACTGTCGTCTTTGGTGCACAGTTTTGAACACACTTGCTGATAAAGTCCATGACGATGGGGACATACTTAAATTGGCTACTGAGTCTTTGAGCAGGGACCAGTCTACTGACTCCAAGTAATTGCGTGGAAACTCGTCTATTTCCTCAGACCAGCACTGTACAACTTTCTGTTCTGGAGCCTCCCATTTCAGCTTCTGTTTGTATGCTGGGAGAAGGAGCACAAACTGATAGTCTCATTTACCAAAGTGTAGGAGGGGAGTAGGTGTGTTCGGTTGTGTAGCAATAGTCAAGGGGGTATTTGGGCCCCGGGTGGGACAGGTGACATGCTGGTAGTATTTTGCCCACTCTTGAAGATGGCCTAGCTGAAGTCACCGATTACTGTGCTTAAATACTCTGGGTATCCTGTTTCATGATGATCATGGAGTATATTTCATTGCATACAGGCTTCATGTCTACCTGGGGTGGAATGTAGACAATTGTCAGCATAGCTGAAGTGAACTCCTAAGGCAGCTAATATCTAACTATTAGATATTCCAAGTTGGAACTCCAAATATGCAGATTTTAATTTGGTTAATGCTGAATGTTACCTTAACATTTGCAAATTTATTTTAGTTTTTTATCTTTAACAAAGTTTATAATGAAAATTACTCAGCTACTGTACATACAGAAAAAATGTTGCTTATCAAAATTAATAATTTTTCATTGTAGCATGCCTATCTTAAAATAACATTAGCAATGCAAAGCATGAGCCATTGTCCATGAAAAAAATAAAGAGATGAAATGTTTACAAGTAACAGAGAAATTCAAATAAAGGCATATCTGCCAGGATACTATCTTAAAAAGAAAAGCTTTTTAATGTGAAAATATTTTGTTGCCAGCATTTAACGGAATTTGTTCAGAGATTCTTTTATTAAAATTTAATGAATAACATAAACTTCAAATGTATTAAATGGTGCAGTAAGTTTTCCTCAAAGTAGTGCTCAACTGTATTAATGGAGATGAACATCAGTTTGCATACCAATTTATGGCTTGCACATACAATTCCAGGTTTTTATGTCTCATAAAAATGATTTTTTTTTTAGGTAGGTTTCCATCACCTTTTCAACACCACATCAAGTTCATTGCTCAGTATAGTAAAAGGACCACAAGACCATAAACCATTGGAGCAGAATTAGGCCATTCAGCCCATCGAATCTGCTCTGCCATTCGATCATGGTTCATCTCTGATCCTACTCAACCCATTACACTCTCCTATAAGACCACAAGACAAAGGACAAATTGATGTTTCATAGGACTCGATGGTTGTGTGACTCTTCTTCACATTCATGTGCTTAATTTAGAACTGGGAACTAGAAGCACAATTTCAAAGTTAGCAGTCTGTAGTTTTTGCCAGCATTGAGAAGAACTTCTCAGTGTTAGCAAAAAACTATGGAAAGACATTAGTAGATTTTCAGAATAGATGTGCAACTAGCTCTTAAAAGTACTATATAGGAAAATGCAATAATGCAAAAATGCAATATAGGAAAATGCTAAGAGTGGGAGATGATCTGATGGTTAGCTGATGTGAGTCTTTGAGATTTTAAAAGGGTTTGCTAGGATTAATGCAGAGCAAAAGCTCTGTTTCTGGGCTAAACCAGACTAATGGGCCATTATGATAAAATAGGCAGTTATAAGTACAATAAGGAAGAAGTTCCTGAAGTTTTTTTAAGGTAGCACCCTTCAGAATGATTTCACTTTTTATATCATTATGTCATCTCTGAAAAATTACAAACATTGAATAAAATACTGTTTTGACAATGACACCATCCCCTGGCTACATCCCGCGCCCAAATGCTGCCTGCCTCAAAGTTTGAAAACCTATGGAAACAGAAAAATATGGATAAATATATACCAAATGTAATTTAAGGAAGTATACTACTGACCCTAGTTTGAGGGGGTCTTCTAGAATACTGTGTATACCTTTGCACGTAGAGTCAGAGTCAATGTTCAAAGTTCACGTTTATTATTAAAGTATTTATACCATACACAACCTTGAGATTCACCTTCTTGCAAAGCAAATAAATAGAATTCACTATACAACACACACACAACTGCCACATATCCAATTTGCAGAAGAGGACAAATAGCACAAATAGTTTAAAAAAACTAAACAAAAACACATGGAACACGAAGTGCAGTGTCGCTGAAAGTGAGTCCACAGCTGCTGAGGCAACTGAAGCCCATCCAGGAGCCTGATAACTGCAGAGCAATAACTGCTCCCGAACCTTTCAGCATGGGACCCAAGACTCCTGCACCTCCTGCCCAATGACGGCAGTGAGAAGAGAGGGAGGCCAGTCCAATGCAGGCAGACAGCACTGAACACCTGTTCATTTGCCGCTCTTGTCCTTGATGAACTTAATTGTGCTTGTCACTTTCACTGGCATAGAGTAATGAAGCAGACCAGGGTTCATCTTCCATTGTCAGCTGTCAATTCAGCGCCCACCTCCAGCGATGGCCGTCCCAGAAAAGGCACAGAAACAGGCCATTCAACTAATCTAGTCCATGACAGACTGTTATTCTGCCTAGTCCCATTGACTTGCACTCCATACCCCTTCCATCCATATACGTATTCAAACTTCCCTTAAATGTTGATATCAAACCCACCTCCACCATTTCTGTTGCTGCCCATTCCACACTCTCACTACCCTCTGAGTGAAGACATTCCCCCCTCAGGTTGATCTGAAATATTTCACCTTTCACTCAGCCTCAGCAGAAAAAAGCCTGTTTGCATTTAACCTATCTATACTCCTTATAATTTTGTATACCTCTATCAAATCTCCTGTCATGTTCTAAGGAATAAAGTCCTAACCCATTTAACCTTTCCCTATAACTTAGGTCCTCAATAACCAGAGTGACGAAAAACCAAGTTATCAGAAGATTGATGCTGATGAGAGAGATAAGAGAGACAAATGGAGAAACGTTCGAAATGTTAATGAGAGAGAAGAGAGATTAACGAAAAGAGACACAGTTCTGAGTATTGACAGACCGGTTGCTTTGAACCTGAACTGTTTGAAGTTTGATGGACAGGCGATACCCCAGCAGGGGGATAAAAGGAACAGGTTTGCTAAGGCACGACACACACCACAAGATCACGAGATAACGAGACCCTGGAAGTGCGGTGTGCCCTCACAAGTTGGTGGGAGTTTGGAGGTCTGGTCGCGGGAACTGACCATAGATGCATAGGGTGAAAAGGTACGATTGGCAGGAACCTGGTGCGTGTGTCCGCCCTTGCCTGGGTGCCGGGTTCACCGCGGAAGAACCCTCGTATCTGGAACAGAGAGGTCACAGTCGGTGACCACAGAAGACATAAAAAGGTTGGCCCGAAAGCTAACTGCGAAGAAAAAAGGTCTGTGTGAATCAGAATTTGCATATTATCTCTCTCTCTCCAACGGCACAACAGCGATTACTGAGAACTGTACTAAGCTGAACTGAACTCTGCATCACTTGAGACTGATCATTTTACCCCTAGACTGCGATAGAGCTTGATTGATTCCTATTATCCTAGTTCTGTGTACATGTGTGTTTTATCATCGCTAAGCTGTTGCATTTATATCCTTACGATTAGAGTACTATGTTACTTATTTCTTTAATAAAACTTTCTTAGTTCCAGTAATCCAGACTCCAACTGAGTGGTCCATTTCTGCTGGTTTGGCAATCCAGTCACGGAATACGTAACACCAGCAAAATCCTTGTAAATTTTCTCCGTAGTCTTTCAACCTTATTGATATATTTCCTGCAGGTAGGTGACCAGAACTGCACACAATCTCCAAACTTGGCCCCACCAACACCAACTTCATGCATTTAAGGTGAGAGAGTTTAAGTTCAGAAGACATGTGTGGGGCAAGATTTTCTTTAAACACAAAGTGGAGGGTGCCTGGAATGTGCTGTCAGGGTGGTGGTAAAGGCAGATACATTAAGGACTTTTAAGAGATGCTTAGATAGGCAGGTGAAGGTGCGGAAAGTGAAAGTATATGAAGATTGTGTAGGCTGAAAGGATTAGTTTAGATGACCATTTGATAATTTAATTAGTTCAGCACAACATTGTGAAAGACCTGTTCCTGTGCTGTACTATACTGTGCTGTGTTCTTTATGTGCAATATTTCATCTGAAGTCCAGGTGCATTGCCATGAGGGAGAAGGATAGTGAAATTAAAGTCCCTCCCCCTGCCCCGTGTGTGCGGAAAGATAGACAGGAAAATAGAGCAGGGTAAAATAAAGCTAATAATATATCGTTATTATTACAAATCAGCACCTAGATGATTACAGAAAGTTCAGGCAGAAGTTAAAATAAAATAAGAGGGCAAAGAGAGAGCATCAGAAAAGGTCTGAAGCAAACATAAATGGGAATCCATGATATTCTACAGGAAGATGAACAAAAAAAGATTGCAAGAGGAAAGGTCAATCAAAGAAACAAAGGAAATGTTCTTATGAAGACAGAAGGCATTGTTGAAATTTTAAATGAGTATGTAACATCAGTCTTGACCAAGGAAGAGGCTGCTGCTGAAGTTTCAAAAAAGAAAGAGGTAGTTAACATTTACATTAGACTAACTGAGAAATCATAGATGTTGGAAAGGTTAGCTGCATCTAAAATGGATAATCACCTCATCTAGGTGGAATTCATCAATATTATGAACGGAAGTAACAGAGAAAATCTCAGAGGCCCATCAAGACATTTATAATTTTGGGGCCACTGCCAGAAAATTTAAAAGGAGTATGGAGTTAAACCCAGGAACAGAAATCTGTTTAAGTCTCGTGATGGAGCAAGTTCTTGAAATAAAAATCAGTAACAATTAACATGTGTGGATGGATTGCATTGAATTTCCTTAAACATGACATATGTGATTGTAACTTGTTAGAGTTTTTAATGAAGAAACCATAGAGGGATGATGAAGAAATTACAGCTGATGTAGTGTATATGGACGTTCAAAAGAGTCAGTAAAGTGCCACATGAAAGGCTTGACAACATGATGGAATAAATAGAGCTGAAGAAAGAATACAAAAAAGTTGGCTAAGTAAAAGATTAGATTATAAGGACACTCAGTCCTCGTTTATTGTCATTTAGAAATGCATACATTAAGAAATGATACAATGTTCCTCCAGAGTGATATCACAAAAGAAAGGACAAACCAAAGACTAACACTGGCAAGACCACATAATTATAACATATAGTTACAGCAGTGCAAAGCAATACCATAATTTGATAAAGAGCAGACCATAGGAACAGTAAAAAAAAGTCTCAAAGTTCCGGTCGACTCCTGATAGTCCCCGATAGCAGGCGGCAGAAGGGAGAAACTCTCCCTGCCAAAAACCCCCAGGCACCGACAACTGTCGATGCATTGGAAGTACCCGACTACAGCTGACTCTGAGTCCGTCCGAAAACTTCGAGCCTCCGACCAGCCCTCCGACACTGAGCACCGAGCACCATCTCTGCTGAGCGCTTCAACCCCATCCTCGCCACTGAGCAACAAGCAAAGCCGAGGACCCGGGCCTTCCCCTCCGGAGATTCTGGATCACACAGTAACAGCGGCAGCGAAAAAGGCATTTCAGAAGTTTCTCCAGATGTTCTTCCGTTCTCTCACGTCTGTCTCCATCAAATCAGGATTGCGCATGGCACCCTACTTGACAGATAACAGATATCATTCACTGGAGTGGCCGTGCAAGCTGCGTCGCGCCGCCATCTTCTCCTCAGAAGAAAAAGAGAATAGAGGTTAAAGATCATTACTTCGGCCAGAGGAAAATGGACTGCAAGTTCTGTAAACAGAACAATATTTTGTTTCATTATCATCATCATCATCAGGTGCCATGCCCAGTTTGAGCTTTGTTTGCCATGGCCCGCACATTCCTGTTTTGGGTCAAGTGGATCCATTCATTGGCATTCATTTCCAGTTCACTGGCTGCTGTCTCCATCATGACACACAAAAAATGCTGGTGAATGCAGCAGGCCAGGCAGCATCTATAGGAAGAGATACAGTCGACGTTTCGGGCCAAGACCCCTTCGTCAGGACTAACTGAAAGAAGAGGTTGTAAGAGATTTGAAAGTGGGACGGGGGGGGGGGGGAAGATCTGAAATGATTGGAGAAGACAGGAGAGGGTGAGATGGAGCTAAGAGCTAGAAAGTTGATTGGCAAAAGGGATACAAGGCTGGAGAATGGAGAGGATCATGGGACGGGAAGCGTAGGGAGAAAGAAAGGGGGAAGGGAGCCCAGAGGATGGAGAGCAGGCAAGAAGTTATAGTGAGAGGGACAGAGGGAGAAAAAAGAGAGAGAGAAAAAAGGGAAAAAAATTACAATAATAAATAAATAAATATATATATATATATAAACAAGTGATGGGGTATGAAGGGGAGGAGGGGCATTAATGCAAGTTAGAGAAGTCAATGTTCATGCCATCAGGTTGGAGGCTACCCAGACGGAATATAAGGTGTTGTTCCTCCAACCTGAGTGTGGCTTCATCTTTACAGTAGAGGAGGCCATGGATAGACATATCAGAATGGGAATGGGACGTGGAATTAAAATGTGTGGTCACTGGGAGATCCTGCTTTCTCTGGAGGACAGAGCGTAGGTGTACAGCGAAACGGTCTCCCAGCCTGTGTCAGGTCTTGCCAATATATAGAAGGCCACACTGGGAACACCGGACGCAGTATATCACCCTAGCCGATTCACAGGTGAAGTGTCGCCTCACCTGGAAGGACTGTCTGGGGCCCTGAATGGTGGTAAGGGAGGAAGTGTAAGGGCATGTGTAGCACTTGTTCCGCTTACAAGGAAAAGTGCTGGGAGGAAGATCGATGGGAAAGGATGGGGAAAGGGAAAGAATGGAAAAGGGAGTCACGTAGGCAGTGATCCCTGCAGAAAGCAGAAAGGTGGGGGGAGGGAAAGATGTGCTTAGTGGTGGGATCCCGTTGGAGGTGGCAGAAGTTACGGAGAATTATATGTTGGACCCGGAGGCTGGAGGGGTGGTAGGTGCGGACAAGGGGAACCCTATTCCTAGTGGGGTGGCGGGAGGATGGAGTGAGAGCAGATGTGTGTGAAATGGGGGAGATGCATTTGAGAACAGAGTTAATGGTGGAGGAAAGGAAGCCCCTTTCTTTAAAAAAGGAGGACATCTCATTCATCCTGGAATGAAAAGCCTCATCCTGAGAGCAGATGCGACGGAGATGGAGGAATTGTGAGAAGGGGATGGCATTTTTGCAAGAGACAGGGTGAGAAGAGGAATAGTCCAGATAGCTGTGAGAGTCAGTAGGCTTATAGTAGACATCAGTGGATAAGCTGTCTCCAGAGATAGAGACAGAAAGATCAAGAAAGGGGAGGGAGGTGTTGGAAATGGACCAGGTAAACTTGAGGGCAGAGTGAAAGTTGGAGGCAAATTTAATGGTCACATTCCACGTCCATGTCCCATCCCCAGCTGTGTTCACCAGCATTTTGTGTGTGTTACTTGAATTTCCAGCATCTGCAGATTTCCTCGTGTTTGCATCTCTATCATCATTTGTCTTTGTCTTCCTCTTGCTTTCTTCCCTTCAACCTTTCCCATAACTACCGTGCATTTGAACTCCTCTTTCCTAATCACATGTCCAATGAAGTTATGTTGCCTTTTCATGATCTCCTACATTATTTCTCTTTTTGTCTTTGCTCTGTTCATGACATCCTCATTAGATATTCGTTTTGTTCATGATATTATTTGCATCCTCCTCAAAAAAGGAGGGAGAGAGAAACTGGGGAATTATAGACCGGTTACTCTGACCTCGGTGGTGGGGAAAATGCTAGAGTCAGTTATCAAAGATGTGATAACAGCACATTTGGAAAGCAGTGAAATCATCGGACAAAGTCAGCATGGATTTGTGGAAGGAAAATCATGTCTGATGAATCTCATAGAATTTTTCGAGGATGTAACTAGTAGAGTGGATAGGAGAGGACCAGTGGATGTGGTATAATTGGACTTTCAAAAGGCTTTTGACAAGGTCCCACACAGGAGATTAGTGTGCAAACTTAAAGCACACGATATTGGGGGTATGGTATTGATGTGGATAGAGAATTGGTTGGCAGACAGGAAGCAAAGAGTGGGAATAAATGGGATCTTTTCAGAATGGCAGGCAGTGACTAGTGGGGTACCGCAAGGCTCACTGCTGGGACCCCAGTTGTTTACAATATATGACTAAGACGAGGGAATTAAATGCAGCATCTCCAAGTTTGCAGATGACATGAAGCTGGGCGGCAGTGTTAGCTGTGAGGAGGATGCTAAGAGGATGCAGGGTGACTTGGATAGGTTAGGTGAGTGGGCAAGTTCATGGCAGATGCAATTTAGTGTGGATAAATGTGAGGTTATCCACTTTGGTGGCAAGAACAGGAAAACAGATTATTATCTGAATGGTGGCCGATTAGGAAAAGGGGAGGTGCAACGAGATCTGGGTGTCATTGTACACCAGTCATTGAAAGAGGGCATGCAGGTACAGCAGGCGGTGAAAAAGGCGAATGGTATGCTGGCATTTATAGCAAGAGGATTGGAGTACAGGAGCAGGAAGGTTCTACTGCAGTTGTACAAGGTCTTGGTGAGACCACACCTGGAGTATTGTGTGCAGTTTTGGTCCCCTAATCTGAGGAAAGACATCCTTGCCATAGAGGGGGTACAAAGAAGGTTCACCAGATTGATTCCTGGGATGGCAGGACTTTCATATGATGAAAGACTGGATCGACTAGGCTTATACTCACTGGAATTTAGAAGATTGAGGGAGGATCTTATTGAAACATATAAAATCCTAAAGGGATTGGACAGGCTAGATGCAGGAAGATTGTTCCCGATGTTGGGGAAGTCCAGAACGAGGGGTCACAGCTTAAGGATAAAGGAGAAACCTTTTAGGACTGAAATGAGGAAAAACTTCTTCACACATCTGTGGAATTCTCTGCCACAGGAAACTGTTGGGGCCAGTTCATTGGCTATATTTAAGAGGGAGTTAGATAAGGCCCTTGTGGCTAAAGGGATCGGGGGTATGGAGAGAAGGCAGGCATAGGGTTCTGAGTTGGATGATCAGCCATGATCATACTGAATGGCAGTGCAGGCTCGAAGGGCCGAATGGCCTACTCCTGCACCTATTTTTTATGTTTCTATGTTTCTAAAAACTACATCTCTGCTGCTTCAATTCGTTTCCTCATGTTACTAGATATTGTCCAACATAACTGGATAAACGTAACATTTCAGTACTCTGAGGCAGGTTGTCATGCCTAGTTCAGTATTGGTCAGTATACTCTTCATTCTCGTAAAGGTGTCTTTTGCCATCCCTATTCTTCTTTTGATGTCCCTGTCATCCCTGCCATCTGATGTCACCCATCAAATGTTCTGTACTTGTTTTATGTCTTCCCTGTTTATTCTCAGCTTGCAGATAGGATTCTTATTCTTTTTGGATATCACCGTACATTCTGTTTTTTTGCAATTGATAGATAGACCCATTTTTGCACTCTCTTCAACAACTATATCAATTAAGTTTTGTAGTTCTTCCTCCGTACTTGCAATTAACACAGAGTCATCTGCGTATCTGAAATTATTGATGTTTTCACCGCCAACTTTGATTCCCAAGATGTCTCTTATTTTTTGTAATATTGTTTCACTGTACACATTAAATAAATCAGGGGAGAAAACACATCCTTGTCTAATGCCTCTCTTGATTTTCATTAACTGACTCACTTCTCCATCTATTCTTACAGCGGCAGTTTGTTCCCAGTACAGATTTCATTATAAGAAGGTTATAGAACTGCTTTTATAAGGCGGGAGATGGTGGGTAGGGAAATCAGATATGTGCAGAAAGACTCGCAGAGTGTATTTATTGCAGGATATGTAACTAAATTCAGATTGCAGATCTGTGATTCAATAGTGTATTGAATTGCATATGTTAAATGTAAGGCTGAAAAACAGAAAGAAATCACATACTCTGAGCTGACTTCTTACATACTGAAGGCCTGGCAATCAGAATAAGCAAGATCCGAAGCCAGTGGAAGACAAACTTGAGCTATGGGATCATGCAAGCAAGACTGGAGATGAAAATTGGCAGAGGGAACTGATGAAGGCCTGCAGTGACAGTTTGGCCACGGACCAAAACTTGTCTGTAAAAGTACGAGCTTTCTACAACTAAGTCACTGTAGTCGGTAACAGGGAGCTAGCTGATCAAGAAGCAGAAGTTATATACATTCTCCCCGTGACCACATAGGTTTTATCCTATTCTCCAGTTTCCTCCCACAATCTAAAGAAGTACCAGTTGCTAGGTTCATTGGGCATTGTAAATTGTTCTGTGATTAGGCTAGGGTTAAATCGGAAGATTGCTGGGCGTTGCGGATCAGAGGGCCAGAAGGCCTTGTTCCGTGCTGTATCTCAATAAATAATATTTTAAAAATTAATTAATCTTCAATTTATATGAAGATAAATCATCACAGAATAAGAAAGTCTGTTCTTCTATTAATTCCCCAGGTCAGATTAGTAAAACTAGTATTAGTTTAAATCCTGTGTCACTGCTAAATGTAGATAGATTTAGCAGAAATAATTGCCTTATACTTCCACAGGGGTCACTACCAGCACCGTTACTTCTTGGTGACTTGGATTTGAAAATACAGGGCATAATTTCTGAATATGTAGATGCCACAGGGTTTGGATGGGTGAACCATGGAAAGTGAGTGAGTAAGCAGAAGATCGCATATAATGCTGGAAAATACAAAATGTTATATCTTGGTAAGAAGAATGAGAAAAGGAAATACAAACTGGAGAACACAATTGTAAGAGAAGTAAAAATCATAGGTTATATGTGCACAGTTCGTTGAAATCATCAGTTCAGGTTTGGGAAGGTGGTTGGAAATACATCTTGATCAGGGGCTTTTTAATTAGAGGCATTTGAGAACAAAAACCAAGAAATCATAATTAGACAAAAATACATAGGTTTCAACTGAAGCTACCAAAACTAGAGAGAAGGTTCTTGGGAAACTGGAAGGTCTGAAGGTAGATAAGTCACCTGGACCAGATGGTGTATACCCCAGGGATCTGAAAGAGGTGGCTGAAGAGATTGTGGAGGCATTAATAATGATCTTTCTAGAATCACTAGATACTGCAATGGTTCTGGAAGACTGGAAACTTGCAAATGTCACTCCACTCTTCAAGGAGTGAGAAAGGCAGAAGAAAGGAAACTATAGGCCAGTTAGTCTGACCTCAGTGGTTGGGAAGATGTTGGAGTCAACTATTAAGGATGAGGTCTCAGGGCACTTGGAGGCACATGATAAAATAGGCCATAGTCAGCAAGGTTTCTGCCTGATAAATCTGCTGGAATTATTTGAAGAAATGGCAAGCAGGATAGACAAGGGAGTTTCAGTTGATGTGTACTTGGATTTTCAGAAGGCCTTTGACAAGGTGCCATACATGATGCTGCTTAACAAGCAATGAGCTCATAGTATTACAGGAAATATTCTGGCATGGATAAAGCAGCGGTTAGTTGGCAGGAGGCAAAGAGTGGGAATAAAGGGAACATTTCCTGGTTGGCTGCCGGTGACTAGTGGTGTTCCGCAGGGGTCTGTGTTGGGACCGATTCTTTTTACGTTACATGTCAATGATTTAGATGATGGAATTGATGGCTTTGTTGCAAAGTTTGCAGACAATATGAAGAAAAGTAGTTCAGAGGAAGTAGAAAGGCTACAGAAGGACTTAGATCAGAAAAATGGGCAAAGAAATGACAAATGGAATACAGTGTTGGGTATTGTATGGTCATGCACTTTGGTAGAAGAAATGAAAGGGTTAACTATTTTCTAAATGGAAGGAAAATATAGTAAAACTGAGGTGCAGAGGTACTGGGGAGTCCTTATGCAGGATTCTCTAAAGGTTAATTTGTAGGTTGAGTCTGTGATGAAGAGGGCAAATGCAATGTTAGCATTCTTTTTAAGAGGATTAGAATATAAAAACAAGGATGTGATGTTGAGACTTTACAAAGCACTAGTGAGGCCTTCCTTAAAATATTGTGAGAAGTTTTGGGCCCCTTTTCTTAGAAAGGATGTGCTGAAACTGGAGAAGATTCATGAAAATGATTCCAGTATCGAATGGCTTGTCATATGAAGAGCATCTGATGGCTCTGGGCCTGTATTCGCTGGAATTTAGAAGAATGAGGAGTGGCCTCATTGAAACCTGTCAGATGGTGAAAGGCCTTGAGAGAGTGGATGTGAAAAGGATGCTTCCTATGGTGGGAGAGTCTAAGACCAGAGGACACAGCCTCAGAATAGAGGGGCGTCCTTTTAGAACAAAAATGAGGACAAATTTGTTCAGCCAGAAGGTGGTGAATCTATGAAATTCTTTGCCACAGGCAGCTGTGGAGGCCAAGTACTTATATATGTTTAAGTCAGAGGTTGATAGATTCTTGATTGGTCAAGCATGAAGGGATATAGGTAGAAAGCAGGAGATTGGGACTGAGAGGAAAATTAGATCAGCCATGATGAAATGGCGGAGCAGATTCAATGGGCTGAATAGCCTAATTCTGCTCCTATATCTTATGGTCTTATTCATTTCTCTGTGCCATGGTTTCCAAACGATGTAAAGGTTTTTAAGTGTGTTGAGGGGATTACATAACATGATCACTAGAATGAGACTAATTATTCAATTGAATTGAATTGACATTATTACTTACCTCCTTCACATACATGAGGAGTAAAAATCTTTACATTACATTTCCATCTAAATGTGCATTGTGCAATTTACAGTAATTTGTAATAAATAGTATGCACAACAGGACAGTCAATATAACATAGAAATACAATTGTATCAGCATGAATTAATCATTCTGATGGCCTGGTGGAAGAAGCTGTCCTGGAATCTGCTGGTCCTGGCTTTTATAGATAGTAGCAGCTGGAACAGTTTGTGGTTGGGGTGACTTGGGACTCCAATGATCCTTTGGGCCCTTTTTACTCACCTCTGTAAATGTCCTGAGTGGTGGGAAGTTCACATCTATAGATGTGCTGGGCTGTCCACACCACTCTCTGCAGAGTCCTGTGATTGCAGGAAGTACAGTTCCCATACCAGGCAGTGATGCAGCCAGTCAGGAAGCTCTCAATCGTGCCCCTGTAGAAAGTCCTTAGGATTTGGGGACTCATACCAAACTCCTTCAACCATCTGAGGTGAAAGAGGCGCTGTTATGCCGTTTTCACCACACAGCCGGTATGTACAGATCACATGAGGTCCTTGGTGATGTATATGCTGAGGAACTTAAAGCTGTTCACCCTCTCAAACCCAGATCCATTGACGTCAATAGGGGTTAGCCAGTCTTCATTCCTCCTGTAGTCTACAACCAGCTCCTTTATTTTTGTGACATTGAGAGAAGGTTGTTTTCTCAACACAACTGTGTCAGGGTGATGACTTCTTCTCTGTAGGCTGCCTCATTATTATTTGAGGTAAGTTCAATCAATGTAGTATTGACAGCAAATTTAATTAGCACATTGGAGCTGTGGGTTTCAACACAGTCATGAGTATACAGACAGTAAAGGCGGGGGCTTAGGACACCGCCCTGAAAGGCACCTGTGTTGAGGGTCAGAGGGGCAGAGGTGAGGGAGCCCACTCTCACCATCTGCTGACAATCTGACAAGAAGTCTAGGATCCAGGCAGGGTCAAGGCCAAGGTCTCTGAGCTTCCTGTCAAGCCTGGAGGGAATTGTGGTATTGAATGCTGAACTGTAGTTCAAGAATAGCATTCTCACATAAGCATCCCTCCTCTCCAGATCTGTAAGGACAGTGTGTAGAGCTGTGGCTCTTACGCCATCTGTCAATTCACATGTTGCCTTGGTCTTTTTGGGTACAGGGACAATGGTGGATCTTTTGAAGCAGGAGGGCACTCTATACTAAGAGGGGTAGAGATCAAAAATCACACGGATAAACTGGAGAAGCTAGAGCTGTTTTCCTGGAAACACAGAAAGTTGAGAGGGGATATGATGAAGGATCAGATTTCAAATCACAAAGGAAACAGAAAGCAATGCCATTAATAGTGGGGCTAAGGAGCAGACAAAGCAAAGGTTTCAGCAAAAGATCCAAATGTGACATGAGGAAAGTCTCTTCTCACTCAGCAAGTGGTTAACATCTGATATATTCACATAATAGAGGTGGAATACATCATAGCACATACAAGAGATCTGGAGAAGCAACTGAAAGGAAAGATTGTAATGGGCAATAAGATGAAGACACAAGAGATGGGAACAGACATAGAGACTAGCTGAATTGTTCTTGTGAGGAACACGTGTAGACTCCATGGGTTGTCTTCTCTGTGTTGTAACCATTCTATGAAAAATATATTTACTCAGTTTTGCTTCTGGCCTCTTATTGGTTAGACCACCCTTCCCACAGTGTTCACAACCCTTACACAACATCTTTTTACCAAACTCATGTTTACTTCCATTTGCAACTCCAGACCAAAGATCACATCATATTCAAAACATCCCCCAAGCTTTCTTTCTCTTTACACCACCTTTGTATACTCCATAATGGTGTAGCAGGCAAAGACCTTCACTTTCCTGAAAGGGAGCTGGAGGTAAATAAGTTGACTATATTAACTTACTGGATGCCAATCAGTAACACAAGGCCTTGTGATGTTGAAGCTCCTGGTTGAGGTCCACAAGCAAAACATCTGAGCATGCTGGACATGATAATAATATTGGAAGGTACACAATGTTTGCAATGTATATTTAAAGATTGCTCAAAGTTATAGAGTTCTTTATACTACAGTGAAACTTGTGTGAAAATGTTCTTTCCTAATCGGCAGAACCATGATCACATGTGAGGTAAGAGTGACTTGAGTGAATCTGCATCCTTGATGGCACTAAACGGAATCTCCTTTGCTTTCATCTTCGGAAACAGCTCTATTTCCATCTTTAATATCTTTATTTTTCCCTTTCAGGGTTCTTTTGAAGACCCTGACCTGGAGTTACACACAGACTTCAGTCCTTTGCAGGAATGAGACCCACTCTCGAGGTTTCATGACTGGCCATTATTCAACATGCCAAGGGCGTGGCCTAAAAGCTTAGCTCACCTTTGGAGGTCCAAGCGCTCGTGGCTCTGGAGACGGGCGAATCGAAGGTTGGTGTCCTGGCAGGAGTTCGGTGTGTTGTGGGAGTTAGGAGATCCCTGGCTGTGTGCCCAGAGACCAGAGATCTTTGGGCACAGAGCTTGGAAGAAGTGATGCAACAGACTTTTAACATCGTAAATCAGTGAGTTGTTTGTTATGTCTCCCCTCTTGCTGTGAAACGGAGACACCATTTTCTCACTTATTAGGGGGAGAGAGAGAGCCTGTGGTATGTCAAATACTGGGTGAATGAGTAGACTTTGCAAGTCTGTGTCTTTGCTGTTGCTTTGCTGCACACTTGAGAGCTCAGTGGTGGGTGCCGATACTTTTTTTTTGCTAGTGGGGGAGGGGAGATCATTGCTTGCTGCTGCTTATGCATGAGAGGGAGGGGAGCTAGAGGGGACTTTGGGGTTCTAACTGTCATTCACTCATTGGGGGCACTCCTCTATTTTCATGAATGGTTGCAAAGAAAAAGCATTTCAGAATGTATAATGTATACATTCTCTGACATTAACTGTACCTTTGAAACCTTTGTAGAATGTGAGAAATTCAGTAATCATGGAGCATTGTTTCTTGGAGTTACATCTGTAGGATAGAAACCTGCCACTGCTCAAGATGAAATTGGTAGTCTGTGTAGTCATAGACACAAGAGATTCTGCGGATATTCATCTGCTTGGTAAGGGTGGCTATTCGATATAATATACTTTTTTTGCTGGGAGCAGTGGAAATGAGCAGAAAGAAATACAGTATTTGCTGAATAATGGAACTGAGGGAAACCACTTGGAGAGATTAAAATTGCCATGGTTCCTATCCCCACTGCTGGTAGATATGGAAGGATGTCAGGTAATGAGGAGGTGTAATTGGCTTGAACTTTACACACCCTTCTCCGTGAAAACTGTGCCTCCTTTTGCTGGAATTAGATACTTTCAAACCCACTCAGCTAATAGTATACTCCTGACCTCTATCACTCAAATGCATTTGGAGAATACGGTCTAGAATCATGTCCGGCGACAAACTAGTTCCCAGAAAAATCCAATCAGAGTTGAATTACTTTACTTAAGGAAACATCTTGGCTGACAGAAACAATTTAATGTGTTATACGAATGCAGCAGCAAACCCTGGACTGAGACAAACATCAGCTTATCTCCAAGTATTGTGGATGACTGGGGGCCTGTGACTCATCTATGACTATTCCTGCTGCTAATACTATTTTTTGGTATGGATTGGTTTGGACATTGAATCAATAGGTCAACAATAAAGTTACTTACTCTCAGTGAAGACTGCTGTCAAGCAAGGTAGAACCTTTGTCCCAATGTTTTCCTGTTTGTGTGCAAACAGAAGCTGAGATCCAAGACATCACTGATTCATTCACATATGAGAGGATGAGTATTACACTCAAAATGTACAAGACAGAAGCTACTCTCTGAACCCATCCCCATTAACTTCTACCAATTAAGACTCATGGCAAGACACAGGAAAAGCATGGATAAGCCACGTTCCAAACCTGGGGAGCCACTTCTGGTGAAGGTATGTATTGGTAATGAACTTTACCGTCATCCTTAATTAAGGAACTGGGTACTTAAAGACCGTCTTCAGAGTTGGCACAAATTCATGGCCTACCAGTTACGGTGATGCCTGCTCTGCTATACTCCGAAATCTTCTTGAGCAGACATTAGAATCAGATTCAGGTTTATTATCACCGACATATTGTGACATTTGTTGTTTCATGGCAGCAGTACAGTGAATACAATATGTTTCTTTAAGGTTGTTATAGCCAGGAGATGTAGGGGGAAAAAGCTCCCACTACTTTCCAAATGCTCCCAATGATGTGCATCGCACATAACATCTGACAACCAAGTCTAGCTCCTAGCCTTCACATGTGCTTAGATACTAAGCCCAAGGGAACCATTTCTACTGGCAGGAGAAGGGGCAAAGGCAGTTTAATGGTTCCTTAAAATCAATCGCTTCAGGCATCATCTAGGAGAAAGAAAACTCTGATCTCAAACCTCCGCGGTCTTGCAGCTATAGTCACTGGTGCGGAGGGCTTCAGGAGTAAACCCCAAGGAAATATTGTATCGGTCTCTGCTGTTCCTTTGGATTCATCATCTGTGTGGAGAGGACAGCCTGCTGCCTGGGCAACAGCATGCTCTCCATATTGTGCTGCTCTGCCTTGGGTACCAGCTTGTGTAACACGTAGATAGCTAGGACACAATATCCATGGTCAACCTTAATTATGGAGGCCTCAGATATACAGTATATATAGTATACAAGATATACAGTATAATAAATATTACATATATAAAGAAATAGTGCAAATGAGAGCAAAATGGAAAGGTAGTGTTCTTGTGTACATGGTTCATTCAGAAATCCAATGGTAGAGGTGAAGAAACTGTTTCTAAGATGTTAAGCACTGTGCCTTCAGGCTCCCATATCTTCTCTCTGATGGCAGCAATGAGAAGAGGGCGTGTTATGGGTGGTGCAGATCCTTGATAATGGATGCCACCATTCTGAGGAACACTTTTGACCTTCTATCCACCAACAGCTTCAACACAACTGGTTCTTTAAACCATTGCAATCTCTTTCTTGCCAAAATTATTCATGCCCACCAAGATCATCTAAAAAGGAGAAAGCTTCATACAAATTTCTTACATTGTAAATCAGTTCTTCAGATCTCCTCCATTTCATCCACGCGTCAGACCCAATATGCAGGAAAACGATTGAGTATTGTGTGTCTAACTCCGGTGATATCAACAAAGATTATCTGCTCTGTCCATTCACTCTCACAAAATTTTAACTTTTATTCTAAGCACTTAATCCCCTTAGCTAAACTAGTCAATGAAATCCACCACTTATTCCTTTGATCTCTTCCTATTCCAGTTCTTGAGCACCCAACCGCCCTATGTTTCATTGCTGCCAAAGATCATATGTGGTCTTTAGCACTACCTCACTTTCTGCAGAATATTCCTTCATACATTCATCCTAAAATACCCCTCATTAAACCACTTGTCACCAAATGCAGAAATGCAGTAAACGAAAAACTTAATCAAATAATTGAAGGAAAAATAATCACAGGGATAAAGAGAGAGTTTCAGTGAGACGAAATGGGAATCTTCAGCAAAGAGCCAATGCAACTACAATGACCAAATGACCGCCTCCTGTGCAGCACTGTTCTATGTTGTTTTTAGTAAACTCTTTCCTCAAAATATAATAACAAATATTTCCAGCTGATTCATTCCCACTCACTTCATGTAGTTCAAGAGTTGTGAGGTAGTGTTGCAGCTCTGGTTAGATCACACTTAGGGTATTGTGTTCAGTTCTGGTCTCCTCATCATAGGAAGGAAGTTTTAGAGAGGGTGCAGAGGACATTTACCAGGACAATGCCTGGATTTGAGAACATACCTTATGAGGAAAGGTTGAGTGCTCTTCTCGTAGGAGTGAAGATGGATGAGAGGCCACTTGATAGAGGTGCAGAAGATTATAAGTGGCATGAATGGAATGGAAAGCTAGCATCTTTTTCCCAGGGCAGCAATAATCTATACCACAGGACATCCATTTAAAGTGAGTGGAGGAAAGTTTAGGGGAGTGGTAAGAGGTAGATTTTGTTTTTTGCGTTCTAGTGGTAAGTGCCTGGAACACAATGCTGATACAAAGGAGGCATTCAATATTCAGGAGGGATAGACATGAAGGAAGGGGAGGTGGGGTGGCGTTGCTGGTTAAAGAAGAGATTAACGCAATAGAAAGGAAGGACATGAGCCGGGAAGATGTGGAATCGATATGGGTAGAGCTGTGTAACACTAAGGGGCAGAAGACACTGGTGGGAGTTGTGTGCAGGCCACCTAACAGTAGTAGTGAGGTCGGAGATGGTATTAAACAGGAAATTAGAAATATGTGCAATAAAGGAACAGCAGTTATAATGGATGACTTCAATCTACATGTAGATTGGGTGAACCAAATTGGTAAAGGTGCTGAGGAAGAGGATTTCTTGGAATGTATGCCGGATGGTTTTTTGAACCAACATGTCGAGGAACCAACTAGAGAGCAGGCTATTCTGGACTGAGTTTTGAGCAATGAGGAAGGGTTAATTAGCAATCTTGTCGTGAGAGGCCCCTTGGGTAAGAGTGACCATAATATGGTGGAATTCTTCATTAAGATGGAGAGTGACATAGTTAATTCAGAAACAAAGGTTCTGAACTTAAAGAGGGGTAACTTTGAAGGTATGAGACGTGAATTAGCTAAGATAGACTGGCAAATGACACTTAAAGGATTGACGGTGGATATGCAATGGCAAGCATTTAAAGGTTGCATGGATGAACTACAACAATTGTTCATCCCAGTTTGGCAAAAGAATAAATCAAGGAAGGTAGTGCACCCATGGCTGACAAGAGAAATTAGGGGTAGTATCAATTCCAAAGAAGAAGCATACAAATTAGCCAGAGAAAGTGGCTCACCTGAGGACTGGGAGAAATTCAGAGTTCAGCAGAGGAGGACGAAGGGCTTAATTAGGAAGGGGAAAAAAGATAATGAGAGAAAACTGGCAGGGAACATAAAAACTGACTGTAAAAGCTTTTATAGATATGTAAAAAGGAAAAGACTGGTAAAGACAAATGCAGGTCCCCTACAGACAGAAACAGGTGAATTGATTATGGGGAGCAAGGACATGGCAGACCAATTGAATAATTACTTTGGTTCTGTCTTCGCTAAGGAGGACATAAATAATCTTCCAGAAATAGTAGGGGACAGAGGGTCCAGTGAGATGGAGGAACTGAGCGAAATACATGTTAGTAGGGAAGTGGTGTTAGGTAAATTGAAGGGATTGAAGGCAGATAAATCCCCAGGGCCAGATGGTCTGCATCCTAGAGTGCTTAAGGAAGTAGCTCAAGAAATAGTGGATGCATTAGTGATAATTTTTCAAAACTCGTTAGATTCTGGACTAGTTCCTGAGGATTGGAGGGTGGCTAATGTAACCCCACTTTTTAAAAAAGGAGGGAGAGAGAAACCGGGGAATTATAGATTGGTTAGCCTAACGTCGGTGGTGGGGAAACTGCTGGAGTCAGTTATCAAAGATGTGATAACAGCACATTTGGAAAGCAGTGAAATCATCGGACAAAGTTAGCATGGATTTGTGAAAGGAAAATCATGTCTGACGAATCTCATAGAATTTTTTGAGGTTGTAACTAGTAGAGTGGATAGGGGAGAACCAGTGGATATGGTATATTTGGATTTTCAAAAGGCTTTTGACAAGGTCCCACACAGGAGATTAGTGTGCAAACTTAAAGCACACAGTATTGGGGGTAAGGTATTGATGTGGATGGAGAATTGGTTAGCAGACAGGAAGCAAAGAGTGGGAATAAACGGGACCTTTTCAGAATGGCAGGCGGTGACTAGTGGGGTACCGCAAGGCTCAGTGCTGGGACCCCAGTTGTTTACAATATATATTAATGACTTGGATGAGGGAATTAAATGCAACATCTCCAAGTTTGCGGATGACACGAAGCTGGGTGGCAGTGTTAGCTGTGAGGAGGACGCTAAGAGGATGCAGAGTGACTTGGATAGGTTGGGTGAGTGGGCAAATTCATGGCAGATGCAATTTAATGTGGATAAACGTGAAGTTATCCACTTTGGTAGCAAAAATAGGAAAACAGATTATTATCTGAATGGTGGCCGATTAGGAAAAGGGGAGGTGCAACGAGACCTGGGTGTCATTATACACCAGTCATTGAAAGTGGGCATGTAGGTACAGCAGGCGGTGAAAAAGGCGAATGGTATGCTGGCATTTATAGCGAGAGGATTCAAGTACAGGAGCAGGGAGGTACTACTGCAGTTGTACAAGGCCTTGGTGAGATCACACCTGGAGTATTGTGTGCAGTTTTGGTCCCCTAATCTGAGGAAAGACATCCTTGCCATAGAGGGAGTACAAAGAAGGTTCACCAGATTGATTCCTGGGATGGCAGGACTTTCATATGAAGAAAGACTGGATGAACTGGGCTTGTACTCGTTGGAATTTAGAAGATTGAGGGGGGATCTGATTGAAGCGTATAAAATCCTAAAGGGATTGGACAGGCTAGATGCAGGAAGATTGTTCCCGATGTTGGGGAAGTCCAGAACAAGGGGTCACAGTTTGAGGATAAAGGGGAAGCCTTTTAGGACCGAGATGAGGAAAAACTTCTTCACACAGAGAGTGGTGAATCTGTGGAATTCTCTGCCACAGGAAACAGTTGAGGCCAGTTCATTGGCTATATTTAAGAGGGAGTTAGATATGGCCCTTGTGGCTACGGGGATCAGGGGGTATGGAGGGAAGGCTGGGGCGGGGTTCTGAGTTGGATGATCAGCCATGATCATAATAAATGGCGGTGCAGGCTCGAAGGGCCGAATGGCCTACTCCTGCACCTATTTTCTATGTTTCTATGTTTCTATATTTAAGAAATTCTTCGATAGTCACATGGATATAAGGAAAATGGAGGGTTTGTCTGTGTAGAAGGTTTAGATTGATCGTGGAGTAGGTTTATATAAGTAAACATCATATTATAGGCCAAAGGGCCTGTACTGTGCTGAACTGTTTATATGTTACATGTTCTACCTCACCATTGTAGATGCAAGGCAGGCAAACCAAACTGAAATTATGGCTCATATCAACACACTGGCAAGTGATGACACATCTGTTTTGCTCTAGAAAACTCTGATAAGGGCCTTAATAGGGTAATCTGAAGAACAAGTGCATGGAGGTGGTTGGAAGATTGTTAAAAGTTATCACTTGAGATCATATTGCTAAAAGGTATCATTTGAGATCAAAGGATTGAAAGAATCTAGTTCAAATCATGGGTGTCTCTCCAGGAAGTCTGAAGTCCACTCTACCTTCCAGAGAGGTGGTAGTGTGTGTTTGTTGGGAGGGGCGCCTCTACATCAACCTCATGGTTCCTTTCACTGTGCATGATTTGATGACAAAGATCTCAGCTTCCATTGTAACATATTCTGAGGTCTACCAAATTGTAAGTGCAGCACTGGAAACTTTGATTTCTACCAAGAGGTTTTCAGATTTCTTTGCTGGCAGAGGGCCAAAGATGAACATATCACTCCAGAAAACCTTCTTCCAACAGCCTGTTCAGTCATTTGAGATCAGAAATACTTCTGTGGAACATGAATCTCTTTTCTTACTCAGGATCTGTGCTTTTGAACTGCTGCTGAATCAACTAATCAAAGACCTTGTTACTCAGGACAAGAGAGTGCAGGGTGGAACATCTTGGCTCAGAACTGCTCATAGTCATACAACCCGTTCTGCCATTGAAGGGCTTCCTTCTTCAATTGGTATGGAATATTGAAGATGCTGTGAGTCTTAGAATCTATCTTGTTGGTGTTAAAGTAACCAAGGAGAAATGCCTTTGTTTTTCAAGGTAGTGCTAGTCAAGATACCTTCTTGAGATTAGCAGGAGACTTTCACAAACTACTTCAACAAGCTAATAAAAACCTACAGATTCTGCAGATACTGGGAATATTGATCAACACACTCAAAATGCTGGAGGAACTCAGCAAGTTAGGCAGCATCCATAAAGGGAAATAAGTATTCCACATTTCAGGCTGAGACCCAAAAAAGTCAACATTTTTGTTAATGTTGTATCATAGTGAAAGCCTGGGGATCCATTAAAAAGCAAAATAGTAGCAGGTTTCTGACGGGGATATCCGTTTTGTCACACAATTGCCCTATGCTTTGAATAAAATATGTATTTCCTTTAATTGAAAAGGAAGAAAAGCTGAAATGAAATAAAAAAAGAAACTTCTCTCTGATCTGTTGAGTATCTTTCATATTTTATGATATGATATATTATGAATTTATTTACACTTGTGCTTTACAGTGTGATTGTCACAATGATTTCAGTTGCTAGTATTTATTGTGTCATTGTCATGTGATGATTCACCTAAAATCTGTTACATGCAGAAGGTGGCAACACAAAAGCTGAAGTAGTAGAAAAGAAGAGAACTAGATCTGCGGACCTTTTTAAAGAGAAGATAGTGAAAAGAAACTAAGGGTCAGTGTTTATCAAGTGGCAACAAGTGGGGAAATACAGTGATATTTACACACTTGGAACTGGGATTTACTTTGACTGGTTGTGAAGAGGAGCGGAGATTGTTGTGAGTTCTACAATGAAATGCTGTCTGTCCAATGAGAGCTTAAGGACAAATAACCTTCACTGCCACTTGTTCCCTCAGAATGAGTGTGTAGGTAGGTCAAATTAATTTTCCAACAAGCTGAGAAAATTGATTGAAAGGAAAAAAAAAACAGTGCCAAGTGCGGCCACCAGCATTGACAATGAAATGACCATGAAACACCTTGTGGGGTGTCTTCACTCACAGCAAAGACAGGAAAACCTCTCACAAGTAGACAAGATATTATTACCAGCTGGAAAGGAAATTTGTTCTGTGTTAAGAGAGAAGGCTTTCAAGCAAATTAATGTAATGTTCCTGTCAGATAACAGAGCTCAACAAAGGAGAAAAGGTAGCAAAGTGATGCAGCAGGTAGAGTTGTTACAGTAGAAGAGGATTCTCTGCACAACAGTATTGAGTCAGTTGATAAACTGGTTTGTGCTCAAAGTCGCAGCAACCAACCTAGGTGAATGTGGCACTACTATCAGAGATTTTATCAGCAACTGTGTAGAGTATTGTGTGGAAAAGTCAATCCAGGTGCTCCCAAATCAGAAACTACAGAATGAGGAAATCCACTCCTTACTGAAGTCCAAGTCTGCAACATCCAAATCTGGGAATCCTGATCTATTTGGGAAATCAAGATACAATCTTTGTTAAGCTATCAGGGATGCCAAGAGATGACACCATTCCAAAACTGAGATTCAGATCATCAGCTGTGGCAGGACATACAGGCAATAACAAGCCTTGAGTGAACTTGGGCAGTATCAGCGACAATTCAGATGAGCTCAATGTATTCTATGCACTTTCTGAATAGTAAAGAAGTGGAATATCACCAATCATCCCAACAGCCTCCAACATACTCAACCCACAGTCACCATTTCAGATGTCAGATCATCCATCTAAAGAGTGAACTCATGGAAAGCACCTGGCCCAGATGGTGACCCTGCCTGTGTCTTTAAACCCTGCACAGTTCAGCTCACAGGGGTATTTTTGGACATTTTAATGTCTCTCTACTTCAATTTGAGGTTCCCCTCTGCTTTGAGATCGCTTTCATCCATGTACAGAAAGAAAGCAAGATGATGTGTTAAATGACTAATGTCCACTGGTTCTGACATACACTGGCACGAAGTCTTTCGAGGGTTAGTCATCCCACACATTAGATCAAGTTTTCCTGACAAGTTTGACCCAATGCCATTCACCTACCACTGAAACAAGTCTATAGTGCTTTCCATCTCCCTGGCCCAAAACTGTTCTTTGCATCTGTATCTACACAGTAAGGACTCCTACATCAGACTACTGTTTATTGACTATAGCTCTGCCTTCAATACCATAATTCCAAGCAACTTCATTTCCAAATTCCTAGGTCTGGGGCTCAAACTCACTTTGCAACTGAATACTTGACTTCCTGACCAACTGACCACAATCAATAATGATGGGCAGCAATTAAATCCATCATGGGTATCCTCAGCATTGGTGCTTCACAAGGCTGCGTCCCTTGCTTTCTACCTTACTCCATGCACACTCGCCACTGCTCTAGATCTATCTACAAGTTTGCAGATGATACCACATAAATCTCAAATATAATGAGATTTATGGGCTGAATCTCAAATATAATGATGGATCAGAGTAAAGGGGGGAGATAAAGAGCCTAGCCACATGGTACCATGACAATTGTATTTCCCTAAAAGTCAGAAAAACAAAAGAGCTGGCGGTGGTGCACATGCTCCTGTCTACATCTTAAATTTCTAAGAGGGAACATCATCACTAGCCCACCCTGGTCCATCAACCATGTTGTTGCCAGAGCAAAGAGCACCTCTACTTCTGCAGGAGGCTAAAGAAATTTGGTATGCCCCCTTTGTTCTTCACCAATTTTATAAATGAACCATAGAAAGCATCCTATCTGAATACCTCGTGTCTTGGTATGGCCCAAGACTGCAAGAAACTGCAAAGAATTGTGGACATAGTTCAACATATCATAAAAACCCACCACTCCTTCATACACTTTTTGCTGCTTCAGTAAAGTTGCCAACATAATCAATGACCCCAACCAGCCTGAACGTTCAGACTTTCTGTCTTCTCCCCTTCCAATTAGGTAGAAAATAAAAAGGTGCGGAAGTACGCATCACCAGACTCAAGGACAGATTCTATCCTGCTTTATAAGATTGTTGAATGGCCCTCTTTTGTGTTAAGATGGATTTTTGATCTGACAATCTGCATTGTCATGGTCTTGCACCTTATCATCTGCCTGCACAGTACTTTTCCTGCAACAACACCACATTGTTCTGCATTCTTATATAGTTTTTCCTAGGTAGTATCTTGATGTACCGATGTGATGAAATGATTTGTGTAGATGACATAGAGTACAAAACTACATTTTTCACTGGACCATGATACATGTGACAAAAAAAAAACAAATTACCTCACAGTTCCGGTGACTCAGGTTCAATTCAAACCTCCGGTGCTGTCTGTGTAGAGTTTGCACGTTTCCTCATAGACTCAGAGCAAGTCATAGAGCCATAGTGCACCACAGCATAGAAATATGCTTTGGCTCATCTAATCCATGCAAGCTTGGCCTTCTGGCCAGTCCCATCTCTCTACACCTGGACCTTACCTGTAACCTCTAGTTCTAGTCTCACCCAACCTGAGAGGAAGAAGCCTGCAAACATGCACCCTATCTATACCCCTCATAATTTTGTCTAGCTCTATAACAGGGGTTCCCAACCTGGGGTCCATGGACCCCTTGCTTGATGTATTGGTCCATGGTTATAAAAGTTGAGAACACCTGCTGTATAAGATCTTCCCTCAGTCTGCTATGCTCCAGGGAATAAAGTCCTAAGCTTTTCAAACTCTTCCTGTACCTCAGGTCCTCAAGTTCTGGCAACACCCTTGTAAAATTCATTTGCATTCTTTCAAGCTTCATGATACTTTTCCTTCAGGCAAGTAACCAGAACTGCATACAATACTCCAAATTTAGCCCCACCAATGCCTTATATAATTTTATATAACATCTTAATTCCTGTACTCAACACCTTATTTATGAAGGCCAATGTGCCAAAAACTTTCTTTATGATCCTATCTACTTGTTATACCACTTTCAAGAAATTGTGGATGTGCATTCCCAGGGCCCCTTTGTTCTACAGCAAATGTCAGACCCCCGCCATTCACTGCTGTTTTCCTCCCAGTGCTTTGTCCTCCTAACGAACAACACCTCACACTTGTCTACATTAAATTCCATCTGCCATTTTTCAGCCATTTTTCCAGCTGTTCCAGATCACTTTGCAAACTCTGATAGCCTCCCTTGCTGTCCACTAGGCCCTCTCAATCATAATGTCATCCGCAAATTTGTTGATCCAGTTTACCACATTATCATCTAAATCATTAATATAGATGATAAACAAAAATGGAACCAGCACTGATCCCATGACATCACTAGTTGCTGGCCTCCAGTCGGTGCGACAACCATCTGCTACCACTCTCTGACTTCTCCCATTAAGCCAACGTTGAATCCAATTGACGACTTCATTATCAGATGGTTTCCCACAGAAACTCTGACTTGCTTCCCCAGATGTAGGGATTGGTAGATTATTCAAGCACTGTAATTTGCTCCTAATGTGTAGATAATTGGTGAAATACAGGGCAGTTGATGGCAAGAGGCTATACAGGGAATAGAAGTGGATTAGAATAAATATTTGTATAAATTGGTTCTTCATGGTTGGTGCAGAGATGATGGGCCAAAGTGCCTGTTTCTCTGCTGTCTGACACTGATGCCCATGTGTGCAGTCAAAGAGGGTATGTTTGAATAATTTCCTAAAATGATATTTAATGATGGGACGTGCAAATTGGAATTGTTTTAAATGCACCTTCAGCCTGGCACAGGGAGACTCCAGCTGCAATAAATAAACATGTTGACTTCATTATTTTGGAGGACTCTGTAAAAAGTTAACTTCATCTAGGCTTGTGCTTTGAAATCACAAATATTTGCTGCTCCGTGGTGAGACAGGTTGTGAACACTGACAACTTTTTTTTTGCACATTAAGGTTCGTCTTTCTCAAGGGAAGATTTGTACTATTTGTTTGCACTGTGGAATGAAGTGAGTGCTCTACTCGGCTCTGACTGTTCCCATTGTTTCAGTGATTTCCCTTGCTTAGCTAAATTAGCATACTTGGCAGATGTTTTCAACCACCTAAATAGGCTTAATCTAAGCCTGCAGGGAAAGGGTTTGACTTTGTTCCAAGTTCAGGTCAAAGGAGAAACTATGATCAAGAAATTAGAGCTGTGGTCCTGTCGTATTAATCTATTGAACTAGATTTTTTCCAAAGCCTCTCAGATTTTCTTGTCACTTTGGAAATGTAGATCCCAATCAAGGTAAAAGGTCATATCAAGGAAGGAGATCTCCAAATATCCAAGTATTGATGTACTAGTATGAAAATGAAGAAAGTAATCTGACAATGAAGTGCATGCAAATACGGCAATGAAAGAACAATCAAAAGATTTCTCTGTGACAACACTTAACATTAGTTTTCATACAACACCATCTGACTGACTTCTAACTAATCATTCATTCTGAGTTGCTCAAGTTGTCTGACAAGGCAAGAAAGCGCTTTCACAACTTACTCATGTGGAAATAGATTTTCTGAGCTCATTATGTTCATATCCAAGTATTACAAGCCGGCTGATTCTGGAACCAGATCTAAGTCTGAAATTGATTCTATTCAATAAATCACAGCACCTTTGAAGTGACTAAATGAGCACAGCTATAACATTTGGAAAGTTATTCGATATTGGCATTCTATCTATAGATATTTCTATTTAGCAGCAAATACACTGTGAATGATACTGTATATACTGTTCTGCTCCTTAGACTCACGCAACATAAATCACATCTGATGCGTGCAAATTATCTTCTCTTTGTTGTTACATTGGTCGCTTTTCATCAATATTTTTGCAGTTACACTCAGGAGGAAAATTAAAAGACTATGGTGCTATAGGGATTGAAAAACATTTGTTGTTGGTGCTTTGAATGGTCACCGTCTTTTCCCCCAGTATTGGGGAGTCCAACACTACAGGGTACAGATACAAGTAAGAGGGAAGAGATTTTAAAGAAAACTGAGGTGTAACTTCTAAAAACAGAGGACAATAAGTCCCCAAAATGAGCTGTCAGAGTTTAAGGAGGATGCAGATGCAACATTTAAGAGGCATTTGGACAGGTACATGAATGAGTAGGTCTGGGAGGCTTATGGGCCAAACCAGAGGGCGAGGGCAACATGGGACAAGCAGGGAGGATGCTGTAGTTGTCATAGACTAGTTGGGCTGAATGGCTTGTTTTTGTGCTGTACTACTCTATGACTCCATGGCTTTAAAATTTTTCCCACAATCTTGACAAACCTTTAATATTTAGGAATTGTTTTATCAAGTAAGAGGTTGAGATCCTCAGTGAGGCTTCTATCTTCCCAACTTGTTTCTGTGGTCACAGTTTTTAAATGCCTGGTTCAATATATTGACTTGTCAATGATCATCCCCATGTCACCCTGTTGTTGGACGAATGCCAATTGGTTGAGATGTATATTGCTGAAGATAAGTGTATTAGGCATGGCACAGACTTCTAACTAATGCCAAATGCTTATTGCATCCAGAACGGGAAAGCTTTTGGCTGATGCCACAAGTTCCTCAAGTAAATCTCAGGTATACTCCAATTTATTGACATCTCAACCAAAGCCTTCTTCATACTTTGTTTGCCTCCACATCTGGCTGCATGATAGACAAGGGAAGTGCTCTGATGATGAGCAGATTGTGAAGGAAGTAAGTTTCACTTGGTCACCTTGGTATGTCCAAGCATCTTCCAACATGATGGTTGGCATATTGAGCCAAAGAGTGAAAGAGAGACCCCAGAGGCAAGCACTCTCATAACACAGTGGCTGAAATGCCACAGGCACAATACACTGTTTCAGGACAAACTTTTCATGCATACTTCACCATTTCAGAGAGTTAAAAACAAGAACCTTGTCATAACCAAACGGGGCTGGTAGGGAGTGAAGTTTCTGATTTACATGTGGAAACTATAGTGCTATGAATGCAGTATCTCTGCAAATCTGCACGCCTCTTATGGCTGATACTCCCATATACAGTACAGGGAAGGAACACCTTTGACAATGGGGTGGAGGTTCCATGTAAACCGCAAAAGATAATACGTTTTAGCCACTGCAATCTGGATACTAATTAGTTCAACATGACACTCAACTTCAGCTCTGCAGGCAGGGTTGTCTAACCACAGGTGCATGAAGGGAGGTTAGTCTGCAGAAGCTCAGGGACAGTGCTAGTAGCATTGAATTGGAAAGCCTCAGCTTATATAAATGCACTGCTTCTTGGGCAGTTAGGAATAGCTCCTAAAAGACTCTTGGCCAGAGGAGAGCTTAGCCAGGATCCATTTGCAATTCATCCTTCAGCTTTCACTGTGTAAAAGGCAATGTCTTTGGCCCCTCTCTCCCTGTTCCAGTTGGCAATGGATGCTAAGCAGAAACATAATTAATACACCAAGAAAATGCAACCCAAATTTTCTTCAATTCTCCGATCTTCAAACCTGTTGAATGCATTGTTTTCTTCCAAAAGATTGTTCAGGTATTTGATGATCTCTTTAAACAGCACAAATTCAAGGATTAATCCTTGCTCTTCAGACCATTCTCCTTGAACACAGTGACTACTACTTGTACTTAAATGAATCAGGTCACAGAAAAAGTAACAATTCAATATTATCTCAAACTGATTTGACCACTGTACACTTCATGTACTTTATACATAGATATATGTAATCATAATATTATCACAATCTATAGATGACAGATTAGCATTCAGTTTCTGAGGAAACTTGGAATCAAATTTTTAAATTGGTTGACACTTCATCGTTATGTGCCCGCCACTCTCTCCTACAATTTAAAGTGGCCCATAAGGCTGATATGACCAAGGATAAGTCGTCTCATTTTTATTTGGATATGTCTCCGTATTGTGATAAATGTAATAATGGAGAAGCTTCACTCATTCGTATGTTTTTGACATGTCCGAGTCTTGGAAAATATTGGAAAGAAGTATTTCAAACTTTCTCGATACTTTTCAAAGTAAACTTTAAGCCTAATCCTTTGACCGCTTTATTTGGTATTGTTGGAGGAAAGGATATTATTTTGGAGTTATCTGACTTGCACATTTTGGCTGTTATGTCTCTTACGGCCGGAAGGATGCTCTTGGTTAAATGGAAAGATGCGGCCCCTCCTATTCATGCTCAATGGTTACGTGATGTGATGTCATGTTTAAATTTAGAGAAGATTCGATGTTCAATCTCTGAATCTAGCCAAGACTTTCAAACATTGTGGGGACCTTTTTTGAATTATTTTCAAAACCTTTGATTTGCTGTTAAAGCACAGATGATGACTAATAATTTTTTTCCCCTTTCTTTCTTTACTAATCAGCTTCGGTCTTGGTAGTGGGTTAGATTTTTTTAATATAATAAAACTACTATATTTCAATGTTACGAATTAATTAATCTGTATGAATATAAGGTAAAGAGTCTTTATATGCGATTTAGTATAATGTATTGATATATATATTTTTTCCTGTACTCTGTATTCTTATATGTAAAATTAATAATAAAAATATTGGAAAGAGCATTCAGTATCACACTGGACTTCATTTGAAGTACATTAAACTAATCTCCACGCAACTGAATATCTAAATTGATATTCAAAAAGTGTGACATCATATGAAATAAGATATTGTCAATTATTATTTGGAGGAGCTTGTCTACATCCATTGCCCTTTCCAGAATATCTTATCCTGATGGTTTAGGTGATTTACTTGGCACTCAATATATAAATAGGATTATCATGGTGGGCTACTTCCCTGAATAATCAAGATTACCCTGATCATCAACCTCCATTCAGGAACATTCAGACATAAAATGTTCTCTGACCAAGGCAAGGTGGCTACCCTTTGAGAACAATCCTCTGAAATACATCAGGAACAGAATGAGGATACAGACCATCTCGGGTCATATTTTGTGTAATGAAACACTATTGATTTATCATCTCATAGTCAAGGAATAACATAACAAAACAGTATGCAAAGTGGGACATATCAAATGGAAACTAGGATCTTAAGTTAAGGAAGAGATGCAAGTGCTTAACATGACAAAAATGATGGGGAAAATAATTTAAAAGGCTTTATTGTAGATGAACAAAAGCAAGCATTTAAAGAAATGTTCTACGTTCGATTAATTCAAAAGTCACAACACGTAAATATTCCAAAGAAAACTATGAGAAAACACAAAAGTGATCAATTTGTGGTTGTTCAAAGAGGTTGAACGGGAATATTAATGTAAAAGAAGAGGTTTATAACACTGAATTGCAAAAATAAATGCAGATGCTGAAATTCTGAAATACGAAACAGAAAATACTGCAGATGTTCAGCAGGTCAGACACCACCTACAGAGACAGAAGTAAAGTTAAACGTCTCTGGTCGATGAGTTGTCTTCATAAGAGACATTGGATTTGACATTTTGGGATGGCTTGGGTCCTAGAAAGAAATTTGATGGCTCTGGGCCTCAACTCACTGGAATTCAGAAGAATGAAGGGTGATCTCATTCAAATCTATTGAATGCTGAAAGGCCTTGTTACAGTGGATGTGGAAGAGATGTTTTCAATGTGGGCAAGTCTAAGACCAGAGGACATAGCCTCAAGTTAGAGGGACGTCCATTTAGAATGGAGATGAACAGGAATTTATTAGCCAGAGAGGGGTGAATCTGTGAAGTTCATTGCCACAGGCAGCTGTGAAGGCCAAATCATTAGGTATATTTATGGCAGAGATTGATAGATTCTTGATTAGTCAGGGCATGAAGGGTCATGGGGAGAAGGCGGGACTTTGGAGCTGAGAGGGAAATTGACCAGCCATGATAAAATGATGAAGCAGACTCCATGGCCAAATGGCCTACTTCTGCTCCTATATCTTATGGTCTTAGGTCTAAGTAGGATCACCGCTACAGGTACTGTAACTGTTTAAAGGGAACCTACTTAAAACCTACAGAACATGTTGCTGAAATCAAAAGCTTTCCTACTTAGTGCCAACCACATTAACCATTCTGTATTGTCATCGTCAAACTCTGTATTGCGCCCACTACATTGAAGTCAAAATCATTAGTACGTACAAGAATGTTGTGTCCTTTGAAAGCCCACTGGTGACAGCTTTCCAGTCATATAACCATCCAGTAATCATTGCTGTCTACTTGCCACCAGAGCACTCAGAGCACTGAGTAACACAAACTATAGGAGAAATCTCCTCATACCAATAGAACATAAAAAGTACAGCTGTGAACAGCCATTTGGCCCACAATGTTGCACCAATCTTGATTCCAGTTTGTACTAAATATCCATATCCCTCCATTCCCTTCATATTCACATGTCTATGTAAAAGTCTCTTAAACTTCACCGAACTGCTTGGTTTCACTACCGCTCCGGTAAATTATTCCAGGGATATACCACTCTGTGTAAAATTATTTATCCCAACCTCCCAAGTAACCTTTAAATTTTTCTCTTCTAGCCTGAAGAGCATATCCTCTTGTGTTTGACATTTCTACTCTGGGGAAAATGTCTGGCTGCCTACCCTATCTATGCTTCTCATAATTTAAAAAACCTCTATCAGGTGTCCCCTTAGCATCCGACACTCTAAGGAGAGTATCCTAAGTTTGTCCAACCTCACCTTCTAATTCATACCCTGCAGTCCAGGGAGCATCGTAGTAAACTCTACCTCACCCTCTCTGCAGTCTCCCTATCCTTCCTATATTGGATCAAACAGAACTGTAGGTGCAGTTTGACTAAAGTTTTATATAACTGCAGCATGACTTCTTTATTTTGATACTCAACAGCCTTACTAGTTAAAGCAAGCCTGCCATGTGCCTTCCCTACCACCTTACCCAATAACATAGTTACTTTCAATGAACTGTGGACTTGGCCACAAAGGTCTCTCTGTATCTCAGTGCTATGAAGGATCTAGCATGAACCGTATAGATTTCTCTTTTTATTTGACCTTCTCAAAGTGCAGCACCTCACACTAGCCCAGGTTAACCCCAACCTATCACATCGCTGTCCAAATCTGTAACTGATCTTTATCCCACTTGCAACCCAGGTTAATTAAACCCAAAGTTGTAATGCTCCACCTGTGAAGGGATGAAAACGAGGTTTACCAAACTTTAAAAAAACTTGAGAAAGAAAGCTATGCAAGAACAAGGCGTGGCTGACGCAGAGCGGGAAAGCAAGAGAAATGCAGCAAACTATTCTAAACTAAAGATATAAGACTCTTAAAAGTGGAATGAGTAGTGAGTATCTGTATCCTACTTACTTGAAACCCTCAGGGTGAAGCCCCTAGGGGAGAGATGATTGTGATAAAAGATATATTGAAGCTATGGCTATAACAAGCAGCAGCAGTAACGAGGCAGTATCAGCAGAGATGAATGTCCAAGATCTCAACCATGTAATTGGGAACTAGTTCTGTCAAATCACACCAAGGAATTTGGTCAGGTGTTTTTTTTTGTAAATATCGTCCGAAGCGACCTTCATGGATGATCAACTATTTCATCCAACGAAACTAGAAACAAGATGGCGAGCCACCCAAGATGAAGCATAGCGCGGGAATGAAATGTTTCTTGACATAAAGGATTTAATACAGCTGGATGTATAAGTTTAGTTTCATTGAAAGTATCTGAATTTGATTTTCTGTAAGATCTGATTATTTTTGCAAAGACTTTGAGAAGTTACTGAATGAGATTTACTTTGTTTAGAAGTTGTGATGTTGGAGAATTGTCATGAGAGGAGTTAAGCTGTATTGATATGTAATTTTTGAATTGAATTTCAATTTGTAAACATACTGACTAAATTGAAACTGAAATTAACTTAAGAATAGGAATCTGATTAGTTTTCTAACTAACTAGGCATAAATAAAAAGGAAAGTTTAGTCTGTAAACATTTAAAAAGGGAATAAAACTATATCAAACTAGTTGGAGAAATTGGAGTAACAAAGTTTATTCTAATGAATATCGCTGATTCTAAGTAAACAGGAATTAGTTTTTTGCTGATATCTGAGATTTGGAACCTGAACAGAATGTTGGAATTCTAAGTTATTCTTACTCATGTAAATATTTTGTTTACCTTTCTTTTTTTATATAAACAAATCTTACCTCCAGGAGTGTGTGCTTTCTATTCATTGCCTCCTTCCGATATTTAAGCTTTTGATGGCCTACTCGCACCTCGTGTAATACTATGTAATTTGACTTATTGCATGTACTTCAAACAGCATTCAAGAATTCAAGATTTGAGATTGCTTAAAGTCATTTCCAGTATGCAAGTGTAAAGGAGAAGAAAATAATTGTCCTCTGTTGGTTGGGGTCAACCACGCATATTGCATCCCAGCTGTCTATGTGATACACAAGCCAGGGCAGTACGATATGGAGAGCAAGCTGTTGCCCATGTAGCAGGCTCACGCAGCCGAATAATCCAAAGAAACGGCAGAGCTGATACAGTTTGGCACTAGCGGCATCACAGGAGTTGCCAGTCAACTTTGAACTCAACGTCGGACTGCCTTAGGACTTCAGTTCCGGAGTTTTCCTCAGGGTTTACTCCCAAAGCCTTCTCCATGAGTGGGTGTATCTGTAAGGCAGTGGAGGTGCCTACCACAACTGATGAGCCCCATCTGCCCGAAGTGACTGGTTTTAAGGCACCAGTAACCAACCTTTGAGCCTTCTCCTGTCAGTAAAAATGATTCTGTTGGGCTTGGTTGCTAAGCCACATGTGAAGGCCAGGAGCTGGACTTGCTTATCAGAGGCTATTAGAGATGTACGCCAGTGGGAGCATTTAATAGGTAGTTGGAGCTTATTCCCACTAACACACCTGGCTATAACAACCCTGAGGCAGCAAACCCAACCTGATGCAGCACAAAAAAAAAACACAATAAGATAAAGATCACAATAGTAAAAAAAATACAATAAATATACATAGCATATATACATAGATTGGTTGTATGTCCATAAAGTGATGCTAGGCATAGGAGTATGTTTTGCTTCTGTATTTACTTCGAAGATGGACACAGAGTCTATAGAAGTGAGGCAAAGCAGCAGTGTGGTCATGGACCATATATAGATTAGAGGGGAGGAGGTGTTTGCTGCCTTGAGGCAAATTAGGGTGGATAAATCCACAAGGCCTGACAGGGTGCTCCCTTGGACCAAGTGGAAGGCTAGTGCAGAAGTTGCAGGGACCCTAGCAGAGATATTTAAAACATCCTTGTCACAGGTGAGGTGCTGGAGGACTGGAGGACGACTAATGTTCCATTGTTTAAGAAAGGCTCTAAGAATAAGTCAGGAAATTATAGGCCAGAGAACCTGACATCAGAAATGGGAAAGTTATTGAAAGGTGTTCTAAGGGACCAGATATATAAGCATTTGGATAGACAGGGTCTGATTGGGGATAGTCAACATGGCTTTTTGTGTGGTAGGTCTCGTCTAATCAAGCATATAGAGTTTTTTGACGAAGTTGTCATGAAAATTGATGATGGCAAGGTGTTTGAGGTTGATTAAGAAGGTTCAGTCACTTGGCATTCAAGATGAGGTAGTAAATTGGATTAGACATTGGCTTCGCAGGAGAAACCAGAGAGTGGTAGGAGATAGTTGGCTCTCTGACTGGAGGCCTGTGACTAGTGGCATACCACAGCAATTGATGCTGGGGTCTAAGCAACACTCACAACACGCTGGAGGAACTCAGCAGGTCAGGCAGCATCTGTGGAAACGATCAGTCAATGTTTCAGGCCGGAGTATTTTGTGTTTACGATGCTGGGTCTGTTGTTGATTGTCATCTACTGTATACCAACGATCTGGATGGTAATGTGGCAAACTGGATCAGCAAATTTGTGGATGACACTAAGATCTGGCATGCAGTGGACAGTGAGGAAGACCATCAAAGCTTGCAGCGGGATCTGGATCAGCTGTAAAAATGGGCTGAAAAATGATAGATGGAATTTAATGCAGTCAAGTGGGAATTGTTCCTTGAAAGTAGTGTCATAAATAGACAGGGTCAAAAAGAAAGCTTTTGGCATATCGGCCTTCATACAGTAAGTCAATGTATTGAGTACAGGAGTCTAGATTTTATGTTGAAATTGTAGAAGACATTGGTGATGCCTTATGTGAAGTATTGTGTCCAGTTTTGGTCACATACCTACAGGAAAGATGTAAGTAAGATTGAAAGAGTGCAGAGAAAATTTACAAGGATGTTGCTGAGACTTGAGGATCTGAGTTATAAAGAAAGATTCAGTAGGTTTGGACTTCATTCCCTGGATCGTAGAAGACTGATAGGAGATTTGATACAAAATTATGAGGAGTATCGATAGGTTAAATGCAAGCAGGCTTTTTACACTGAGGATGGATGAGATTAGAAGTAGAGGTCACATTTTAAGGGTGAAAGGTGAAATGTTTAAGGGGAACATGAGGGGGATCTTCTTCATTCAGAGTGTGATGAGAGTGTGGAATGAGCTTCCAATGGTGGATGCACGCTCAATTTCATGCTCAATTAAGAGAAATTTGGATAGGTATGTGCATGGGAGGGATACGGAGAGCTGTTGTCCAGGTGTAGGTCAATGGGATTAGGCAGATTAATGGTTTGGCATGGAATGGATGGGCCGATTGGCCTGTTTCTGTGCCGTAGTGTTATATGACTCTATAAGTATTTGTACTTAAGTAAGGGTTATAAGTAAGTGACTCTGATAGGAAATGACAAAGTAATGGTGGTGGGGGTGCAGGGATGGGTTCGTGAGTGGAGGTTTTGATCAACCTTACTGCCTGAGGAAAGTAACTGTTTTTTTGTCTGGTGGTCCTGACATGGATGCTACGTAGCCTCTTCCCTGATCAAAGTGGGATGAACAGTCTATGATATTTAAGCTGTTTGAATAATTATGAATTGTGGCACGTGGCCAAATGGTTAGGGTGTTGGACTAGCGATCTGAAGGTTGTGGGTTAGGCGTCCTATCCGGGGGGGGGGGGGGGGGTGTAGTCTTATACTCTCAGTCGCTTTACGCCATGGAAACCGGCATAAGCACCAGCCTGATGGGCCACAAAGCTCACGACAGACTTTAATAATTATGAACTTTGAAGTTGCAGACAATTTGTAGGGGCCTTTACTGGTAGGTTTTCAAACACCAACAAATTTGAAAGATTAACTTTCAAATGATATGCAAGGGTCTGCATTCAGTTCACATTTACCAAGGCAAGCGAACCACAGAAGTAAAAAAAAATCACTTCAAGAAGGCTTGTTAACTGCTTAGTCTGTTAAGCTTCAGTTACCATGGTAGCCAGTGTTGAAAACTCTACAGATTGGTATAAAAAATCATGTCGACAATTGCTCTGTCACAGCATGGAGGCAGACCTGTTCAAAAGCAGCACACCATGAGCTTTTCTTCCCAGTTTGCACTACCCCATGCAGTCTAATAATATCCATTTACTGGCTGCAGATTGATCTAGTGTAGAAACTTGTAACTAGTCATGTTCCAGCATTCCCCCCACCCCCAAGATGGGCATTGCAAGAAATTGTCAATGAGGCACTTTATTAAGCAATTCCCAATTACATAAGAATGTTTTTATAATTAAACACAATTACTTTGTTTTTAATATCATGATGCTGAAATTAAAAAAGCTACCATCTAAATGTATCCTTTAAAATAGTGATGATGAAACAGGGTTATGGGCAAAATGGTAACAAACATATTTTAAATTATGCTGAAATTTTAAAAGCAAAACTATGAGAGTAAACTTGCAAGCATAACCTCCCATGATAGCAGGATACTTCAATGCAATTTCAGATTCCAGCCAGAGTTAATGTGTAAAGTATGGGCCCAGAGTGGCGAGGGATGCAGAAGGGAATGTTTCGCTTCTCTGACAGACATCACAGTATTGGAGTTGGATACCAAACAAATTATCAAAAAAAATTCCGCCCAATTTCTAGCCCACTCTCAGCTCTTCTCCATGATTGAAAGACAAATAACACTTACTTACAACATGGAGTGATTAGGTTCATTGCAGATGTTTCAACTACAGCTGGATCCTTCCAACATCAGCTCAGGTTAGCCTAATTTCCAACTGAGTCAACTCTCAAACACACATTAATTCCTAGACACAAGAGATTCTGCAGACGCTGGAAATCTCCCATTAATTCTTGCTATGTGCATGCATTGATGTTACATTTGCAATGTCAGTCCTGTATTACATGAAAATAATATGTTACTGCTGCACTCCCAGCAGTTACCTAAAGACACGTGATGGGAACAAATATGCACGAGGCATTTTCAGACTGTGCACTTGGTACAAATGTGACAAATATGCCCCATGATATATTTCAAGCTGAAAACCTATTTAACTAAACTTTTAACAGAACATGTTCAAAACGTATCTTAACCATCTACAAAATAAGTAATTTTACAAAGATAATTTTCATTATTGTCTTCGGATTCACTGATGAAGGATCATGGCTCGAAACATCAACTCTTAACTCCTTTCTATAGGTGCTGCCTGACCTGCTGAATTCCCCCAACATTCTGTGTGTGTTACTGCAGATTTTCAGCATCTGCAGAATCTCTGTTTTTGAACTCATATCTGGTTTAACTACTCCCCCTCCCCCACGATTTCAAAAAATGCTCATGTCAAGTGGATGAGCCTTAGAAACAGGGGAATTTTTAAGCAAGCAACTCCAAAGGCAGCCCCAATATTGTCCTCATATACTGTATAAACAATCTGGAGTTGTGACCTTGACCAATATCATTATTCCTAATCAGGGGTCACTAGAGTCAGTGATAATACTCCTCCCATAGATTGACAGAAATAAACAAATCCAAAAATAGATTTTATTGCAGCCATACTCAATAAATCCAATAACCATAATGGAATCAGTGAAAAACCAGATGGACAAACAACAACCAGTGCACAAAACAGAACAAGCAGTACAAACGTAAAAGAAAAAAGAAGAAATAATAATAAATAAGCAATAAATATTGAGAACATGAGATGAAGAGTCCTTGAAAGTCCTTAGGTTGTGGAAACAATTTAATGATGGATCAAGTGAAGTTGATTGCAGTTGTCCCAGCTGGTTCAAGAGCCTGATGGTTGAGAAGTAATATCTGTTCCTGAACCTTGTGGTGTGTGTCCTGAAGCTACTGTACCTTCTTCCTGATAGCAGCAATGAGAAGAGAGTGTGACCTGGGTTGTGGGGGTCCCTGATAATGGATGCTGCTTTCCTGCAATAACGTTCCATGTAGATGTACTCAATGGTGGACTTTACCTGTGATGGACTGGGCTGCATCCACTGCTTTTTGTAGCATTTTTCGTTCACGGGCATTGTTGTTTCCATACCATGCTGTGATGCAGCCAGTCAATATACTCAGCTTCCTACTTGCTATTTGCTAATTCATCCACACCTTTGATGTGGCCAATGTCAGTGTTGTCAGCAAACTTCATTGGAGTAATGCTTAGCCACACAGACATAAGAATAAGCATCATTGCTGTAGTTATCTTTTTAATTCTTTATTTTAGAACACTGCGGCTTTCTAAAAGAATTGCTATATCTTTTACAAGCACGAGAAAACCTGTAAATGCTGGAAATCCAAAGCAACACACACAAAATGCTGAAGGAACTCAGCAGGCCAGGACCAGTGACCAGTGACCAATGTTTCAGGCCACAACCCTTCATCAGGACTGGAAAGGAAGGGGAGAAGTCAGAGTAAGAAGGTGGAGGGAGGGGAGAAAGAAGTACAAGGTGGTAGGTGAGAGGTGAAACCGTGAGAATAGGAAGGGTGAAGTAAAGGGCTGGGAAGTTGACTGGTGAAAGAGATAAAGGGCTGGAGAATAGGGAATCTGATATGAGAGGACAGAAGACCATGGAAGAAAAGGAAGGGGGAGGAGCACCTGAGGGAGGTGATGGGCAGACAAAAAGAGAAGGTATGAGGGGGAAACAGGAATGGGGAATGGTGAAAGTGGGGGAGGGAATTAGCAGAAATCAAGAAATGGATGTTCATGTCATAATGTTGGAGGCTGCCCAGTTGAAATATAAGGTGTTCTCCTCCAAACTGAGTATGGTCTCATCCTGGCAGTAGAGGAGACTATGGGCTGATGTATCAAAATGGGAATGGAAATGAGATTGGGACGTAAAATTAAAATGGGTGGCCACAGGGAAATCCCGCTTTTCTGTGGCAGCTGGAGCAAAGCTCCTCAGCGAAGCAGTCTCCCAATCTACATAAAGTCTCAGTGATATACAGGAGGCCATGCCGGGATCACTGGATACAGTTGATGACTCCAACAGACTCATAGGTAAAGTGTCGCTTCACTTGAAAGGACAGTCTGGGGCCCTGAATGGTCGTGAGAGAGGAGGTGTAGGGACAGGTGTGGCGCTTGTTCTGCTTGCAAGGATATGTGCCAGGAGGAAGATCACTGGGGAGGGATGAGTGGACAAGGGAATCATGTAAGGAGTGGACCCTGTGGAAAGTGGGATGGGGGAGTAGGGAAGTTGTGCTTGCTGGTGGGATCCTGTTGCGACTGGTGGAAGTAAAGGGGAATTATACGCTGGATGCAAAGGCTTGTGGGGTGGTAGGTGAGGACAAGAGGAACCCTATCCCTAGTCTGGCGGCAGAAGGATGGGGTGAGGGTAAATGTGCGTGAAATGGAAGAGATGCATTTGATGGCAGTGCTGATAGTGGAGGAAGGGAAGCTCCTTTCTTTGAAGACGCAGAGCATCACAGTTGCTCTGGAATGAAAAGCCTCATCCTTAGAGCAGATGCGTTGGAGATGGAGGAACTAAGAAAAGGGAATGGCACTTTTACAAGTGACAGGGTAGGAAGAGGTATAGCCGATACCTGTGAGAATCAGTGGATTTAGAAAAGATATCAGTAGATAGCCTGTCTCCAGAGATGGAGACGGAAAACTCAAGAAAGGGGAGAGAGGTATCAGAAATGGACCAAGTAAATTTGAGGCAAAGTTGATGAAATTGACGAACTACAGGAAGCCACACCAATGTCATCATCAATGTAGCATAGGAAAAGTTGAGGAGTGATGCTGGTGTAGGCTTGGAACACGGACTGTTTCACATAGCTGATGAAAAGGCAGGCATAGCTGGACCAATATGAGTACCCATGGCTACACCTTGGGTTTGAAGGTAGTGGGAGGAGCCAAAGGAGAAATTGTTGAGGGTGAGGACAGACGAGAGTGATGGTGAAGGGGAACTGGTTGGGTTGGTTATCCTTGAGGCCCTCTTGATGGGTATAGAAGTCTATAGGTATTATTAAGGTTCATAGTGCAAATGAGACAACTGGGGCCAAGGAACTTAAAGTCATTGAAACGATGGCAAGCATGTGAAGTGTCTCAGATGTAGGTAGGAAGGGACTGAGCTGGGGGGATAAAACAGAGTCAATGTATGCAGACAGAAGTTCTGTGAGGTAGGAGCAGGCAAAAACAATGGGTCTACCTGTATATCTTTTACTTAGTTTCAACATCTCTAGCAGAGTAGTGTTAATGGACATAGAACATATAGTTCAGTAGAATCCCTTCAGCCCACGCTGTTGTACCAATCTGTATAAACCTACTCAGTGATCAATCTAACTCTTCCTTCCTACATAGTCTTCTTTAGTCTCCACCATTCACAGCGCTCCTATAACAGTGAAATTTAAAAATTTATCCACAGAATATGGGTATTGGTGACAAGGCTTGCATTTAATATCCATCCTTATTCATCCAGGAGATGATGGCAGTATGTTTCTTGGGCTATGGTAATCCACAGTGAAGATGGTACCCTTGATACAATTGTTTCATTGGGTGTTAGTAGGTTTCTCCATTCCTTCAGCCACAAAGAATAGCAAACCGCTGATCAATGCTGATATTTCTCAAACAGAAGATGCACAAAATGCAAAATACATTCCTGTTAAGGTCCCAACAGGATGCTCCATAGAATAGGGTTTTATATTTAAGGCCGCATTTAAAGGCATATGATAAAACTCGGGCTCAATCAATGAAGTAAACAATGTAGTGCGTAAAAATGCACTGAAAAGTGTTTAACCAAGTTAGGAAGGACCACAGGATTTTATGAGAAGATTTATCAGATAAAGTAAATGAAAATAATGAGTTGTAGAAACATAAATAAACAGCATAAACATCTGTGACAAACCTGTGACTTATTGGCATTGCAGAATGTGAAATAAATATGTTCAGCCATTCTGAGAAGTGTTTGTGAAAATGTGGAAGTAGAAATGGAGAATTTAAAAAATAGAATTAACATTAGAAAACAAGATGCTATTGGAAAAAAAAACATTTTGGTTATCTAGATCCCAGGACTAATATAGTCTACACACAGTTTGTTAAGGGAGGGAGATTTTATACAGCATAACTCAACCTTTATAAGAAATAAAAATTTGCTGGAGGGTTAGACTACATTCAGTGTAACTTTATTGTTTGGGAAAGGAGCAAAAAATTCTGTTGATTAGTCAATAAGTATTGTATGCACACTTTTAAACTATAAGGAAATTACCAAGCAAGCAATTATTTCAATTTGCCTAAAAAGGTAAGTCATAGGTGAAATGAATATGTGAAACTAAATGAATTTTTGTAGATATAACCGGTTGAATTGATATTTGTCTTATGAAGATTTCCAGAAGATATTCAATCATCTGTCCTGTTGAAGGCTTTTCTATTCATTCAACAGAGAATTTTAGAATATATTGGATGAAAAACTAGAACCGTGCATCAAGCTCAACCCAACCCAGGCTTTGGCCTTTATTGGTATGATCACTGTAACCGCACTAACTTTAATACATTCTGGAGACTGTTCAACCGTTTCCAAATGTCTTTGATAAACAGAAGAAATGCTTTAAAATAATTTTCTTTAAAAACACATTACATGGATATAAATTAGGAACATTAGTATTAAGTACAACAAAGAAAAATGAACAAACAGGCAATAATTACCATTCATAGTTGATAAGCCTTTCAAATGAATATGGATGTGCCAAAAAATTTTGAAAGACCAGAATCAAAATGCTAAATCCAATCAGAACAGAAGGACAATGCCCTTCCAATGCATCCTGCTCTTCCATGATGCTATGCATTCTCCTTGGAACTTCCAAACTGGGGAGCAACAGGATAGCAGTAATGGTTAAAGAAAAGATAAATAGCATGTTTCCCAAGATCAATGATGAATCCTCTTTTTGCTCATATTCTTGAAATGTGGACATAATTTCATAATTTGATGTTTCAAAATTAAATTGCAAAATAAAAACAAGTACAGTTATGGAAGACACAAGAAAATATAACAAATTGTTAGGCAAGTGACAATAGCTTTTCAGTGTGGTAGAGTGAAAGACGGGGTATTTAAGGAACACACATCAAAGTTGCTGGTGAACGCAGCAGGCCAGGCAGCATCTCTAGGAAGAGGTACAGTCGACGTTTCAGGCCGAGACCCTTCGTCAGGACTATCTGAAGGAAGAGTGAGTAAGAGATTTGAAAGTTGGAGGGGGAGGGGGCGATCCAAAATGATAGGAGAAGATAAGAGGGGGAGGGATGGAGCCAAGAGCTGGACAGGGAATTGGCAAAAGGGATACGACAGGATCATGGGACAGGAGGTCCAGGAAGAGAGACAAGGGGGAGGGGGGAACCCAGAGGATGGGCAAGGGGTATATTCAGAGGAACAGAGGGAGAAGAAGGAGAGTGAGAGAAAGAATGTGTGTATAAAAATAAGTTATAGATGGGGTATGAGGGGGAGGTGGGGCATTAGCGGAAGTTAGAGAAGTCGATGTTCATGCCATGAGGTTGGAGGGCTCCATCCTCCTCTCACCCCAACCATTGACACCCCCAGCCTCCCCACTCCCCCCCTCTGATCCCAGTTCTCATCCTTGCCAGGTCTTTACCATCCCCATTGACCTTCAACTGTCGGAGGCAGAATGCTCTGTCCTCAGTAAGGGCCTCACCTTTGTCCCCCTTCGCCCACACGTCAGCGAGTTCCGCATTCGCCATGATGCGGAACTCTTCTTCCGCCGTCTCCATCTCCAAGCCTACTTCTTCTCTGTCCCTCTGAATATACCCCTTGCCCATCCTCTGGGTTCCCCCCCCCCCCCGTCTTTCTTCCCGGACCTCCTGTCCTATGATCCTCTCGTATCCCTTTTGCCTATCACCTGTCCAGCTCCTGGCTCCATCCCTCCCCCTCCTGTCTTCTCCTATCATTTTGGATCTCCCCCTCCCCCTCCAACTTTCAAATCTCTTACTCACTCTTCCTTCAGTTAGTCCTGACGAAGGGTCTCGGCCTGAAACGTCGACTGCACCTCTTCCTAGAGATGCTGCCTGGCCTGCTGCATTCACCAGCAACTTTGATGTGTGTTGCTTGAATTTCCAGTATCTGCAGAATTCCTGTTGTTTGTGTATTTAAGGAAAGTGGCTTCCTGACAATGCCTTTAAACTGGCCCACCCATAATTGTGTAATTGTTATATATGCTATTAACCATGGCCAACATTGCTTTGTCATAACTCCTTCATGTATCTCTATATTAATAGACTTCGACAGTCCTTGTGTAGACTGTCAAAAACCCAGAGTTTGTTATTGATCTACCGATTCAACAGTTAATGAATTCTTGCCCACTGCACAATGAGAAGGAAGCAACATCTAATGTATGCAATTTCCATCTACATGGTGGCTATGTATTTAGTCACTTAGCCATAGAGCGTGGAGTAGGCCCTTGTGGCCTTTCAAGACATGCGTCCCAAAAACCCCACAACCCTGATTAACCCTGATTAACCCTAACCTCATCATGGGACAATTTACAATGACCAATTAACCCACCCGCTATGTCTCTGTACTGTGGGAGTAAACTGAAGCATCTGCAGAAAACACATGCATTCCGTGGGGAGGACATACCCCTTACAGGATGGTGCCGGAATTGAACCTTGAACTTCAGAATATCACAAGCTGTAATTGCATCGTGTTAACCTTTGTGCTACCTTGGATCAAGTATTAATGATCTCATAGCTGGGACTTCCAAATAACGTGGCTTGCATTCAGGAGAAGTTGTGGAGAGTGTTGCATGCTTTATACACATGCTTTGAGACGAGGAAATCTATAATATCTTAGAGTTTTGCCATTGAGCATATGGAAATGCAGAAGATGTCTGCATACTGCACCTTGAATAGTGGCTGACCTTGGTTCTGGGGTGTACTCATCATCGCTCTGAAGCTTATATCACACCTAGAGGATGTTTGTTGGAGGTGAGGAGCGATAGTGTGGTGAGAAAGACTGCATAAAATGATAGAACAATTTTGCACCCTTGTTTAACATAGGACTTCAGTGAGACTGCTTCTGATGTAGGTAAATTGGCTTGTCCTTCATTCTGGAACAAGTGTAAGATAAGACCAATTTCAGCAGGCAGCTGAGATTGAGGAGGCCGCTCCACAGTTCCTCTCATTTTAAAGTATTAATGAGGTCAAAGAAGACCATGAGTTGTGGCTGGTACTACTCCCTACATTCTTCTTAGCATTGAAGAACAATGAAGATCATGCCCACTCTGTCTCAGGATGGCCAGGTAGTTCCCTTTAATCACAGTTCTTATTTTAGTTTTAAATCAACAACTTGCATGTGGACAAGAACTGAACATTAAGACTTTTGATGCTGGCAGTCTTTAAAATTCTTCATCGACATTCACAGTTGCTGAACCCATCAAGTCACGCCTTTTCCCTGTAAATATATTGTAAAAGGTTTCTCAGAAGAGTAAACACATAAATAAGTATAAGACTGCATATATAAATACTAGTAAGATCAAACATCAATATTGTATTTCACTGTAAAAAAACAAAAATTGTGTGAAATATAGATGACATATATGGGCCATTGGTTGAATTGGTTCCAGTTTTTAGGTTATTGAGGAATATTGTATTCAGATATCCCAAAACTCATGATGTAAATTCATTAATTGGGGACAATAATGTATTAAAGTATAGGGTGCAATGTTCATACTCATGTCGTCACAGACAATTAAAGGTTTAAAAAGAAAATGGAACATACAATCAGTTGGAAGCTGCATTAAAGGAACAAAGAAACCAATCAACACAGCAGTCAAAATAAATATATTCCCAAAGTTATACATGAGGATGATGGGGAGAGAGAGCAGGTGGAAGAAAGAGATGACAATCATCAAACAGCTCAAGATCAATTTATAGTAATTTATGGTTTTGTTACAGATAAATTTGCATTCTCTATTACAGCAAGAATATTAAAACTACAGAACACGGCCCATGATTTCATCAGGATCATGAGAGAGACAAGAAAATACACTTCCTAAGGAAAACAGGTTTCTGGCATTACACAGACAGAAGGCAGCTGAATCTTCATCCCTCAAGAAACATTTGTAAAATAACTATACAGAATATTAGTCCTGAAGAACAGTCTCAGCCCAAAGTGTCGACTGTTTATTCAGTTCCATAGATACTGCGTGAACTGATGAATTCTTCCAGCATTTTGTGCACATTACACAGAATATTATTGTGTTTTTCCATATTATTGACAAAATTTATCAATTTTAATCACTGACTATTTGTTTATATCACAAGGTCTATGTGAAATTAATGGCAAATTCACTCACAGAAAATGGGAGGATGGACAGTGCACTTGGAAATTTTGACAACTACACTCCTACCTACCATTCTCTGAAGCATGCTTCATTCAAACAATCTTGGAACTCAGTGTAAAGGCAATGTGGAGATAATGGCTTCAAAGAATAAGTTCCTCAAAAACCTACAGACAATGTCTTTGAATAATATTAAAGGGCAAGCAGATAAATTATTTTTCTAATACTTCCATCTGCCAATAACAGTCTACATTGAGATATTTTTGAATGATCTGGAAATGAAATATTACAGCATTTTTCTTTTGCATAAAAGCTAATGCTCATTTCTTTAACCATAAAGTAATTTGGGAAAGCCTGGACAGACTTAACCTCAAGCATTACTGAAAATGGAATTGGGTGATTTTGAGGCATCAGTGCGTACAGAACACCAGCAACTTATCACCACTTCCAGGGAGGAAAGGAGTCATAACAGACTTGATCAGCCGAAATAACAATGCATGGAATATCCCAGCAAGAATGAAGAAAGAGGACGCAAATGTGTTTATTAATCCTCATTAAAAGCTTACAGTTGATGTGAAACACTTATCAAAAAATTGCCATGAATAAGCAAGTTAGTAAATCAGTTATTCTGATATTTTAAAATTTAAATTTGGAATAGATATATTGCATTTTTTCCTAGTTAATGAAAAAGCACCAGTTGTGGTTGCATTTGAGCTAGTGGCAGGTTCTATCCTGTGTAATATTGATTTGTTAGTTCATGTTCTCTCATCTACGCTCAATACTAATGCCTACATGTCGTAGCTCATAACCGTGAATTTCCTGCAATCTTCTTCATCAGTGGCTTATTGATTCTTTCAGCTTCTCTTCATCTTGGATACAGTCATGAGTTTTCGCAATGGTTGGGCAAGATGTAACCAAACTGTGCTAAGTGATCCTTGTTTGGAGGAAAAAGTTATGGGGTAAATATGAATTAATATATTTTAAACATTCTGTGAGAAGTGAGTCAATAAAAGGGAGGGGTAGCCGTTATAGATTATTGAAGTAAATTGCTAATGTAGTTCCTTAAAGTTGTTACAGATGTTTAAAATTATTTTGTGAGATTCACAATTACAAATTGATCTGTCTGAAAGTTATTGATGTTACACAATGACAATAAGCTGCTAGTCTGAAATAGACCAGCAGGGGCTCCTGTGTGTTTGCTAAACTCCCATGATTCCAGGTGGATAATTGGCCTGCGAAGTTTACATTAAAAACTGATTCATTTGCTTTGTATCTCCACTGGCAGAAACCAGGCTTACAACACTTAGTGCAAAAGCTCCGCTAACAATGCAGCTTCACAATTCTCTTAAAACAGAGTTTATATTTTCAGGTGCTTTATGGAAAATCCATTTACCAGTACCTCATTAAAAGGATGAAGGTTACAGTATAGGTTTGTTTGAAACAGAACAATTCTGACAAGTGAAAAGGCTTAATATGTTGCTCTGGGTATTGAAACCAGTGTGGCAAAATCCCCTGTGAGTTTAATCATCTGTTTCTTTTTCTTCACAGGTTCCCATCACCCATTAGAATTGGAGATCCAGCTGCAAGCTGATGCTGATTACAATTCCAAAAGATTCAAGAGCACGGTAATTGTTTTGTTCAACAAGTCAATTAATTTTGGTTAATTTTAACAAACTTTACCAAATATCCTGTTGTTCTAATAATCAAATATCCGGGCTGTAAATTCTGAAAAAAAACCCAGCAAGAATCCCTGTTGAAGATATACTTCAATTTCAACCATAATCACTTCTGTAAATTAAAATTTGCTGTGAGACTACAATTAAGCTACCAGAAATCATAATATGAAATAGAAAGTTGTTAATGAAACTAAAAAAAATCCTGTAGAAAAATAGCAAAACGTTGCCACAGATTTGGAAAGAACAGAAACTATTTTTATTATCTGATTTTATAGCTCTTTAAAAACTGAATGAACCGTAGAAGGTTTCTCTTGATTATATTTCAAAACATTGCATTTGAAGACATTAAAATAAAATGTTGCTGGCAAGTTCAGGTGCTTATTCCCATCCCTAATTAGGAACAATTCACAATGGTCAATTAACCCACCAAACCGCATGTCTTTAAGAAGTGGGAGGAAAGAAGAGCACCTGGAGGAAAAAAATAATATGGTCAGAGGTAGAATGTGAAAACTCCACACAGACAGCCCCTGTGGTCAGAATTGAACCTGAGTCTCCGCTGTAAGCAGCAGCTGTACTAGCTGCACACATCCTGCCAATATATTTATAATCAGTGACAGCTTTTCTTTAAGTTTTTCCTCAGTTTAAAAAGTCAGCATTCATTATTTTAAATCACAATTCATTTCTTCATCCACAAAAACTGCAATAAAGATTGTTTGCATATACTCTTGTCGATTTAGAAGCAGAAGTTAAGTACCCAAGTTAAACCATAAACCAGTTTTGTTCAAGGTGTGGTCCTGCTCCACCCCTTCACCTCCTGCCTGCTATGTTCTGAATAAGGCCTCAGGCATTGAGGGATGAAAAACAAGCCAGTTGTGCAAAAATCTACACCAATCTAACTGTGCCACTGTTCAGCTAACAGTAGAAATGAATCGGGCTGTATTCACCTGGTCAGGCAGCATCTATGGAGAGGAATAAATTGTCAACACTTCCGGCCAAGCACCTTCACCAAGACTAAAAAAGAAGGGGGAAGCAGCCAGAATAATAAATTGGGGGAAGGGAAGGAAAACAAGCTGGCAGGTGACAGGTGAAGCCAGGTGAGAGGAAAGCTGGGCAGGTGAAGGGGAATGAAGTGAGAAGCTGGGAGGTAATAGGTGGAAAGGTGAAGGGCTGATGATGAAGGAATCTGATAGGAGAGAAGAATGAACTATGCCAGGAAAGGAAGGAGAAGGGCCACTAAAGAGAGGTAACGGGCAGGTGAGGAGAAGAAAGGGTTGAGAGGGCAGTCAGAACAGGGAAAAGAAAAAGAGAGAAGGAACAGGTGGGAGAAATTACTGGAAGATGGAGAAATTGGTGTTCATGGTGTCAAGTTGGAGGCTACACAGATGGAATATGAGGCATTGCTGCTCCTCCAACCTGAGAGTGGCCTCATCCTAGCAGCAAAGGAGGCCACGACCATGTTGGAATGAGAAGGGGAAGTAGAATTAATAAATCTCGCCTATTGTACAGGATGGAGCAAAGATGCTTGATGAAGCCGTCTCCTCATCAGAATTAGAATCAGTTTTATTGCCATTGGCATGTGTCGTGAAATTTGTTAACTTACCAGTAGTAGTACAGTGCAATACATGATATATAGAAAGAAAAAACTTAATAAATAAATCAATTACAGTAAGTGTACATATGTATGTTGAATAGATTAAAAATAGTGCAAAAACAGAAATAATATATATTAAAAAAAGAGTGAGCTAGCGTTCATGAGTTCAAAGTACATTCAGAAATCAGATGGCAGAGTGTAAGAAGCTGTTCCTGAATTGTTGTGAGTGCGCCTTCAGGCTTCTGTACCTCCTTCCTAATGGTAACAATGAGAAGAGGTGAAGGGGGTCCTTAATAATGGACATTGTCTCTCTAAGGCACTACTCCTTGAAGATGTTTTGAGTACTACGAAAGCTAGTACCCAAGATGGAGCGGACTAATTTAAAAATGTCCTGTAGCTTCTTTCTGCCCCTTGCAGTAGTTCCCTCATACTAGACAGTGATGCAGCCTGTCTGAATACTCTCCACGGTACATCTATAGAAGTTTTCGAGTGTTTTAGTTGACAAACCAAATCTCTTCAAACTCCTAATGAAATATAGCCACTGTTTTGCCTTCTTCATAGCAGCATCAATATGTTGAGATCATGAAGATCCTCAGAGATCTTTGCACCCAGGAACTTGAAATTGCTCATTTCATCCCCTTCTGGTCCCTCAATGAGGATTGGTATGTGTTCCTTCGTCTTACCCTTCTTGAAGTCCACAATCAGCTCTTTCATCTTACTGAAACTGAGTGCAAGGTTGTTGCTACAACACCACTCAACTAACTGGTATATCTCGCTCCTATACACCCTCTCATCTCCATCTGAGATTTACAAAAACTAATCAACATACACGCCCCCACCACATCTGTTTCCATTTCCCATTCTGGCTCCTCTCTTATCCCTTCTCTTCTCTTTACCTGCCTATCACCTCCTATGGTTCCCTCCTCCTTCCCTTTCTAAGGAGTTTCTGCAGATTCTCTTGTGAAAATAACAACAAACATCCTTGAGGTGGAATAACCTGATAGCTTTGATATCTTCATCACAGACCAGGTAAGGACGTCACCTTTAACTCACACAGAAACATACTTCAACTAATTAAGGCCTGTTTCAGTGTGTGTGACATATTCTGTGGAAAGTGTTGACAGAACATGTTCCAGGTGCCTGCAGTTTCCTTGCAAATTCATGAAGGAGTCAAGACAACTTTTCAAAGCTGCATGACCTACACACACACACAAACACAAACAGGAGCTAATCATTTTTAAAAACTTGATTTTAGATTAAATTTGTCATAGAACAACACAATAACGGAATTAAACAAATGAAAATCCATTCTTTACAGTGATGATAATGCTCAATTTTAAAGGACTCATGAACAATGAATATTTAGGATAAAGGTAAATACAACTATATTTTTTCTTTCTGTCTCAAAATTACATGGATTAGAATGATATTGGTTCATACAGTCAGTAAATTCTTTGCTCTTTCCAGTAAAAAAAACTTATATTATAGCAGATAATCCAATAGAACATTTATTTGCAAGTCCTAAAGAAATTTGTAAATGACCTTTTCCGTGCTAAATAAAACCATTTCTTTCCATTGCCAAAGAACACAAGGAAACTTAAGGAATAGCGGATAAGGAAAGATCGCATTGTCCATCAAGCCCATTCTTTCCACTACCATCCACTCTTCCCTATCTCCAATTCTATACCACTTATACAATCTTGAGAGAGAATGTGCTGTGAAGAATTCTCCTTGGTATCCATTTACACTTAAGCTTCTTAGCTCACTTGGCAACACCTTTGCCTTGAATCATTAGATCTGAGAACAAGAAAAACTTAAAGAGTTAAATACAGGGATAATTTTCCTATCTGTAAGGATCTCAGGTGCATTTGTTCATTGAATGTTATAATTCTTTTAACCTTTATTTCATCTGGAGCGTGGAAGCACTACTTTGCTCATGTATAACATATTTTTAGGCATTCTGTGGTGAAATGGCAGAATCATACAGTCCCACAAGAACAAGAAATGGATTAATTCAGCAATGTTCTGAAAGATTTTTTTTTGATGGTATGTTTGACTTGCTCACTGCCATTCATGGACCTTGCACCCAATGTCACAATTACTGGCACTACTAGTAAGCAGACAGAGAAATTATTTAGCTATGGTGCTTAGAGAACTACTGAAGGAATTCCACAGAAGTGAACGGAACATGAGATGCACCACACCCATAGCGACACCTGCACACCTGCCTTGGCAGACAGATGATCACACTTTGCTCCGTCTAACAGATGATTTCATTTTCCTTACAGGTTAGTGGTGCGGCTGGAATGTGTCTTGCCAGGATCTCTCAGGATAATGTAATAATCCCAACCTTAGGTAGTGGCAGCAGATCTAGTGTCATGAATACAGGTTGCGGTCAGTGGCTCTACAGAAGCAAACTAATTGCAGTAATTTAGCGTGCTTTCTCTGCCACTGCATAAAGACAAGTAAAATGATCGATAGAAATCTGAAGCATTTCAGGAGCGACGACACACTAGTGGAATGGATGGATAAATGGCAAACAAAATTTAATGCAAAGAAACGCGAAGTGTTACATAGGTCGGAAGAACAAAAATAATTAACATAAATAAGAGGAAACACTTTAAAGGGGATAGAAAAATTGAGTTGATTGGGGATATCCATAAATAGCCAAATCAAAGTACCAAGACAAGCTGGAAAAGTGGCTGAGAAAGTATTTGCACTTTAGAAATAGAGGCATAGAGTATAAGGTCAAGGAACTCTTGATGATTGTTTGTAAAACCCTGGTTAAACTACAACTGCAGTGTTGGATCTGAGTGGTGTTTTAGAAAAGAAAGGAAGGCTTTAGGAACATAACAAAATCTGCAGATGCTGGAAATCCGAGCAACACACACAAAATGCTGGAGGAACTCAGCTGGCTAGGCAGCATCTATGGAATAAAAAGTACATTTGACGTTTCGGGCCATAGATGGACATATCAGAATAGGAATGGGAAGTGGAATTAAAGTGGGTGGCCACTGGGAGATCCCACTTGTTTTGGCAGACGGAGTGTAAATGCTCGATGAAGCAGTCTCCCAATCTGTCAAGTCTCATTGATATACAGGAGACCACACAGAGATCACTGAACACAGTAAATGGCCCCAACAGACTCACAGGTTGAGTGTCGCCTCAGCTGGAAGGACTGTTTAGGGCCCTGAATGGTAGTGAGGGAGGAGGTGTTAGGGGCAGGTGTAGCACTTGTTCCACTTGCAAGGATAAGTGCCAGGGCGGAGGTCAGTAGGGAGGGATGAATGGACAAGGGAGTCACGTAGGGAGCGATCCACGTAGAAAGTGGGGGGGAGGGAGGAGGGAAAGATGAGCTTGGTGTTGATATCCTGTTAGAGGTGGTGGATGTTTTGGAGAATTATGTACTGGATGCGGAGGCTGGTAGGGTGGTAGATGAGGACAAGAGGAACCCTATCCCTGGTAGGGTGGAGAGAGGATGGGGTAGGAGCAGACATGCATGAAATGGAAGAGGTGCAATTGCGGGCAGCGCTGATGGTGAAGGAAGGGAAGCCCCTTCTTCGAAAAAGTAGGACACCTCCTTCGTTGCAACAGGAAGACAAAACAGAATGAAGAAAACATTTACTGAAAGGATTACTGGAATGAACGACATTGGCAATGTGGATAGACTGGAAAATCTGGGGCTGTTCTGTTTGGAATACAGGAAGCTGATAGGGAATGTAAACCCTTGAGGATATGGAGAGGAGGCAGAGATGTTTTTAGAACTATAGGACATATAAAAAGTGTTACTGGATAAAAGGACTAAAAGTGATATCAGGAAAAAAATTTTAAACAGCAAATTGTCAGGAGCAGCAGTGGAAGCAGCTTTTGTTGTATTTTTCAACACAAACTTGGTGGACTGAACAGCCTTCATTTGTAATCATTCTGTGACTCCATCCAGTAATTAGACAAAGACATTTCTGGATAACTCTAATTAGTGGGAAAGCAAGACAAATCTTCCCAAAGCAGTGCGAAGCAAAACAAGAATTAATATCATGCCCTTCGGTGGCTTTTGATAAAACACCAAATGAGTGTTCTTGGAATGCAGCAAGAATCTGCTAATTAGCTATCTTAATGACCACTTCAAAAATGAACTCTCACTTTAAACCCTTCAAATTTGGTTAAAACTCATTCCAAGCAGTAAAGTAGTAATTCAAGGCATCACATATATATATATATATAGACTGCATAATTTGAAAGCTTGCAATGGGCTGGAGCTGAGTTCCAGAAAATTAAGACTGGAGTAAGTGTGATACATTAAGGATAAAGAGAACGAGGCACAGAGATAGAAAAAGAGCAAGATTGTAAGCAACAGCAAGGAAATGAGAACGGAATAAAAATAAATGTGTTGAATAAAAGCTAGAAAGAATAATAGTGGTACAGGTAAAAACATTGAATAAAGCTAGAAATAATGATAGAGTAACAATAGAAACAGAGAAAGTACAAAACTCAAACAAGAGGAGATAAGAAAAGTAACATTTTCATAGATGAATAAATAGGAAAAGTAGCAAATAGAGGCTGGAGCATGCTGACAAACTGTCATCAACAGAGGCAAAGAAAAATGAGAGAGATTAAGACAGCAGGACATTGAGGTAGTGAGATGAAATGCTGTCTCTGACCTACTGATCTCCATACTCTCTGGTCTTATTTTGATTTCTAAAGGAGTTGGTGTTATACATATAATTAATTGCTGTAATGCGAAGACAGGCAACTATTGTGCAAGATCCTGTGCTCAAGTCCCTAATCAAAGTAAAGTTTATTGTAATCTAAACCAAAAACAGTAAATGCTAAAAGGCTTAAATAAGAACAGAGAATGATGGAAACACTCAGTAGGTCAGGCAGCACCTGTGGGTAGAGAGAGTTATTGTCTTCTTTGGAACTGGGAGGAAGGGGATAAAGTTGGTATTGAGTTGCAGAGAGTGAGGAAGGATAGAGTAAACAAAGGTAATATCTCTATTACAATCCGGGATGCTGACTACCATGGGGATAAATCGAGGATTAATTTATAATTTGTGTGACTTCATGAGGAAAATTAGAGAGAGAGAGAGAGAGAACGAAAAAATGAATGCAAAAGCTATGAAATAAGGTCAAAGAGGGAGGATGAAAGAACACATGATGTCTCGTGTAAACTATAAGGTGCAGAGTGGTAAGAAATAACCAGCAGGTCAGACTGTGCTAATGGAGGGGGAGCAAAAGTATGCTGTTATTACGATGGATAGCTGTCAGCAGAACCGGTCAATTCTGATACAAAAGGGAGCTCGCTGAGGAAACCGGTGTTGAATCCAAAAGGCTGAAACGTACCCAAATAGAAAGTAAGAAGCCATTCCTCAATTTAGTCTTTACAATGTCACCTGAGACGGTGATGTGCCTCTCATGTGAGATGTGGCAGTCTTGGGGGAACTCCCCTCTCCCGCACAGTCACATCTGCCAGAAGTGTATGTGGCTGGGCGATCTGGAAGACCGTGTAAGGAATCTGGAGCAGCAGCTGGATGACCTTCGACTCATAAGGGAGAATGAGGCAGTCATAGATGAGAGCTACTGGGAGGTAGTCACACCTAGGCTGTCGGAAGCAGGTCGTTGGGTGACAGTCAGAGGGGGGAAAAGCGAAGGTGAGCAGACAGGTAGTGCAGAGCACCCCTGTAGCCATTCCCCTGAATAATAAGTTTACCATCCTGGATACTGTTGGCAGGGACGACTGACCAGGTGTGAGCCACGGTGGCAGGGCCTCTGGCACTGAGTCTGACCCTGTGGTGCGGAAGGGTGGGACGGAGAAGAGGAGAGCTGTCGTCATTGGAGACTCTATAGTCAGGGGAGCAGACAGGAAATCTTGTGGATGTGAGAAGGACACCCGCATGGTTTATTGCCTCCCGGGTGCCAGGGTCCAGGATGTCTCTGACCGGGTGCATGACATCCTGGTACGAGAGGGAAAACAACCAGAAGTCATGATACATGTTGGGACCAACGACATAGGCAGGAAGAGGGATGAGGTCCTGAAGTGTGAGTTTCGGGAATTAAGCAGAAGGCTGAAGAACAGGACCTCAAGGGTGACGTTCTCAGGATTGCTGCCAGTACTACATGACAGAGATGGTAAGAATTGGAGGAGATGGCAGTTGAATGCGTGGCTGAGGAGTTGGTGCAGGGAGCAGGGTTTTAGATTTTTAGATCATTGAGATCTCTTCTGGGGAAGATGGGACCTGTACAGATTGGATGGGTTGCACCTGAATTCGAGGGGGAGCAATATCCTTGCAGGTAGGTTTGCTAGCATGGTTCGGGAGGGTTTAAACTAATTTGCGAGGGGGATGGGACCCAGAGCGATAGAGCAGTGAAAGAAGTGCATGGAGTAAAGCCAGATCTAACATACAGAGAGGCTTTGAGGAAAGAGAAGCAGAATAAACAGTGTAAAGACAGTAAGGTAGAAGGGTGTGTGTACCTCAATGCAAGAAGCATCAGGAACAAAGGTAATGAACTGACAGCTTGGATACATACATGGAATTATGATGTAGTGGCCATTACAGAGACTTTGCTGGCACCAGGGCAGGAATGGATTCTCAATATTCCTGGATTTCAGTGCTTTAAAAGGGATAAAGAGGGCAGAAAAAGGGGAGGAGGGGTGGCATTACTGGTCAGGGATACTATTACAGCTACAGAAAGGGTGGGTAATGTAGCAGGATCTTCTTTTGAGTCAATATGGGTGGAAGTCAGGAACAGGAAGGGAGCAGTTACTCTACTGGTGATATTCCATAGGCCCCCTGGTAGCAGCAGAGATACAGAGGAGCAGTTTGGGAGGCAGATTTTGGAAAGGTGCAAAAATAACAGGGTTGTTATCATGGGTGACTTTAACTTCCCTAATATTGATTGGCACCTGATTAGTTCCAAGGGTTTAGATGGGGCAGAGTTTGTTAAGTGTGTCCAGGATGGATTCCTGTCACAGTATGTGGACAGGCCGACCAGGGGGAATGCCATACTAGATCTAGTACTAGGTAATGAACTGGGTCAGGTCACAGATCTCTCAGTGGGTGAGCATCTGGGGGACAGTGACCACCGCTCCCTGGCCTTTATAATTATCATGGAAAAGGATAGAATCAAAGAGGACAGGAAAATTTTTAATTGGAGAAAGGCAATTTATGAGGCTATAAGGCTAGAACTTGCGGGTGTGAATTGGGATGATATGTTTGCAGGGAAATGTACTATGGACATGTGGTCGATGTTTCGAGATCTCTTGCAGGATGTAAGGAATAAATTTGTCCCGGTGAGGAAGATAAAGGATGGTAGGGTGAAGGAACCATGGGTGACAAGTGAGGTGGAAAATCTAGTCAGGTGGAAGAAGGCAGCATAGATGGGGTTTAGGAAGCAAGGATCAGATGGGTCTATTGAGGAATATAGGGAAGCAAGAAAGGAGCTTAAGAAGGGGCTGAGAAGAGCAAGAAGGGGGCATGAGAAGCCCTTGGTGAGTAGGGTAAAGGAAAACCCCAAGGCATTCTTCAATTATGTGAAGAAAAAAGGATGACAGGAGTGAAGGTAGGACCGATTAGAGATAAAGGTGGGAAGATGTGCATGGATGAATAATTCTCTTCGGTATTCACCAATGAGAGGGAGCTTGATGATGGTGAGGACAATATGAGTGAGGTTGATGTTCTGGAGCATGTTGATATTAAGGGAGAGGAGGTGTTGAAGTTGTTAAAATACATTAGGACAGATAGGTCCCCGGGGCCTGACGTAATATTCCCCAGGCTGCTCCACGAGGCAAGAGAAGAGATTGCTGAGCCTCTGGCTGGGACCTTTATGTCCTCGTTGTCCACAAAAATGGTACCGGAGGATTGGAGGGAGGTGAATGTTGTTCCCTTGTTCAAAAAAGGTAGTAGGGATAGTCTGGGTAATTACAGACCAGTGAGCCTTACGTCTGTGGTGGGAGAGCTGTTGGAAAAGATTCTTAGAGATAGGATCTATAGGCATTTAGAGAATCATGGTCTGATCAGGAACAGTCAGCATGGCTTTGTGAAGGGCAGATCGTGTCTAACAAGCCTGATAGAGTTCTTTGAGGATGTGACCAGGCATATAGATGAGGGTAGTGCAGTGGATGTGATCTATATGGATTTTAGTAAGGCATTTGACAAGGTTCCACACGGTAGGCTTATTCAGAAAGTTAGAAGGCATGGGATCCAGGGAAGTTTGGCCAGATGGATTCAGAATTGGCTTGCCTGCAGAAGGCAGAGGGTGGTGGTGGAGGGAGTACATTCAGATTGGAGGATTGTGACTAGTGGTGTCCCACAAGGATCTGTTCTGGGACGTCTACTTTTTGTGATTTTTATTAGCGACCTGGATGTGGGGGTAGAAGGGTGGGTTGGAAAGTTTGCAGATGACACAAAGGTTGGTGTTGTTGTAGATAGTGTAGAGGATTGTCAAAGATTGCAGAGAGACATTGATAGGATGCAGAGGTGGGCTGAGAAGTGGCAGATGGAGTTCAACCTGGAGAAGTGTGAGGTGGTACACTTTGGAAGGACAAACTCCAAGGCAGAGTACAAAGTAAATGGCAGAATACTTGGTAGTGTGGAGGAGCAGAGGGATCTCGGGGTACATGTCCACAGATTCCTGAAAGTTGCCTCACAGGTGGATAGGGTAGTTAAGAAAGCTTATGGGGTGTTAGTTTTCATAAGTTGAGGGATAGAGTTTAAGAGTCGCAATGTAATGATGCAGCTCTATAAAACTCTGGTTAGGCCACACTTGGAGTACTGTGTCCAGTTCTGGTCACCTCACTATAGGAAGGATGTGGAAGCATTGGAAAGGGTACAGAGGAGATTTACCAGGATGCTGCCTGGTTTAGAAAGTATGCATTATGATCAGAGATTAAGGGAGCTAGAGCTTTACTTTTTGGAGAGAAGGAGGATGAGAGGAGACATGATAGAGGTGTACAAGATAATAAGAGGACTAGATAGAATGGATAGCCAGCGCCTCTGCCCCAGGGCACCACTGCTCAATACAAGAGGACATAGCTTCAAGGTAAGGGGTGGGAAGTTCAAGGGGGATATTAGAGGAAGGTTTTTTACTCCGAGAGTGGTCGGTGCATGGAATGCACTGCCTGAGTCAGTGGTGGAGGCAGATACATTAGTGAAGTTTAAGAGACTACCAGACAGGTATATGGAGGAATCTAAGGTGGGGGTTTATATGGGAGGCAGGGTTTGAGGGTCAGCACAATATTGTGGGCAGAAGGGCCTGTACTGTGCTGTACTATTCTATGTTCTATGTTCTATATTGGGTTTTATTATATTGGTGCAGGAGGCCACTGGCAAGGACAAGGGCAATTTGGCATGCCCCTGCAAAGCCCTCATCCCTTGAATGTATAAATTAAACAAAAAGGCAGATAAATCAGAATGAGAGAGGGATGAAGGATTAAAGTGGTAGACAAACCCCTTTAGTAAGTGGTAAAACAATACTTGTTTTCTCCATAGCGAGCACTGAATATGGCCCACCAGAATAAAAAAGGTGCAAGTGAATCACCGTTTCATGCGGAAGGACTGTTTGGCACCCTGGGCAGTGGGAGGTGGAGGTCAACGGAAAGGTGCTGTGTCTCCTGCATGTAGCATGCCAGAGTTCATTGAGAAAGGGAGTAGTTGCTGGGTATGGAATGAATATGTGTGGTAGAAGCTCATTGAAGATGGCAGAAATTGTGAGTCTTTACTCTCATTTGTGCCTTTAAAAAAGATGTAATAATGTCTAAAAGAGTCACAGGCAAAGATGCATCCAATGTGTTACCTTGCCAACTCTGAGGTCTTTCATCTTGTAGTACTTGTTTGTCAGCAGTACTGATGATATGATATTTGGTACTCAATGGCAGGCCGGCCTTCCTTCATGGCAAGAGTGGATGGAGCTTTACAAGGCAAGTTCCAGCTCTCTCCTTACTGCTTTTACCAGTGGTTTTGTCAGTAGAGATTCTTGAAAATGCACTGTTTGATGAGACATCTAATGAAATGAGTGACACAAATATAACTTCCTTGGAATAGTTTGCATACAAGTCTGCTATTGAAACATTTTTGAAAAAATATGTGCTCTTATCTCCATGAACTCAATAAGATTATATCTATTTAACATGGAAATTAGAGCAATAATTTTTCTGGAAAAATTACAAAGGAGCTTACAAAGTAAACTCATACATTAATCTCTCCTGACCACTCAGTGATATAACTATTTCTCCCATTTGTTTAAAATAAACATAAAATTATTGCAAGAAAATCCATTATAATTAAATATGCAAACATAAAATTACTGCTCAATATGATTTAATGCACAACATTGCGGTGAGGGAAACACAGTAGTCATCGGTGGTTAACAGCACTAAAAGTAACCTGATGTGGTTTATGGAATGTGGCAGAAAAGGAAGAAGGTGGTGATCCAAAAGGGAAGAAAAGAAATTGGCTTGTGTTCTTCTCATGATTTTGTCAGGACTCAGTCATGGCTAGTACATTTCATCCAGCCTCATTAAACTTCGCCCCTTCTCTGACATTCTCAAATATGAAATCAGCCTCCGGCATTTCCCTTTCTACACAATCTCTTGTAACAGGACTGGTTGTCCAGACACTATCAATGTTCTTAGACTTTGAAGTTACTTTCCCTCTCTAATATTGCCAGATCCAGTAATCCTTCTCTGAGCAGCTCCTGTGCATGTATTTGATATCTTAGGAAAAGAATAACCAAATTATTTAACTCTGCAATTTCACACAAAACGTTATTTCTCAACAACAAACAGCCTGTTCCCTATCACAAACAAGAGAAGATCTGCAGATGCTGGAAATCCAAGCAACACACACAAAATGCTGGAGGAGTTCAGCAGACCAGGCATCTGTGGAAAAGAGTACAGTCGATGTTTCGGGCTGAGATCCTTCAGCAGGACCAGAGAAAAAAGGATGAGGAGTCAGAGTTAGAAAGGGGAAGGAGGGAGAAAAAAACACTAGGTAAAACTGGGAGGGGTAGGGGTGAAGTAAAGAGCTGGGAAGTTGATTGGTGAAAGAGACACATGGATGGAGAAGGGAAAATCTAGTAGGAAAGGACAGAAGGCCATGGAAGAAAGAAAAAGTAGGAGGAGCACCAAAGCGAGGCACTGGGCAGGCAAGGAGATAAAGTGAGAGAGAGAAAAGGGGACGGGGAATAGAGAAGGTGGGGGAGGGGCATTACCGGAAGTTCAAGAAATCAATGTTCAGGTGTGACTCCCCCAGCCTGGGTGTGGCCTCATCGCAATAGTAGAGAGGGCCTTGGATGGACATGTCGGAAAGGGAATGGAAAGTGGAATTAAAAGGGGTGGCCACTAGAAGATCCTGCTTTTCTTGGTGGATGGAACGAAGGTGCTCAGCGAAGCGATTTCTCAATCAATGCCTGGTCTCACTGACATACCAGAAGCCATACCAGAAGCCCCAGGTAAAATAGATGACTCCAACAGACTCACAGGTGACGTGTCGCCTCAACTGGAAGGACTGTTTGGGGCACTGAATGGTAGTGAGGGAGGAGGTGTAGAGCAGGTGTAGCACTTGCTCCACTTGCAAGGATAAGTGCCAGGAGGGGGATCAGTGGGGAGGGATGAATGGACAAGGGAGTCACGGAATGCAGAAAGTTGGGGGGGGTGCGAGGGAAAGATGTGCTTGGTGGTAGGATCCCACTGGAGATGCAGAAGTTACAGAGAATTATGTGCTGGATGCAGAAACTGGTGGGGTGGCAGGTGAGGACGAAAGGAACCTTATCCCTGGTGGGGTGGCGAGAGGATGGGGTGAGGGCATACGTGCATGAAATGGAAGAGATGCAGGTGAGGGCAGCGCTGATAGTGGAGGAAGGAAAGCCCCTTTCTTTGAAGAAGGAGGACACCTCCTTCATTCTGGAATGAAAAGCATCATCCTAAGAACAGATACAGCAGAAATGGAGGAACTGAGAGAAGGGGATGGCATTTTTACAAGTAACAGGGTGGGAAGAGTTATAAAAGGAATAATGAAAGGTCGCAGTCCGAAACATCAACACTTTATTCCTTTTTATAGATGCAGCCTGACCTGCAGTATTTTGTGTGTGTTACCAAGGTGCCTCATCCATTAACTATTTCATTCCTGGAATCATTCTTGTAAACCTCCTCTGGACCTTTTCCAATGCCAGCATCACTTTCCATAAAGTTCCTTAAGATTGTTATAGCTGGGGATGTTAATGGGGACAAGATCCTACTACCTATTAAATGCTCCCAATGGTGTGCACCTCAAGTGCCCTCCGACAACCAAGTCCAACTCCTGGCCTTCACATGTGGCTTAGCTACTAAGCCCGGCAGAACCGTTTCTACCGACAGGAGAAGGGGTGAAGGCAGGTTACTGGTGCCTTAAAACGAGTTGCTTTGGGCAGATGTGGCTCATTAGCCATGGTTGTCAGCTGATCTAGGAGAAGGAAAACTCTGATCTCAAACTTCCGCAGCCACTCATGGGGAACACATCAGGAGTAAACCCTGAGAGAAAAATCCAGAACTGGAGTCCCGAAGGCAGTTCTATATTGGGTTCAATGCTGACTGGAAACTCCTGCGATGCTGCTGGTACCAAACTGTATCAGTCTCTGCCGTTCCTTTGGGCTCATCAGCTGCATGGAGAGGGGGTGCTTGCTACATGGGCAACAGCTTGCCCTCCATATTATACTGCCCAGGTCTGCATATCTACATAGCTAGAATGAAATATCTATGGTCGACTCTGACCGATGGAGACCTCAACAACTCAACAACAAGTTGCTGCCTGACCTTCTGAGCTTCCCCCAGCATTTTGTGTGTGTTACTCTGGATTTCCAGCATCTGCAGAATCTCTTGTGTTTAGGTTGACTTGCCTCTGATGATCTGGGTGTGTATTCACTGGAGTTTAGAAGAATAAAGGGAGCAATCTTATTGAAACCTACTAAATATTGAACAATCTGGATAGGGTGGACATAGAGTGGATGTTTCCAGTAGTGGGAGAGTGTAGGACCAGAGGGCACAGTCTCAGAATAGAAGTATGTCCCTTTGGAACAGCGATGAGGAGAAATTTATTCATCCACAGATGGTGAATCTGTGGAATTCATTGCTACAGACAGCTGTGGAGGCAAAGTCATTGGGTATATTAAAGCAAAGGTGGATAGGCTCTTGATTAGTAAGAGCATCAGAGGTTGGGGAAAAGTCGGGAAAATGTGGTTGAGATGGAAAATAAATCAGCCATGATCGAATGATGTAGGCAGATTTGATGGGCCAAATTGCCTAATTCTGCTTCCATGTCTGTGATCATATGTCTTTTTCCTATTCATCTACCTGAGAGGCATTACACTGCACCTCTTCTCCAAACTTGTCCCGTCTATCTTTTCTTGCTTACAGCTGTAGTAATTACTGAAGCACTACTGCTCTCCAGAGCAATTTACATAATCACTCTGATGCATCTCATTCTGATCCTGGCCAACATAAATCTCTTTGTGAAGTACATCCACCCTGATACAAAACTAGATGCCATTTCCTAATGAACCTGGACAAGTCACCTGACTCTACATAAGCAGCCAGTTTCCTGAATTATTCTGTGCCTCCTACCATTTATTAGTACTTGCCCTCATTCATGAGCACATCACCTCTGATTAAAAGGGAATACAGTGGATTCCAGTTAATTGGGCAGCCATTAATTTGGGACAACTCTCAAAGAATAAAAACTAAATCGAGAAAGTAGGCAGGATTCCCTTCATTTATTTGGGACACTATGCCAATTAATTAGGCTGGCTGGTGGCGCAGTGGCAACAGCACCAGACTTCGGAGAGAAGGCTTCCGAGTTTGAACCCAGCCGGCTCCCCTGGCACGCTTTCCATCTGTGCTGGGTTGAGCGTCGAGCTAGCAACTCGACCTCGTAAAAAAGAAATTGCCTGCTACAGAAACATCAACAGCATAAAGTTGATGGCCTATGCTCTCTCGTGAGATTAAAAGGCAATTTCCTTTTTTTCCATGCCAATTAATTGGGACAGGAGACTGTTGCTGAACAGTTTCGAACTTGTGCCAGTCATGTACACTTGCGTGGCCGTTAGACACTATGCTGTGTTTACAGCAATCAATTTTTAAATAGTGTCAGTTGCATGTGCTGTGTTCTTAAAGCAGTGATTTTTGTCACAGATAGTTGAGGAGGGATAAACAGTAAGACAATTCAGAACTGTTTTGTTCACTGTGGTTTTAAGCATTTGGGGTTGGAGATGCCAGAAACAGCTAAGAGTGAAAATGAAATGATTTTACTACTTCAACAGTTAAGAATTATGAACAATTTTTAAGGTTCTACAATCATCTTTAATGTTACAAAGATAATGAAGATTTGGAGGATGCAGTATGCTGAAGTACTGTATGAAGGCCGTCCATTATTTGCACTAGGTGTCTGTGATTACGTTGTTCATTTTAGTCAATCAAAAGAACACAGCAGATAAATTCCTCTATCACTAACTATTAGGAACTAATACACACTTCTATAGTACTGTAGAGGTATTGGTAGTGTTCCAATTTGTTCTGCATTTCATTTAAGTACATAAATAATTACTCACTTAAATGGTAGTTTGTCTTTATTTTAAACTTTTAGCTATTTTTATGAAACTTCAGCTAATTGGGCAGCCACTTAACTGTGCAAAATATACTGGTCCTGATGTGTCCCAATTAATGGGAATCCACTGTATTTTTAAGTGTTCTTAAGAATCTTCTGATAAAATAAAAATATGAATCTAATTGAGAAGTTTAATTTTTATAAACTAATCTTGAATCAATATCAAGATGCATGGAGAACTGAGAAAACATCTTCACACATGATTTATTCACAGCTCGAAGCTCATCCCTTCCAACACGAGAACCTTTACTAACACAGTGATAATTCAGCTTTTTTTGGCCAATATCTCAACTTCCATTGCAAATAAATAACCATAAAGCATATTTTAACAGCTCAACTTCGTATTCATAATCTGATTTAGTTATCAAGCATACAGGTTAACTACGGTAAAATGCATCATTTATGTTAACAACCAACACACCTAAGAATTTGTTGGGGACAGCTTTCAAGCATCGTCACACATTCTGGCTACAAGATAGCATGCCCACAATGCTTAGCAGAACAACACAGAACACAACAAAACAGAACACAGAGCACAACAAAACAACATTAGCAAAGCAAGCCCCTTTCCTCCTCCCCACTTCCTTCCCACCTACGCACATACACACAGACTATCCTACAGCTCTAGAACTGGCCTCCAGACCTCTCGTCTCTAGTCTCCAGGCTTCATCTATCGAGTGTCAACTTCCAGACTTCCATATGACCTTTGACCTTTGTGCTTCAATCTTAGACATTGGCCCCTGCACTGGGTGACAACAGGACTCCAAACTCCGGATGCACCAACTCACAGGCCCCCGGTGCTTCCTCATGCCTCCTGCTTGCATGGACAGTTGAGGCCGGGAATCACCGACTTGAGACAACCCGGCATCTATGGATGTCCTTTGTCATGCATCCATATTGCTGGCTTACGAGTGGGAAGCGGAACAGCAACGCCCACATTAATGGACTTCGAGCATGGAACAGAGGCCTAGACTGTGGAAGCCCTCCATCACCCATCCACCGCCTGCCTTTAAATGTGGAATAGAGGAGTAATGCCCACATTGTTGGCCTTCGAGCACAGAGTAGAGGCCTTGAATACGTCTTGTGATTGTGGACAAGTAGAACTGGATGTTTGAGAGTCCAGAGTTTGAGAGGGGAAAAAGGGTGAATGTGTTCAGCAGGATTATTAAATAAAAAGGGTACATACACGTCAGTTCTGAAGTGTTCCATTGTTGGGAATAGATCTGGACTATGTCAGCACCAGAGGTGCGTTAGTAATATTGCTGAGATGGTTTTAAAGTTTATTTTGATTGTATGACCAGGATTAGGCTGACAACATTCAGGAACTAATGCTTGGGGTTTCAAATGATTTTATTTGGACCCTGAAATCTAGCCATATTGCAAAAGAGTAAGGTGCTTTTCAGTTGAACTAGGAGTGGGAATTTTATGTTTTGCTCACCGGGGATAGCCAAGGATTGATTCAGTTGACACAGATGTTTGACAGTAATGGGAAGAAGCACAGAAAATAAAAGCACGAGGAATGAATCTAGGATTCTATTAACAAAAATATTCATACATTTAACCCAAAAGATTAGCACAAAGTGTTCTTTCAACCATCAATTGTTGTAAAGAAATTTGAAAAAGTTTCTTTTTGTAGAAATAAGCTGGGCTGAAAGATGGAAATAAAACTGTTTCGAAGCGAAGTCCCTCAAGTCAATAAACTGAAGGGTGCTTAGATATCACATGCCCTGTCTATACCATTATATTCAATACTGAATAATGCATACCAGTTTTATCATATTCATTAAGCAAAAATGCTTTCATTAGTAAAGCTCTCTGTTTATTTGGAATGTTAAACTTATTTTTCTCTGCAAATAATTTTGAAAATGAAAGTACTCAAGTGATCTCTTTTTCTGACAGGTAATCTGAAGACTTTCTGGTGGATGCAGCTAATGGTTAACTTGGGAGAATTAGCCTTGATGCTTCCGGCATATTTACTCTGGCATTTTCTAATTAGAAGTGTAGAAGAATAAGGACTAAGTTATCAGTGATATGAAGGGTGGTATACAGCAGAGTCTGACCCATGTGCCATCATGGTGCCTTCTAATCAAGGAATTCACTGAAGTGGACAATAGCGCAAATGTTCCAACAACAGAAAACAAAAGATGCAAAACTTTCCTTGTACTGTATAATGATATCAATATTTGCATGTTCAAGTAATTTTATTCATGACCTGAGATGTAAAGATAGAGCACATGTGGCTGAATGCTTCAATCAACATAAAAAGTACTTTGCAGTTCAACAGCATCTTCTAAGAAACTCTCCATGGCACTAATCTCCCGGATGACTATTAATCAATAGCCTTAAAAGCCAACTTTCAATAACCACAAATGATATAATTATCCTTTGATATCTAACATTATTCACAAAACTACCTGACAGATCCTTAAGTGCCAGAGGCAACAAATATTTGAGCATGTAGCTTGATATATCATATTAGCAGTAACCATTAGCATACACCTTCAAATACTCATTGAAAAAAAGAGCCAATTTCAACGTATATACTGAATGTCACTTTAGATCAAGAAGATTTTAAAGACGTAATGCAACCAAATACTAATACATTGTCTGCATTCCTTCTGCATGCTCGTAAAACACACTTTTCTTTGTGAATTAATTATTGGCTGTTCACTTTACCTTGTATATCAGTACGGGCTCTGTGTAGGGAAAAGGTGGTCTTTAGCCACCAAGGGACTTTAAAGGAGGATGATGTTCATGTACAACACTGTGTTTATGTACTCCCAAAAGTGTATTAAAGCTCAAATCCATAGAAATAAAAGAAAAGCCAAACAAAACAAGCATTAGACTGCAAAAAATAAAATACAGACAAGGCAAACAGGTGAGGCATTGTTTAGTTGCCTAAAGTAGATCAATATCTGTGCTTGCAAGCCAGGAATCCTACCTACTTTCCTCTGGTGCTGCAAGGATCATCTTACGGACTGCAGACAGACTGTCGCCAATATCCACTGACAGACAACCTATTCCACCTCTGCAAAATTCGTTCACATCTTCATTCTTTGCGGTTCACTAAGAGAGGCTGAAGAATTTGCACCTAAATTTTCATTGCTTTTGTACCCTTCAAAATGTTTATTTGATACTGCTTACAGTTTGCTTTGTAAGTTTTGTGCAATCAGTAGCAGCAAAACCCTAGTTCAGCTCTCTTCACTTGAATGCCAGCTTTCTTCTATGGTGAGTTGCAATTCAGTTGAAATTTCTGTAAAATAGCATGGTAATTAATTTGGCAACATTTGGTTGTAAATTGTTGATGTACTGAGAATATCACTGAGCTCTTGTGGATTCATATGACAAGAAGTTTGCAGCAAATCATGTTAGTATTTAACAAATTACTTCAGGCCTGTGAATATGATTTGAATGTGTCACTCAGTTCTGATAACCACCTGAGATTTTATACATCAGCGGATGGCCAGAATTATCACAGCAGGAATCTCTCAATAAAGAAAAATAGATAGCCAACATTTAATCTCAACAGTAATTGTTCATACTATTCTAACTAATCGTACAAAAGTATGAAAAGTGCACAATAAATTATCTGTTCACTAGCATTAAGCAATTTACAAAAATAAAGGTGTATACTGTGTCTATTTATGTATTTATTTATTTGTATTATATACTGTATAAGTATATATGATTAAATGGAAATTCTTGTACAACGGCACTTCAATGGTACTCAGTAATTAACAGACCAACATATAATTTTAGAACTTATAAAAGGATCAGCAATTTTATTTTCTCACAAACACAAAAAAAATTATATTAGCAGCTGGGAAATATCAAGGATTTTTTATTATTCATCCTGGTTATTGAAACTGGTTCCATCTACAAGAAGATGAGCAAGTGTGCCTTTCTGGCATTTGACAGACCATGTCAAACCAGAACTGTGACCAGGTTTTCACTGCTGATTATCCCTTTTGTCATGGCGGAAGTGCAATTTTCCTGTCAGATCAAAATCTTTGATTTAAATCCCTTTAAAGAAAGCATCTTAATGTAGAACATAAAATTTAAAATACTTACATCAAACTAATTGACAAAAAATGGCTAATTTTTGACAATGCAATTAGAAATCTTCATCTATAAATGCAAGGAGCATTATCCTTCTTAGTATACTGTTATTTTTCAAAAAAGTAAAAATGCAGATTAGTCATGAGATATATTAAAATTTTAAACTAATTTTATCTTTCAATCTATAATAGATAAGTAAAGCTGTTGTAAGGAGTTGTTAATGTACACAAATTCAATTACTATTGTTTATATTTGTACACTTGCTTAATGAATTCTGATGATGACAGATCTGAATGTTGTAAATTTTCTATGTTGCCAGATTACCATTAAAGACTATGTGATTTGAAACTACATTTTCATATTGTTTCTTCTTTTCAGTATGAAGCAGTAGTTGAAAAAATATGCCAGTAGACTCATCCTAAATCCTCCATAAAGCAGCAGTAATATCTTAAAAGCATCTTCGGTACTATATATTTCAAGGGTCACCTGCTAGGCAACTAGGTTGCATAAAGTTGTTTGCTTTGCATCAAAGGGCCCCTGAAAAACATTAAGTTATATCAATACAAGCCACTTTCAATATATTACCATAAACAGCCACTTTCAGATTTAAAAAATCAAAAACCTATTCAAATTAAGGTTTTCCATTAAGATAGCCACATGGTTTCAACATCCTGTCTTCTTTCTAAAGACAAGTTTGATTGGAACTTCCTCAGCACTTATAGAATGACTGAACTAAATATCACTAATATTTAATTTACATTTTTCTGTTTTGTCTGTAGGGTACTGAAGTAGTCTTACAAAGGTTCGAGGTTCTTGTGTTACACTTAGTGTTAATGAGCTCTGGCAATGTGAACAAAATGTAGGATTAATACATAAAATCAGATGTGATTAAAAGCTGCACCAGTTGGAGGGTGTTGGAAAACGTCAGTTCACTGAAAACTAATTAGTGCCTGCTATAGTACACATTACAGATAAAAGAAATCCTTGCAAAATGAGAAAATTACTTTCAACAGATGAGGAAATCTTTTAACAGGACAATTTCCCTAATCTATCTTCGCCATGGTGACACATAGTTTGTAAGTTAAAAATCTAAAAGTCGAATGAATACAGTTATTTCTAAAACTATTAAAACACAGTTCAGTGGAATTTTCAGCAGTACTATTGATGCTTAATGTGTGCAAATTATTACCAAGTAAGCCTTTAAAGGCATCATTTGTTATTTCCAACCCACATAAAATATTTATTGTCACACACAACTACTTTATATGCTGGTGCAAGGCAGTCATCCCCTAATATGCTTCAGTTCAAAGACAATATATGAATAAGGTTGTATGACCAATTGGACATTTTGATAAGAAGAGCTGGTGCAGACATAAGGGGTCAATTGGCCTTCCTCTGTATTATATCAAACTGCAAATATAAAACACCTAACCTGGAATAAATCTCAGCGTGGAGACATTTGACATCCAGGCCTAGATTCTGCCAACTATAATAATGGGAAAATGGTCTTGTTACTACACAATGAAACTGAAAGCAATATTAAGAATCTGTGGGTGCATAGATAGACATGAAAAAGGAGAAGTTGAGTAGGAGTTAGTGATATTCTGTTTCTGCCGATGGTAGGTGAAGATAGAAATTTTTTGGGACTCTCTACATGGAATTCTTAATGCACAAATCCTGCTGCTAAGATGCTTTATTTTTTAAATCTTGAAACAAACCTTAATTATCGTAAAGCATCTGGCTCTAAAACAAGCTTATTTTGTGTCAAGAGTTTAATTCTTTTAGAATCGTTATTTCAAAATGCCATGGTTAATTATATTTTCAAGTTTTTGATGAATAAGCTTCACTGTTAATTTCATGTATGTCCTCCTATCCTTATTTTGCTCTCTGTATAAAGCTTTAAAAGTTTGTACAAAACTATAAGGCATTCTATTTTCTGGTTTATTTTCTGAAATGTTGCTGCTTACTAAACTGTTACTGGATAATTGTGACTACCAAGTGTGTCAAAGCTGTAGTATGACTTCACTTATTGGCCTCTCATGTTAGTAATACGGGAGTCAGACACGTTGACCCACGAGTACAACGGGAATTCCCAGGGCAACATGGTCCAAGTCTCTAAGCAGGTCTCCAAAAGAAAGGAAAATTAGATGAGGAATGATGCCTCCATCACTGAAAATGCATTGGGCTAGCAAGGTGACTGAGAATAGCATTTACTCAGTTGAATTTTCTGAATGATGCAAATGATCTAGAACTGGCCCACACATGAAGAAAAAAAATATCGATTTGCAATTGCATGGAAATTAAGCTATCCAGTTGCATTTGCAAGCTTAGTGATCAAATATTGCTGATGACATAGATAAGCAGCCACTGACATCACAGACCACATTAGAACTTTGTTGCAGCTTAGTAAAAATGAATGGCAAGAAGTCTTGCTTCATTGCTGTCTATAAAATCTGGACATGAATTAAATTTTAACTAATATACTTTCCATACTTAGATATTCTATTGCTGTGGCATTGAAGTATTTATTCATCATACCTTGCAGCTTCTGATTACTTAAATTCATCTATTCACCTTATGATGTTAGACTTAAATTGCATATGGAGGATTCATTCTAGAAATTAAGACAGTTGTCTTTTCAGCAATTTAGAATGTAAACAACTGACAGGATCACATTTATTGAAAAATATTGTAAGTGTGACCATGCAAGTTGATAGGCTTGTTAAGAAGTCATATAGTGTGTTGACCTTTATTAATTGGGGATGGGGGTGGGAAATTGAGGTAATGTTACAGCTCTATAAAACCCTAGTTAGAACACACTTGAAATGTTGTATGCAGTCATGGTCGCCCAATATAGGAAGGGTGTGGAAGCTTTAGAGAGGGTGCAGAGGAGATATACCAGGATGTTGCGTGGACAAGATGGCATGTCTTATAAAGATAGGTTGAGCAAGTTAGGGCTTTTTTCTTTGGACTGAGGGCTGGGGGTTGGGTGAGAGGTGACCTGATAAGGGTGTAAACGATGACATGAGGCATAGATATAGTGAATTGCTGGAGAATTTTGCCCAGGGCAGAAGTGGCTAATACAAGGGGACATAAATTTAAGATGATTGGAGGAAAGTATGGGGGTGGGAGTGTCAGAAGTAAAGTTCTTTATGCAGAAAGTGGTGAGTGTGTGGAATACCCTGCCAAGCATGGTAGTAGAGGCAGATACAATAGGGGCATTTAAGAAACTCTTAGATAGGCACATACATTCTGCCCATTATGCTGTGGGTATTTTGGGCAGCAATGAAGGTCCTCCATCTCTGGCGGTGTTCAGGGCTTCCTTCATCATGTCAGTCGCTTCCTTTCAGTTTTCATTATTGTTAGTCATGCAAGTCCCAGGTGGAGTCTCAGGAATGCCATCGCACTCAGATGTAGAAGGATTCTTCATTGCTGTTCCTGTAACAGGTTTGTTTTACCAGTCAGGGTTGCTAAAAAAGGAAACTACCTTTTCAACTCACGAGAGAGCATAGGCCATTGATGTTTCTGTAGCAGGCAATTTCTTTTTTTTAACGAGGTCGAGTTAGTTGTTAGCTCAACGCTCAACCCAGCACAGATGGAAAGTGTGCAAGGGAACCAGCTGGATTCGAACACGGGAGCCTTCGCTCCGAAGTCCAGCACTGATGCCGCTACGCCACCAGCCGACTCAAGTCAGGATTACTAGCCCTGACCTAAACTCCTGAACCTGGCGTTCCAATGAACCACTCGTAGTCTGGCTTCTACCCTTTGACCTGTTTGGCATGGATGACCCTAACAAGAGCCAAAGCATAAGGCCCTGTCTTCAGTTAACATAGCTCCATGGGTCATTGAGGCATGCAAGCCTCCAAACCACCACATGGTTGTGGCCTTCATAGAAAAATGGAGAGTTACGTAGAAGAGAAGGGTTAGATTGATCTTAGAGTAAGTCAAAAGATTGGCACAACATCATGGGTCAAATGGCCTGGACTGTGCTGCAATGTTCTATCTGCCCATCCCATTTCAACTTTTAGACTCAAGAAAGGGAGTTACATTTTCAATCATATGCAAATTTACAGAGAAATCGGAGAGGAACATTCCATACAAACTGGCTCTTTAAAGCATTGAAAATTGTATTATAGGCAGGAAAGGACAGGGAGGGAAATTGTAAGGACACTAAAAATACAGAACTAATTTCACCATCTAATGATGGTCTACAGGGAGTTAATGATATTTTTACAAGACACAATTCCACAATGAATTTTATTCAATCTATTGACTTGGGAATAGTATAGTTTGCAACAATATTTTCTAAAATCAAAAATAATAGTATGCTAATACCTTAGCATTGAGTTGTATACTTGCTGTCACCTCTCACCAGGCTAACATCTTGACTGTTAACTTAAAAACCCATTACCCTTATTACTTGTCTGAAATACTGGAAAAATATAAGTACAGTGGATTCCTGTTAATTGGGCCATTGGATAATCAGGACAGTGGCTTATTTGGGACCTATCCCACTTAACTGGGGCAGGACACTGTTGCTGAACAGTTTCTGGCTAGTGTCAGATGCAAGCACTTGTGTAGTGTTAGATACTACACCATGCTCAGAGTGAATCGTTTTTAAATAGCATCAGTTACCTGCACTTGTCTTCAAAAAGCATTGATATTTGTCATTGATAGCTGGCAAGAAATAAGCAGTAAGCAAATTAGAAAAGTTTTGTTCTCTGCATTTCAAGCATTCAGACTTGGAGATGCCAGAAACAGCCAGGAGTAAAACTAAAAGGATTTCACTACTTCAACAAGTTAGAAACTATAAAGATTTTGAAGGTATTGACAATCATCTTGAATGTTTCAATGAAAATGAGGATTTGGAGGATGCAGTTGTTGATAGCATTGCATGAAGGCAGTCCCTGATCTACACTAGGTATCTTTCAACACACATCAAAGTTGCTGGTGAATGCAGCAGGCCAGGCAGCATCTCTAGGAAGAGGTACAGTCGATGTTTTGGGCCGAGACCCTTCGTCAGGACACAGTACCTGTGCTAATTTTGTTCATCTACAGTCAATCAAAAGAATGTAGCGGTCTACAGGTACTTTAGATGAATTCCTGCGTTGATAACACTTAGATACTAATACACAGCTTTGTAATAGTATTGATAGGGTTTTAATTTGTTCTGTGTTTCATTTACATACATAATTTGTAACTCAGTTAAGCAGTGGTTCGTCTTTTCTATACCTTTTTAACTATTTCCATGAAACTTCAAATAACTGGGGCAGCTGCCTAATTGGGCCAAAATATACTGATTCCAATGTGTCCCAATTAATCGGTATTCACGGTATTTAGTTAGTTCATCAATGCTAACAAGAAAAACTGTTGATGCTATAATTTTACAATCCTAACTTCTATCTGCAAAGGAATAAAAGTGTTGCTTTTCCCAGTAAATTCCATGAAACGATTTGCAAGTATGATGCAATACGACAGCTGCTAAAAGTGAAACTCTTAGTGGTAGTAATAGTAGCAAGTATCTTGTGAAGACAAATACAGCTTGCCGCATTCGAATTTGATTATTCACATATGTATCTCCATACATTCATTTTTTTATTTTAAGTGTCTACATTACAGTTGACCCGGCCGGCTGTGTAGTGGCATCAGCGTCGGACTTCAGGACAAAAGGTCCCTGGTTCGAATCCAGCCAGCCGGCTCCCCTGCACGCTTTCCATCCGTGCTGGGTTAGGAGCTGGTGAACTCTTTGGAAACTCACCCGGCAGAAGGCAATGGCAAACCACTGCTGTAACTTGCCTCGTATGTGATCCCCACTCCGTCAGAGAGGCGTGGAGGGAAATCGCCTGCTAACCGGAGAAACTCCGGGTGCCACGTACCTTTCCTTTTTTCACATTACATTTATCTTTCACAATGTTTTTACTGCAGACCTCACACTATGATGGGAAATGCAAAGAACAAATGTTATATCTTATTGTAATTACTTAAAGTCAATAGACTGGGAATTAGAAAAAAGTATTATGATGCTCCAATTCACCATCAATATTAAAAGAAGTCTGTACAAAACTGAGGGAACAGAACCAGACTTGGCTGAGCCTATATAATTTTTTGAGAGTGCATCAAACACGTTTACTGCACCTGTGCATTTATTAGAAAGACAAATTGCATTGTATGCTATATTGGACTAGAAGATAAAAGTAAGGATGTAATGCTGAGACTTTATAGAGCACTGGCGAGGCCTCATGGAGTATTGTGAGCTGTTCTGGGACTCTTCTCTTAGAAAGGATGTGATGAAACTGGAGAGGGTTCAAAGGAGGTTCATGAAAATGATTCCAGGTTTGAAGAGGTCTGATGGCTCTGGGCCTGTATTCACTAGAATTCAGAAGAATGAGGGGTGACGTCATTGAAACCTTTTGAATGATGAAAGGCCTTGACAGAGTGGATGTGGAGAAGATGTTTCCTATGGTGGGAGTGTACACAGCCTTAGAATAAAGGGGCATCCTTTTAGAAAGGAGATGAGGAGGAATTTATTTAGCCAGAGAGTGGTAAATCTGTGGAGATTGGGGCGAAAAGAACATTAGGTCATCCATGATGAAATGGTAGAGCAGATGGGTTGGGCCAAATAACCTACTTCTGCTGTTATTTCTTATGGTCTTATATTGGAAAGAGTGCTATCCCATGTATGTTTATTAACAATGTACAGAGCAGGTAGATTAGGATGTTAATCAGGATACTAAGTTGATTTGAATTTACCACTTTAGAGCTTAGCAGTCCAGCTTATTCGTTCTACTAACCTCAAACATCTTAACAAGTATACAGGAAGTTACTCCACCCATCATCTCAACTCATACCACAGAGCTCCTAAAAGGAGAACCCCTTTAATGTTCAAAGGATTCAAAAATCCATTTGTTTTCAAAGTATACAACGCTGAGATTTTTCTTCTCCAGATAGCCACGAAACCAAGAAAAAAAAGAACAGCAACATGATCACTAACCCCCTCCTCTGTACAAAATGCAACAAAAACATTGGACCCTGTACACCCCTCTCCCTGCACAAAAAAAACTAACAAAAAAGACACAACAAGGATATTGACCCCTAAATCCCACTTCCTTCTCAAAAAAAAAACAAGAAAGAATGGGTGAAAATATTTAAGACGAGTTTGGATAGATGTTTGTATAGTAGAGGAATTAAGGGTTATGGGGAAAAGGTAAGAAGGTGGAGATGAGTCCATGGTCTGATCAGCCACAATCTTATTGAATGGCAGAGCAGGCTCGATGGGCCAGATGTCCTACTCCTGCTCCTATTTCTTATGTTCTTATGTTATGTTCTAACATAAAAAACTATAAGACTGAAAAATATCCATAGTCCATATCCATACCCATATTCATATCCAAAACACAGAAAACATCCTCCAGTTACCGTGGCAAGCCAATCAGGCTTCCCTCTCTGGCAGCAGAACAATTCCACCGGTGATCAAAAGGCAGGCAGCCGGCGTTCGCCTCGATGTTTCTATCTCCCTCTACAAGATCATTATCTCTGCTTTTTGCTGCCATTCTGTAGAGTAATTGGTGTCGTATACCATAGCTCAGGTTGCAAACGTCCTCTGGCAGCAGTGAAGCAGACACTGAAAGTGCTCTATGCTGTCTGCAGAGCTTCTCCAAAACATGGGCATCATTTTTCATTCCCGTGGACCGACAAAGTGAGCGGAGGGCATGCAGAATAAGAAGAGTTGCTGGAGGAGGGAGTAGGTAATCATATGTGCCCACCTGGTTCAGGAAATTATCCTCCTGCCTTAAAGCTCATTAAGGAACAACTTGAGTCTAACGTTTCAGTTATCACCCAACAGATTTCTTCTCCTGTGGTTTTGTACTCTTGCACCTTATCAACCAACTGTTTACACCAATGTATTCTACTCCATCCTCAACACCTTCATAGACTGCAAATTCCAAACATTAACTGAGATCAAGCAACTCTGTCTAATGCTAATGACCAGTGCAAGGGTTTCAGCACAATGCAAAGGTGTGGTTCAATTAAGCAACAACTAAGGCTACATACACACTGGATAATTTTGAAAATGCCAGTTTCGCGTAAAAACGACAGGCGTCAACCCACCAGGCATTTTTGAAAATACCTCCATCCCCATTAAAATGGATATTTGGGCGAATCTGTCCTACTGGGCATGTGCAGGACACACAGAAAACAAGCGAAGAGGAAACGGTATACTAGGTACGCGTTTGTCCAGTTACAGACTAGAAAAACTTTAAAGGAAATTGCCAGACGAAAGACTTGGTGCAGGTTTGTCCAGTTACAGACTAGAAAAACTTAAAAGGAAATTGCCAAACAAAAGACTTAGTGCGCATTCGTCCAGAAACATTTCCTACAGCCATAGTCTCTTCACCGATGAAAGGGACGACAGATACAACTAAATGCAATAAGGCTTGTTACTGAGCAAAAGTGAAATTTGCTGTTACATCATTTGATTGCCTTTACTCTTGCCATGTCTTTCTGTATTATTTTGCTGTATTTAACATGTGCAATAAAACGAGTTACTGGGCAAAAGTGACAATTGCATCCATTGAATGTTTGCACAAGCAATACGTTAATAAAGCACCTTGTTAAATGTATAAAACATGTCTGCATCAGTGTTATCTTGTATTTCCATACAATATTACATTATGCTGTTACACATCTATTGTCAGATATTGTTGTGGTGTTGGAGGTTGCGTTCAAGAAAACAATGAAATGCCGCACAGCCGCCACCATTTGCTCCGGCACGTCATGACAGTGTTTTTAAAATTAGCTGGTTACCCCGTACACACTACAACGGCCAACCGGCGTTTTCAGATTTAAACACTCCATGGAGTGTTTTAGAAAAGCTCCGTTTTCGGGGGAGGAAAACGCCATTTCAGTGTGGACGGAGGGTCAAAACGAAGAGAAAAAGCTTCGGTTGCAGATTTATCCGGTCTAGTGTGGACATAGCCTAATAAACTATCTAAAGAATGCTCACATTAAATGTGAAAGCATAATGGCATGCATTATTTTAATTTCATGTGCCTTCTCATGTTGGTCTTATCATGGTGTTTCACAATTCTCCCTTTTATTAAAATTGAGAAATGTGTTAATTGTGAAATTAGTTAAATTATTAACTGGTTTGATTCTCATTTTGGCTTGTTTTTCAAAAGTGATCAGCTACAGACAGTGATTAACACCTTTTAACTAGGGCGATTGGCAGCGATAATTTATTTTAAACTAGGTAAGTCAGTCGTCAAAAGGAATTTTGCTGGCAGTGGGAGAAGATAGTGGGTTGCAATCAGAAAGAACTGTGGCAATTTTAATTATTAAGGATAAGTAAACACTGTTAAATAGAAAAATAATTCATATTTAAGGGATTAGGATAACTTCTGGCATGATGTTCAGACTCCAGGAAAATCTTGAGGTGCCACACAAAAATAAAAGTTTGGGAATTTCTGGCCAACCCTGTCATCAGAATGATTAGTGCTGATTTTGCAATGAAACCACTAACCAGCATGGATTTTGTACATTGTCTCCAATATAATCAATAGGCTGAGGTCAGTTATGCATTGTAGACTATTGGATTTAATAACAATTCAAAGTTGTGTGAGACCACAAATGGAGTCTTGGGATAAGGGTGAAAGTTGAAATGAGGGGAAACTTCTTCACTCAGAGGATGGTGATAATGTGGATGTGATTTTGATTTCAATGTTTAAGAGAAGTTTGGATAGGTGAATGGATGGGAGAGGTTTGGAGGGCCATTTCTGAGTGCAGGTCGATGGGACGAGGCAGTTTAAATGGTTTGGCATGGACTAGATGGGCTGAAAGACCTGTTCCTGTACTGTACTTTTCTATGACTCTATCACTCTAAAAATCCTAGAAGAATTACATAAATGAGATGGAAAATATTAATTTAAATTCCTGCATCATAGTGGTGACTATGCTTCAAAAGTGTATGATTGGCTCTTTAGAAACACATTGGAATATCATGAAGTAAGACAGTCATTAGAAAAGTGCAAGTCTATCTTTTATTAGCATAACCCCATGTCAATTTGGTCAAAAAGATCAATTTATGTTTTCGCATTTCCATTCAGGGAGCAGCAATGGGTTTCCTACACAAAGATATATTTCAATTGCAGTGTTTACTTGCTCTGATATTTCAGAGTATTCATGGCAGTGAATAATCCTGGAAGAATTCTGACATATTGCTGAACATGCAGCCCATTCACAATTTTACCCTCCTCACCAAGTGGAAATGCACAGTTGACCGTGTGGGTTGTTGGGACACAAGGGACAGTCAGGACACCTGGAGAGTTTCAGCCTGGTTTCACTGAAATTGTCTCTGGATATGAGAGGCCATGCAAGAGAGGACTGCTAACCAAAGGCAGCAAAGGAGTAGTCAGGGCCCAGTTACAAGATGTACTCACATGAATCTAAATCTAGTAGGACATGACAGACTGAGTAGAAAAAATGCAAAAAAATTAATTACTTCTATGATGCTTTATAGACTAGCCAGGCTGGAGAAGGTATTTTTCATAAGATATTCCAAGGAATCCCTGGGCCTCTGCTTCTCCAGCCTTCCCATTGTCTTCCATCATCAGCTGCTCTTTGTAGATTAATCCACTTTCAGTCCTCATCACTGTCTTCTGTTGTGGTGGTCATTCCCTTCTGTCCATCAGAGTTTTAACCGCTCACCTCATGCACCACATCTGCCCACCAGCATTATTCCTACCTAGTCTGATTGAATTAAATGGAAACAGCGTTATGTTCAGAGGGTTTCCTTCTGTCCATCAAAACGACAACCTTGATCACATCCTGTATTAATACTGTATTAAGGAAGTCCCATTTAATAAGTTATCATTTGACAGGAAGAAAATTGATTACAAAAGTACATTAAAAAACTTAAGAAACAGCAAATCCACTAAGGAGTGATTGTGATTTATCATCTCTGTTCAATAATGAGTAGAGAATGAAATCAGAATGCAATTAGATGATTACTAAGACTGGTACCTCACTCCTTCATGTGTGGCCTTTCAATATCCATGCAGAATATTTATGCACTGCTCTCATTTCATTCTTCTTGGAATTTTTTTCTGTTGAAAACAAAACAAAGTATGACAGAATAACAAAATATGTTACAATACAATATCACAAATTAGCCATTGTAATAGTGACATCTTCTCAATCAAATCCTGGTCTTCAAACAATTGGTATCATTAGTAATCATAAGTGACTAAAAGTAAGAAATTCTGCTTTCAGTTTAGAATTTTGAAAAGTATGTGACAAGATGTCATGGAAAACAGTGACAATTGCAATGGTGCTACTTCCTGTGTTCACAGTAGTCAGAACTGTCAGAATCAGAATCAAGTTTATTATCACAGACATACAGTATTTATGTTACTAATTTCCATGGTGCTCACCTTCACGTGGTCCATGTCTGATTCTTCCCTTTCTAGATCTCAGGAGATAAGCTGACACTAGTGTTTAATACAATGAGTCTTCAGTGTGAAACGTTAGTTCAGTCTCTCTTTCCACAGCTGCTATCTGACTTACTAAGTGTTCCCGATATTTTGTAGATTTTACATCACATTTCCAGCCTTTGCAGCTTTTTGGTTTTTACTATTTGTACTTCAGTAGGATGAACTTCCCGCCAGGAAGGTGCTGTCAGGACTGGTACAGGATGTAAATAAGATAGAGGCAGTTAAAGGTCTCTTAGCTCAGCATGTGAATATGGAAAGAATGAACAGGTATGAACATTGTATTGGCAGAAGGGATTAATTTGGTTAGACATTCAATTACAAGTTTAACTAGTTTGACACAGCAACACAAGTCATAGAGCCTGTTCCTATGCTGTACTGCTCTATATTCTATGTTTTATCCTTTAGAATAGAACTAATAATTTACAATATTAATTATATTAGTAATATTAATATTAAATTACAATCTACTAGCTGGACAGTTTAAGCTGAAATTTCTTAGCCTATTCCTTTTTAAGCAAAAGTTAGCCCATCAGTAACCTTCCTACTTTCTGGCAGCACATCACTAGCCCAAGTTGGTTTAATAAACTATAATCAGAGCCAGCACCATTTTCACATTTTTTTTCTTCTGGACCACATTAAATATATTCTCTTTCCCATTGTTTATCATGTCCAGTATTTTATTTTCTTCCTCTTTAATGTCAGTGATTATGTAATTTTCTTTCATGAAGGTGAATGACAAGCATTTATTTCTATCTGCAAGTATCTTTAGCTTCCGCACTCAGTTTACAGAATTGGTCTGTAACGGTGCCACTCTTTCCTTTGTCATATATTTCCCATCATGCATCCCTGCAGCCATCAGCCATCATACCCTATAACCATCAGGCTCCTGAACCAGTGTGGATAACTTCACTCAGCTCGACACTTAACTGACTCCACTACCTATGGAGTCAAGGACTCTACAACTCATGTTCTCTTTAGGTTAATTGGTCATTGGAAAATTGTGTCTGATGACTCATTAGCTTCCCTGAACCGAACCACTTACTTACCCACTAACTTACTTAACTAAGAAAGGATGTGCTGACATTGGAGAGATTTCAGAGGAGATTCATGAGTATGATTCTGGGCATGAGAGGGTTATCATATGAGGAGTGTTTGATGGCTCTGGGACTGTTCTCACTGGAATTTAGAATAATGAGGGGCAATCTCATTGAAACCTATCAAATGTTGAAAGGCCTAGATGAAGAGTGGAAATGGAGGGGATGTTTCCTGTGGTGGAGAAGACCACAAGCAGAGGGTTCAGTCTTATAATAAAGCGGCCTCCACTTAGAACGGAGATGAGGAGGAATTTCTTTAGCGAGAGGGTGGTGAGCCTGTGGAATACATTGCCACAGGCAGCTGTGGAAGCCAGGTCATCGGGTATATTTAAGGCGAAGGTTAATAGGTTCTTGATTGGTCAGAGTGTGAAAGGTTACGGGGACAAGCAGAAGACTGGAGTTAAGAAGGAGATGGATCAGCCATAATGAAATGTCGAGGCAGACTCGATGGGCCGAATAGCCTATATCTGCTCCTATGTCTTATAGTCTTAATTCAAAGGGTAGCACTTTCCATTTACCCTCCAGCCTTTCCTTGAGTGCCCCATCATGGAGAGTGCAATGTACCTTCAGAAACAGACAATTTCCCCCCGGTCAACATGTTGCTCTCCATAATTGCTCAAATTTGCTGCCCCTCATGCTACATGTAGGTTGCTCTGCTGCAGTGCAAAAGAATAGATTCAGCTTCCTGATAGTAGTTATTGCTCTAACTCTGCTGCATATCCCCCAGACCAGATATTTAACCAACTTATTTCAACCCCCAGAGTAGAACTGTAGGTGTGTGCCTACAGTCTGTGCCATTCAGCATTTTGTGATGGAACTAATAAGGAGATCACTTCTGCTGGTCATGAATTTTGCCACCCTTTGCTAAACCACTTGCTTGATTTCACCTCTGCCCTGGGATTCTACAAGTGGATCAATAATCATCTCCTTTTCTTGCCCTTGGTTCCAGAATATCTGTTCACTTCCAAGGTGAAGGTAACTTTCCAACCGAGCCAGTGGTATCACTAACGTTGCCAGTGTATTTCATTTGCACTGATTTCATTCACCAATTCCTCATCAGTACATCATTTGGGATTACTGACATCTCTGGCTCAATTGTAAATATCTACTTTGTTCTAAGTAATTATGCTTGCATGTTGATGGTGACACAAATTTGGTTTATTGGTGGCTGTCCTGAATTCTCTCAACCTGAATAAATGTTATACTATCCACCCTGCCAAAACCTCCCCTGAGAAAGCACCTTTGAACATACAAACGTAATATTCTTTTGTTGTTCCACTGTTTTGAATGGAGCCAAAATGTTGTTATAATCTTGGAAGTTCTTCCGGTGTGGTGCTCAGTATGCATCCCTTAACCAAGACTAAAACATACTAAAATAATTATGGCTTATTTGAAATACATGCATTTTAAATGGTAAGTACTGTTCTTACAGTAAGTGGATATCGGAAACATTACTGAATAAACCACATGGAAATGAGACATTAACCAAAGCTGGTATTTGCTCAGAGAGGCAATGTAATAAACTGATTGTGAAATATTGTCTAAAAATAAGGCTTTTATAAATTATTCAATAAATTTATGCAGAGGCATCCAAAGAAATAATTGGCATAAAGATGGCATTGAATAGGCAGAATATGTCTCCAATTTTTAATTAACATGTTTTATTGTATTAGTTTGTGTTGGCTTACAGCACTAGGGAAACTCTGAAAAGTCCAAACCCTATGCCTTCAGCTTCTACCAGCAACTTCTCCATTATAAGACCATAAGACCATTAGATATAGGATCTGAATTAGGCTATTTACCTATTGGGCCTGCTCCACCATTTCATCATGGCTGATCCAATCTTTCTCTCAGCTTTCTCCTCATATTCCTTCATACCTTGATCAGTCAAGAATCTGTCAAATTCTGCCTTAAATATACATAAAGGCTTGGTCTCCACAGCTGCCTGTAGCAACAACTTCTGGCTGAAGAGATTCCTTCTCATCTCTGTTCTAAAAAGATGCCCCTCTATCCCGGGGCTGTCCACAGACTACTTTATCATGTGCCTCCAAGTACCTGAAGACCTCATCCTTAATAATCCACTCCAACACCTTCACAACCTTTCTTTCTTCTGTCTCTCTCCCTTCTTGAAGAGTAGAGTAACATTTGCAATTTTCCAGTCTTCCAGAACCATTACAGAATCCAGTGATTCTTGAAAGATCATTGCTAATGTTTCCACGATCACTTCAGCCACCTCTTTCAGAACTCTGGGGTGTACACCATCTGGTCCAGGTGACTTACTGTATCTACCTTCAGCGCTTTCAGTTTCCAAGAATCTTCTCTCTAGTTATGGTAACTTTTGATACTTCATGAGCTGGAACTTCCACCATACTGCCAGTGTCTTCCATAGTGAAGACTGATGCAAAATACTTACTCAGTTTGTCCACTATTTCCTTGTTCCCCATTTCTATCTCTCTACCATTGTTTTTCAGTGGTCCAATATCCACTCTCACCTCTCTTTTTTACTTTATTTACCAGAAGAAACTTTTGGATTCCTCTTTAATAATATTGGCTAGCTTATTTTTGTATTCCATCTCAACCTTCTTAATGATTTTTTAGTTGTCTTCTAATGATTTTTAAAAGCTTCCCAATCCTCTAATTTCCCACTAATCTATGCTCTATGATATACCCTCTCTTTGGCTTTTATGTAGGCTTTGACTTCTCTTGTTAGCCTTAGTTGAGTTATCTTTCCTTCAAAATACTTGGTCCTGTTTGGGAATGTACGTATCCTGTGCCTTCCAATTTGCTTCCTGAAATTCCAGCTATTGCTGATCTACCGTCAAACCTGCCAGTGTTCTTTTCCACTCAACTCTGGCCAACTTCCCTCTCATTCCTCTGTAATTCCCTTTACTCCACTGTAATACTGATACATTATGACTGGTTTTAACTTCTCTCCAGCCTCTGTTCTGAGCTGATCTATTCAAATCTAAAGCAAATTTTATCCCCTCAAATTCTTCACATCCTCCAGTCTCTACCAACCTTTGCTAATCCAAAACTCCATTCTTTATATCCTGCCCTACCCTATTCCCACTGAACTTCAAATTTCAAAATTATCATGATTGTCTTTAAGTCTATGACCTCTGGTATGATATGCCTCTAGTTCTTCTTTCCAAATGCCATTTAGCTGGCTCATTGTTCTTGGGCATCCTATTTCTTACCAGTTCATTAATCTCAACATTGCCTTCAGCCTCACCAAGATCCAATGCTGCAGAATTCCCTTCTTTTCCATTTTCATCTCCTCCCTTTAAGACCTTAAAATCCATTTCTTGGTCCAAATCACTGGGTGCCCTTCATTGGGTTACCATGAGTTTTTTTTTAAATAAGCCTTTGCAAAGTGGCAGAGATATGTTTTTCTCTATATCGACGGCTCGAATTGAATGTGTTATAAATTGAAAAGGTGCTTGTATATATTTCTAAATTTCTCAATTAAGTTTTTTAAAAAGTTTTTTTTATTTCTCAGTTTTGATTTCAAAGCTTGCAATCCCACTTAAACTGCGAAATTTAGATGAAGAGTATAGGATTTTGAATGATTAAAAGATGTGCTTATATTGTATGATCAGGTTAACCTTATAATTTATAGATGATTGTAGTTCATGAGTTCTGTAGTGTTAAAATGTAATAAATCTTCAATAAATAATTTATGTCACACCAGATAAGTTAACTGAACAGATAGAGCTTCAGATATTAATTTTAAATGTGAAATAAAATGCTTCGTCAGTTGTAGATTTTGTTTGGATATTCGGTGCTCTTTGAGCTAAGTCATACTTTCAGTAAAGACGTGATTTTCAAGAAATTTGTAATAATAAAGGTGGCATCAACAGACAGCTTCACTTCTTCCCGATGAGAAATGTCAGGGCTCAACAGCAACTCGGGTAGCAATCTAAACAAAAAATTAACAGGTAAGATATGTTTTTAAAGCTTCTCATGGGAATCCAAAGGAAGAAGTAATTTACACTGACAATATTTGCTCTTCTACGAAGTCACACAATCAACAGAAACTGCTGTTTTCCCACCATGCAAGTCATTAGATATTGCCAAGTATCACTAAAATGTTGGTCTCCATAATATCATCTACAAATAGCAAAACTAACAAATGAAAAGCCATCAGATGTCCTTAACCATCAGTTGTGGAGCTGCTATTCTGATAAACCCACAAAATGATTAACAATTCTAACCTGTTCTCTGCTCTGCTGCAATCTCAATTCCCTGTGGCACTGCAACAGCATTGATTATCTTCTCCTATCCTTTACAAAATTTGTCTCATTTCATCCTTCTCATACTTCCAACCTGTCTACAGTGCAATCAAATGTTATGTTTCAGCAAGCTTCATTTATTTCCCTCTAATTTAGTTTTTGTATCAGCCATGGCTGGTGTAGCAGCCCGCTGGACTTGGAATCAGAAGATTATGAGTTCAAGTCCTATACTGGAGACTTCAGCAAGAATATCAATGTTGTTGGTACTAGCAGGGATGCAATTTGTCCCTCCCCACTAATCACCCTCCTTGCAAACCTCACATTGATCTACACCTGCCCATTCACCTCCTCCCTCACCTCCATTCAGGGCCCCTAACAGTCCTTCCAGTCGAGGCAACACTTCATCTGTGAATCTGCTGGGGTTGGCTACTGTGTCTGGTGCTCCCGATGCAGCCTCCTCTACAATGGCGAGACGTGTCGTAAATTGGGGGATGGCATCGGTCAGCACCTCCACTCCATCTGCAAAAAGCAGAACTTCCTGGTGACCCAACCTTTTAATCGCAATTCCCATTCCTGTTCTGACATGTCAGTCCATGGCCTCCTCTCGTGCCATGATGAGGCCACCCGCAGGGTGGAGGAGTAACACGCTGTGTTCTGTCTGGATAACCTGAGGATGTGAATATCAATTTCTCCTTCCAGTAAGAACATATTTTCCCTCCCCCTCCCCCATCTGTCCTCTTATTACCTGCATATCACCTTCCCCTGATATCCCTCCTCCTTCCCTTTCTCCTATGGTCCACTCTCCTCTCCTATCAGATTCCTTCATCTCCAGCCCTTTACCTTTCGCACTCACCTGGCTTCACCGATCACCTTCTATTCTCCTTCCACTGCTCCCACATTTTTGTTCTGTAATCTTCCCCCTTTTTTTTCATTTATCTGTTGCATACATTGTTGTAAATGCAGTTCCAGCCAGTGACAATAGTCTGTGTAATGTATTAGCTAATATTGAGAGTGTTTAATGTTGGGAGTTACTCAGAGCAGGGAGGGTCACTGAAGCATTGTTAACATCCCTTGAACAATTACACTCTCTGCCTTCAGTCAATGTCCACAGAGGTTTTACAGTCGCAGCAAGCTACAACAAAGCAGATATGAAAGCAAGGACACTTTTTATATACACTGAGTGGCCCCTTTATTAGGTACCTGCTGTACCTAATAAAGTGGCACTGAGTGTATGTTCATGGTCTTCTGCTGGCTGTATGCCCATCCACTTCAACAACATTTACAGTGACAGGCACTGTGTTGGTTTGCTGAACATCCTATAGGGGAGGGTGGTAGCTGCTGTGGTAGCAGTACTGCAGCCTCTGGACACCATGCAGCAGATACTTTTGAAGATGTCTTATCGTGCAGAAGTCTTATGCTCCTTCTTACGTTCCACTTCCTCTTTACATCAGAACTTCTTCGAATCTACAAAATTCAAATGGATTAGACATGCAGATATCATCTGTACCCTTCTTCTCAACATAACAAAGTAACAAAGTTTACTAGCTTTCCTGTATCCAGAAAGGCAAGAACTCAAGTCTGGTCAGCTCCCCATTGCATGTGCACTGCACAGCAAAGAGGGAGACAGACCATTATTTGATTTGACAGTTGCTCACTACTCAGGAGTTGGCATTCTATATACTATCAAGGATGGTTTCGGGGCAGAATCTTTTTATAAAAAAGATTCCTCAGTTAACGGTAGGGATCCATGGCATAAGAAGGTTGGGAACCCCTGGGGTAGCAGGTGCAAGGTATAGCCACACGTGAGTACTCTGGAGAGGAAGCAAAAGTAGTACTATTGTCGTCCAGTCACAGTCCTTTCTTTTAGCCAATCAGCACAGAATTCTGTAGCTCTTGGAAAGGTGATTAATTGAAAGCGCCATTAAGACGATCATCCATTATTTCATTGTTTATTGGCATCAATGAAGAATTTCATTTAAGGACCACCCCAGAATGCTTTTGAGAAGTTGATAAGATGCAGCTTTATTGGCCTGCTGTGGTGGATTGAGTGAAGGAACTCCTGAAGTGCTTTTAATAGGAAGATCTAGAAGTTTGCTCCAGTGTAAAGTATCTCCTTCATTTGGAAGAATGTAAGTTCTACTGATACGGAAGTAAAAGTAGAAAGACAGAATTTTTTTAAATGATGAGAGACTCAAAGGTGTTTAAGATGACATGGGTGGCTGTGTTCGCGATCATTGAATGTAATCTTGTGGGTACTGCAAGAAATTGTGAGAATAAACAATACATTGGCATTTATTTTGTGGATTTGAGCACCAGAGTAAGAGATGCCTTGCTCCAATTATTTGAAACCTTAGTGAGAGCACATATGGATCATTGTGTACCTAAGGAATCTGACTAACCATTAAGTTAGCCCATCCATCTCCCTCTATATATTACCCCCATCACTGCCCTGCACTGTAGATGCTTTAAACCATTTTTATAAAGCTGGTTATACTGTAAATACATGTAGGTATTGATTTATTTATGCACATTTTATTTAATCTCCGTCCTTTAAACTCTAACTTTATTAGCTTTTTACATTAAATTCTTATCTTTATGATTGTTGAATGTTGCTTTTTGTTGCATGTCATAACCTGACCAGAGCAAATTGCTAATACATGTAATAAAATTGAATAAAATTGATCTTTGATCCTTGAAAGATACACTAGTGATAGGATTCAACTAAATTTATCTAACTTACTTCATAATATGGAAAAAGTTGAAGTGCAGAGGACCTGAACACCCAAGTGTAAAGAAATAAGTGATGATCTCTTTGAGATTGGCAAAGTCTTGGGACTTGATTTGGTGGAGATGGAGTCAATGTTTCCTCTAGCCTGGATGGCGGGAACAGGGAGTCATAAACTCAGAATGAAAGATGGAATGAATTGTTTTCAGCCAGACAGTAAGTCTTAGGAAGTCTTTACCCAAAAGAATTGTGGAAGCTCAATTGCTCTGTATATTGAAGATGCTTTCATAGATTTCTAAATATTAAGGCAATCAAAGGATGTTAAATTAGTTCAGGAAGATGGCACTGAGGTAAATGATCAGCCAGGAATTTATTAAATGGCACAAAAATATCAATGGTTACATCGTCTTCTAAGCCTGTTGTGAATCAGGATGGTGTGTGACATTTTCAGCTTTGCCTATTTTTCATAATTCTATAATCTGTAATTTTATCACAAACACAAGAAAGTCTGCAGATGCAGAAAATCCAAAGCAACAGACACAAAATGCTGGAGAAACTCAACAGGTCAGGAAGCAACTACGGAAAAGAATAAATAGTTTATGTTTAGAGCCAAGACCCCTCTTCAGGACCATAAGAGACCATGGGTTTGCAACTCTGGGAGGTGTTGTCAACAAACGTAGTGAATGGGCTTCACCTTTAGTTGACAGCCTCCGTCATAATGGAAGTGTTGGTCCTGAAAAGGGGTCTTGGCTCAAAACATCAACTGTTTTGTCTTTTCCGTAGATGCTGCCTGACAAGCTGAGTTCTCCCAGTGTCTGAAGCTTTAAGATTTTCAAGTACTGATCTTGAACTCATGTAGTTCTTATAATGAAGGTTCTCTTATATATGGTGAAGTACAGTGTTCCAGGACTTTTTCATTCAGCACCAATTAAGGACTGGGAACATATTACCAAATCAGTATACACTGGGAGGAACTTGCAGATGTTTCCTGCATGTGCTGCCCTTGGTTTTTATGTGCAAAATTTGTATCTTTGGGAAGTGCTATCAACAAACTTTGTGAATGAACTTCAATAACTTTATTTGATAGCCTTCGTGGTGCGTCATAATGGAAGTGTTGGTGTTGAGGAATCAACACTTATTTTAGTGGATGGTGTACCAATAAAGCATACTTCCCACTTTAAGATTATGTCAAGCATTTCAGCATTGTTGGAGCTGTATTTATCCGGGAAATTGAAGAGTATCCCCATTTGCTCCTAATCCTCAGGCAGCTGCTAGGGATTAGATGAATTATTTCCATTCCAGTCTTGTTGCTTCAGAGGTGACTGATAAGGCTTGAGGTTCTGACTGGTTTCACTTTTCTGGGGCTCCTTGATGCAACGTTCAACCACGAAATGGGAAATTCTGGAAGGACACAGCCCGTCAAGCAGCATCTATAGAAAGTGAAACCACACAACGTTTCAGGTGGAAAACCCTTCATCAGAACTGGTGCTTCTCTTCACTCAAGTACTGCCTTATTTTCAAGGGTAGTCTCTCCCCAGTTCATCACTGGAATTCAGCTCTTCCATCCACTTTTGTACCAAGGTTATAGAGAAGTCAGGAGATGAGAGTCTGTAGTGAAGGCAGACACTTCTTTACTGTGATTACAAAGAAGGATGTTATCTCTTCTCATTACTACCATCAGTGAGGAGGTACAGGAGTCTAAAGACATGCACTCAAAATTTAGGAACAGCTTTTTCCCCTCTGCCATCAGTTTTCTGATCTGACAATAAACCCATTAATTCCAGTATTTTTGCTCTCTTTTTGCTTCTCTTTTTCATATATTATTGTTTTCATAGTATTCTATATCACATTTATAGTATATTTTATGTATTTCACTGTACTGCTGGCTCAAAACAACAAATTTCATGACGTATGTCAGTGTTAATAACCTGATATTGATTCTGATTCAGATTCATCTTTTTGAGCATGTTTTTGGTGTGTCAGTGCTGCTGAATAGCCCTATTAACAACTCCTATAACTTACTGCCTGCCTCACTGGAAATGGGTGTGGGGAAAGGGGAATAGTGACATTTATCATTTTTTTATTCTCAATTGAGCTCAATGTTAAATTTTACCAATAAAATTTTACATAAACATGGATAGCTCTTCTTAGAACATGATGGGTACTCATATATCTCTTCTTCTGAAATCATTTTTCTGCAACCCTCTTTAATTCTGAATGCCTAATTCTCTGTTGGACACCTCACACTTATTTATACAGATTGGTTGTGACTTAATGTCATCAAAGGATCATAGATATTTAGAGCACTGATGGAAGCTACTTGGAGCAAATTTCAACTAAAGAGGAGATATGTGGACGAATCCTTTTGGCTTTGGTTGTTATCTTACCTGCATGTCCCAGTAATTTCATGGATCTGGATATGTGCACAAAGCTCCCCCTTTCTGAATGTGCTACTCAATGTATCATGTGAGCAACTTGTACAGGAGAGTAATGACAAGCAGTGACATATCTCTAACTAGAGAGACCCCAACACCTACCTTTGCCATTCAGTGGCATTGTCATTATTAAGCTCCCCCAGCAGCAAAGCCCATTGAGAACAGAGTCAACTGCAAGATCCACATAGATAGGGTGGCTATAAGAGCAGCCCATATTCTGGGTGTGCTGTGATTTATCTAATGACAAATCCACATCAACTACAAGACCTGTCAGGAGGATAATGGAATGCTCTTTTTATCAGTTAAATGGATATGTTCAGCTAAAGTAAGACTTGATAAGCTCAGTAACCATTCAGAACAAAGCTGCCTGCCTGAACGGCACTCCATTCAAAATTCTGAACCTTCATCCCCTTCACCGCCTGCAATGTGTGTCATCTGCAAAATGCACTGTGCTACTTGCCAGCTGCTCTAACCGCATTTCTGAAATACAGAATTGTACCACAAGGAAGAGCAAAGGCAGCACAAAGCACCACCATCTTGCAGATTCCCCTCTACTATACACCAGCCACCCTTAAAAATAAACCACCAGAGCTTCATCGTCAATGGGTCTGACTCCTGGGACTCCATTCCAATGAGTCCTGTACGAAGTTCAAATTTCAAGGTTCCAAGTAAATTTATTATCAAAGTGCATGTATGTTATCATATACTACCTCGAAATTCAATTAAAAAAGACAAACTGTCAATATACAGTAAACAAACAAACAAACAAATAAATCAATAAATAAGTGAGTCCACAGGTTGTGGGATCAGTTCAGTGCTGAGGTGAGTGAATTTATCCACGTCGGTTCAAGAGCCTGATAGTGAAGTGTAATAACTGTTCCTGAACCTGGTGGTGTGGGGCTTAAGGTTCTTGTACCTTCTTCCCAATGAATTCGGGATGGGCATTAAACACAGCTTTGCTACAGACAAAAATAGTGATAAATTAAATAGCATTACCTTGGTATTTTTGCTTTCCCTAATTGAATTACTTCAGACATCTTGGATGGGATTCCATTTGCCACTTTTCTACCTAACTGACCAGACCTTTGATAGTTCAGTGCTATCTCCAACTTCCTTTCCCTTATTAGCCACAGACTAATTTTTATTTCATCAGAAACATTCTTAACCTTAATGTCAAACTTAAGTCTAACTCAGTTACATAATACATGAAAAGAATAGGGCCAAAACCAGAGCCTGACAGAACTGCTGGTCGGCGAGAAAAACAACCCAAACCAAAAGCTGTGTTTGAACCAGGACATTCATAGTCCGGTGAGGGCTAGGTCTACAGCATTCAAGGCCAGTGTTCCAAAACTATACAGAAGTCTAGATGCTACCTATGGAAGGCTATTTTAAGGGCAAAACACAATTCCAGTTGAGATTAGGGATAGAATCGAATGCACATCAGCTCTGGCAGGTTCTGCACCCATTACTTTCTACAAAGCGAAGCCTAACATCATGAATGGCTGTGATGCTTCATTCCCAGATGAGCTCAAAGTATTTTATGCATGCTTTGAAAAGGAGAATAAAACTGCACGTGCAAATATCTGCAGCATCTGGAGACCCTATGATCTCTGTCTTGGAGGTCGACATCAGAGCATCTTTCAAGAGGGTAAACCCTCACAAGGGCCTGATGGTGTACCTGGTAGCATACTAAAATCCTGTGCCAATCAACTGGCGGGAGTGTTCAAATACACCTTCAATCTCTCACTGCTGCAGTCAGAGTTTCCCACCTGCTTCAAAAGGGTAACAATCATACCAGTGCCCAAGAAGAACACAGTGAGCTGCCCCATTGTCTATTGCCCAGTGGTACTCACATCTCACAAAATGCTGGAGGAACTCCGAAGTCAGGCAGCATCTATTGAAAAAGGTAAGCAGTTGATGTTTCAGGCCAAGACCCATCATCAGGACTTTTAATCAGGATTCCAGCACCTACAGATTTTCTCGTGTTTGTGGGACTCACATCTACTGGGATGAAGTGCTCGGAGAGGTTAACCATGGCTAAAATCAACTCCTGCCTAAGCAAGGACCTGGGTCTGCTGCAACTTGTCTATTGCCACAATAGTTCTGCAGCAGATGGAATCTCATTGGCTCTATACTTGGCTTTGGATCACCTGGATAATAGTGATACCTACATTAGGCTGCACTTTATTTATTACACCTCAGCATTCCACATACTCATACCCTCTTTTCTAAACAACAAGTTCCAGAACCTGGGCCTCTATACTTCCCTCTGTAACTTCATCCTTGACTTCCTCATCCAGAAACCACAGTCTGTGTGGATCAGAAATAACATCTCCTCTTCACTGATAATCAACACTGGCACACTTCAAGGATGTGTGCTTATTAGCCCACTGCTCTACTCTCTTTGTACCCATGACTGTGTGGCTAGGCACAGATCAAACGGCATCTATAAATTTGCTGACAACTCAATTATTGTTGACAGGATTTCAGATGGTAACGAGGAAGCGTACAGGAGTGGGATAGATCAGCTGGTTGAGTGAATTTGCAGCAACAACCTTACATTCAACATTGGTAAGACCAAGGAATTGATTGTGGACTTCAGGAAGGAGAAGTCACGGGAACACATACCAGTCCTCATTGAGGGATCAGCAGTGGAAAAGGTCAGGAGTTTCAAGTTCCTGGGTGTCAACATCTTTGAAGATTTACCCTGGACCCAACATACTGATGCAACTCCAAAGAAGGCATGACAACAACAATACTTCATTAGGAATTTGAGGGGAATTGGTATGTCACCAAAGACGTTTGCAAATTTCTACTGATATACCATAGAGAGCATTCTAACTAGTTGCATCACTGTGTGGTATGGAGAGGCCACTGCACAGGATCGGAAAAAACTGCAGAAAGTTGTAGAAGTCAGCCAGCTCCATCATAGGCACTAGCCTTCACAGGTTCGAGGATGCCTTCAAAAGGCGATGCCTCAAATAGATGGCATCCATCATTATGGACCCTCATCACCAAGGGTATGTCCTCTTCTCATGGCTACCATCAAGGAGATATGGGTGTGTCTTCTGCGGGACAAGCCCATGAACCTCAAGGTTCGACGTGCTGTGCGATCAGAGACGATCTTCTGCACCCCTCTCTTATAATGCGTGGTCATCCGAGAGAGTGTGACAACAACAGGAGTTCCTGACCATTTTTATGTTATGGACCAATACCATTAAGCAGGGGGTCCATGGACCTCAGGTTGCGAACCCCTGAGGTATAGGATCCTGAAGACACACACTCAGCATTTCAGGAACAGCCTCTTCCCCTCTGCCATCAGATTTCTGAGCGGACAATGAACCCATGAACAACACCTCATTATTTTGTTTTCGTTTTTCATTTTTTTGGTACTACTTATTTAATTTATGGTTTTTATTATTATGTATTGCAATGAACTGCTGCCGCAAAACAACAACTTTCATGCCATATGTATGCCAGTGATATTAAACCTGACTCTGATTCTGACATTCAGCCACCATTACAAGTTGTACATTCCTCTGGGCCGATTTTGGATCAACCTTTCCAGTTTCCTTCAAATGCAGTGGCCTTTGCTTTTCTGACCAGTCCTCCAGCTGTGTATGTGTCAAAACCTTGCTAGAATCCACTTAATGACATCTAATCGTCTGATCCTTCCATGTGTGTTTGATTCATCTGTGCCTTTCAAAATGAGGATTAATACTGTCATTCGAAATTATTTCTAATAATTTGACTAACCCTGTCATTTAAGCAACTATTCGTAAAGTAAACTCAGTTTGTGCTGGACAGGTTTGAATGAGCTGTGTTCAATTGATTTATCCCTTTCTTCCTTTTGAGTAATGGTCTCTCTCCTTTTAACAGTGTTTCTTTCCAGGTCTTTATTTTCAGTTAGGCCTACCTGGGCTTGGAGTCACACAGCCGGTCACAGGCACTATCCACATATGTACACTTGGTTAAAATATATTTCTCAGATTTTCTATTTGATGTAGAAAGATCTCATTCAGCCCATGTCTAAGGTGATTCTCAGAGAAAACACATCAATTACGCTTTAACATACAGCATTCTCTCTCAGCTTAACACAAGAGATTCTGCAGATGCAGAGAATCTAGAGCAACACACACAAACTGCTGGAGGGACTCGGCAGCCTTGATGCAGGGTGTCGACCTAAAACGTTGACTGTTTATTCCCCTCCATAGATGCTGCCTGACCTGCTGAGTTCTTCCAGCAATTTGTATGTTTCTCACATGCCCATTAGCTCCACACACACGCAGATCAATTTTCCTTTCACCCATCTACACTAGCAGAAATTTTTAGAGCTCATTAACCTAACACCCAACAGTTGTGAGACGAAATTGGAGCACCCAGCTTAAATCCATGTACTCTCAACAAGAACGCACCAAGCCAACACACAAAGCACCCAAGGTTCAAACACAGTTGCTGGAAATCCAAAACAGTAGCTCTACCTTCCCTTTTTTTCCTCTTTATTACTTGTCTTGCTTCAAGTTTATTAATCTTGTGTTTTCATGCAAATTGCCTGTGCTTTTATTCCTACCATTGAAGTTCATCCTTTTCACAAAATTTGCCACGATCAGAATTGCACTCTTTGCAACTCCCATTCTGAGAATTGGTGAGAAATTCATTGGGGGATCAACTGGAAAATCTAATGCTATTTCTTTTGCAACAATACATCGGATTGCTTTCAAAAGACTGACAAATTGTTTGAATCTATCCTAAGCTAAAGAGGTTTCTGCCATAATACTATCATAATATGCAGGAAGTGTACCACCGAAAATAGCTGTTAGCTGTAAACCTTGCTGCAAGAAAAGAATTACAACCTAATATGGTGTATCCTGTTGAAGTACTGCACAATACTCCCTGGTAGCTTGAAAAATTAACATTAAGTTAGAGTGGTGTACAATGATATCCACATTTATTTTCATAAGGAGAAATTATTATTCCATGAAAAGAAACAACTGCATGTACAGTATATATTAGTTCATTGCAAGGTCTTAATGATGAGATACTTCAAGAAGTTTAATTGATAGATTATTTTTCACATCCAATAATAGTTACAAACAATAACCACCAGCAATTAATTAATAAAGACTCACCAAAACTGTAAATTGACATGCATTTGAACTCCACAACGAAGTTCTTCTTTAAATCAAAAGCATGTTAATGCTAAAAATCTGAAACAATATGGGGATATCTGGAGACTCTCGGCAGATCAGGCAGCATCTATGGAAAGAGAAACAATTATCGATCCAAGCCCCTAATTCTCCATCAGAAAAAATTTAGTTCAATAAAGATTATTTATGCCTCAAAAATGCCTCAGGTCACCATTTACAATGCCATATATGCTATTTCAACAAAAATGATTCAGTTAATCAAGTAGCTATGCAATAACTAAACACAACCTGCAATGGGCACGGCATAAACAAAGCATAACTAGTAGAAACAACATAGGAAAATATTATAAAACCTTAGTTCTACAAGCCAAGTGTTTGATTTCCCAGTTCTGATGAAAGATCATAGATTTAAAACGTATCTCCAATATATTGCTAACCCATTTAGCAATTATCTCCAGCATTTTCCATATGCAATTAATATACAGTATATCTTGTGCAATGGTTGAAATGGATCAAAGTTTAAATTCACATGCAAGAAAGCTCCAATCTCAACTAGAATATTCTAGGGAGCATAATGTTCCTAAGAAGGATATTTTGATTTAAAGAACTAAACAAATAGTTTCTCCTGAAAGAATGAGGAAAATCAGAGACAAATGATCTCTGGTGAAATCCTTTCTTGTTGCTCAAAACTTTAAGAACTAATTAACAATTATGAATGCATTATCTGCGTTTTCTCTCAGTTAGATAGATAAGATGTCTTTGGCCACTTTATTTTATCAAAAGAACTATTCTAACACAGTCTGTTGTTGGAATACAAGGCACAGAAACAACAAACAAAAGCCAGGGAAATGCATCCCATTTTCATTCCCCTCACCACTAAAAAAATGACCTTGCTAGACAATTTCTCTAAACAGATTTGTACCAAATCAGTCTCAACATAAACTGAGTGTAAGAACAGCTGTTTAATATTACCTTTAAAAATAAACACAATCACCATTCCATGAATGTTGAAAAGCATGACTTTTAAACCATATATGTCATTATTGTTAGGTATCCTTCTGTAAACTGTGCACAAGAGTATCCAATGCACTTCACAAATGTAATAATTTGAGAACAGTAAGTAAAAAAAGTTAATCAGGTCAAATATAATAAATGGCTGAATGGAAATAATTAATTTGTTTGCATTGTACATTTGTTCTGCATGTGCAGATTCCTGAATGTGTTCTTAATTAATTGCACTGTAAATAAATGTTAATAAATCACATTAAAAGCTTTGCTTGTGTAATCTCACACTTAATTCACAAAACAGGGAGAATGTGAATATGCAATTTTTAGCAAATACAGAGCAAGGGTATTGTTTTATTTTATGAATGCAAAGACACAGTGCTAGATAAAGCAGTAGATTGTTAATTAAAACATGAGGTAATTGTTGGTTTTAACTTACTCAATATCCTTTATCTTTCAATGATGCCTACACATTCTCACATAAGTAATTAGCAAGCACTAAAATATATACTTAAATTAGCATGTATGGTGTTGCTTTCTAACCTGGTATCAGCTTCTTTATCCTGTATACGACATAATGAAATTATATTGATGTAGACATGAGCATTTATTGGCCAAACAATCATGTTGATTGGGAAAATAACTAAATATATTATTTGATCAAAAAAGAGTAAAATACAGACCTTTTGTTTCAACTTGTTCTTACCTGCATTTTGATTTCATATGCATTTTAGAACTCCTAAGCATCCAAGTTTGTACATTGGGTACCATATCTTCTGTAGGTATGGTACTACAGTTACTGTACATCTGAAAAAACACCGTTTGTCAATCTGTATGCCTGGAAATGTAGCAATGATGGTACAAAATAATAATGCACTTCAAGATAATGCATTAAACTGTTATTTTTGCAACATGATATCTCTCAGCATCAAGAAAGCTATGTTAAAAATTACAAAATTGGAAAATTATTTTGTTTTAAAATATGAACTTAGTAATCATGCATATTAAGGTATAATGAATCTATTAATTTATGCACTTTTAAATAAAATTGACTTTCTCATCTCCTTTATTTTTATTATGTAAACAAAACACTCTTTTTTGCCATATACATTATGGATACCATGTGGTGATCAGGATTTCACAGCAGAAATGTGCATTAAAAATAAAACAAAGATTGCCCATTCATCTCATACTATAATGTTATCTAACTGAAGTATGCACATTTTGTTTTATAATATTAATTGTGAAACAGTTGGGATTTCAAATTATGAAGAATGAGATGTTTTTTGTTGGATATCTTACATTTCGGAAGGAATAGGAACTGTTGTGTGTTCTGTGCCCAGCTCCAAGCATTTCTTGTCATACACTGACATTTCCACTTGCCACAGATCAAACTATCCACATGGCCAATGTGACTGAGACTGCTCAATTAGCTGCAATTGGTGCCAAATTACAGACAGTTTTGTGTAGTCAACTGAAATCCAATAAAAACTGGGATAATATAGCTCAAAGTTGTTTGAGTTGAAGAAGCAGCAAATTGTGCAGATGAATCATCCCATCTGTCTAAGCTTTATAATACCCCAGATTCCTTAGGTAAAAGAGTATTATTCTAAATCATACAAAACCTATTCTAGAGAATGAGGTTTAAATTTATCTCACATTTAAATTTCTTCTAAAATTTATCAAATAATCTTTTTTAAAAATTCAGCCATAATATTAATCTTTTACTATTTAGATTAAATATTACATTTGAATATCACTTATTTTGTTATACAAGAACTGAGCAGTGAGGTCCTGTTATGTTGTTCAGATTTAATTATGTTACCTTATGACTGATGAAGAAAAGCAAAGATAAATCTTCACAACCTCAGAACACCTCAATATCCTTCATAACCAACAAAGCACTTCTTGGAATGGACTCAGGTTGCAGTGTAGGAAATCTGGTTGCCAGTTTGTACATGTTAGGCAGCAACGTGAAAGTGTCTGTATAATGTATTTTAGTGGCGTTAATTGAACAATGTGCATTGGCTAGGACATCAAGGATAATTTACTTGCTCTTCAATTTTTTTTGCTACCTCAATACGATCTGAAACATCTGATCTGAAACATTGCACTTCTGACAGTGCAGTATTCTTAATCATCCTCCATTGAGTGTCAGCCTAGGTTTTTTGTACTAAAGAGCTTAGATCAAAACAAAGAATCTTAACATTTCATAACTATATTTTAAAGATTATTCATCAAGGAAACTTTTAAAGTATCATTGTCATTTTTTCCTAAATAAATCTAACTTCTGCAGTCAATGTGCATCAAATAATGATCATATATTTTCAGTACAAAAACAATCCTACGCTTATTCCACTACTTGTTAGCAATGGGAAGACTTCCAACTGCAGTTAGCTATTGTTTGATCTGCTTAGCTGCGTTAACACCATAGCGGAAAAAAAAACATAGCCCGACAGCAATTGTACCTGTTTATTCCTGGGGGTGGGGGAAGGGGGAAACTTTCAGCTGCAAAGTACTCAGATGCAGCGAGCACTGAAACTGCATTTGATTATATAAACTACATTCAAATGTAAGTGTGTTTACGTTGAAATCTTAATGATGTTCAGATCTTGCCGCTCTTGTTCAAACATGCAAAGGCGTTTTAAAATCATTTTGTTCATTAAGATGGAAATACAGCGTTCATAAACTCACCCAACATATATACATAAATCTATAATGGTTTTGACGTTTACGTTGGAAAAATCAGATTAAAAATATCCCTGAAAGCAATTACTGATCACGTGTGGGCAATGAAACGTCAACCAAGGTGACATATTTTGTAATGTTATTAGGTGTTTTGTATGAATGCCAAACTTAACGGTAAGAATCGTGGAACGCTTCCCTCATACCAATTGGGAAGCGAGGTGAAAGACCTCTATTTTACATTCTCAGTTAATTGGGGATTATTATATGCCAGTTAATTTCAAAGCAAACGTCAAGAAACTGTTTTGATAAGTAAAATTATAAATTTGAAAGACTCTCAATGAAATGTGCTAAAATATTAGTATGCTGATGTTCTGTGAAAAAAAAATTGAAGCAGTTGTGAAGATTGTGTTAACCGAGGTATGCCAAAAGCGGTAAAGACTTCAATCTAATCAACAATTACGGTTAAAAAAAGATAAGCGATGATTATTCGAGATCATTATGTCCAACTGAAAAATCATACTGTGGAAGAGCATATTATTTTATTCCCCCCCCCCCCCGCCAACATGTTTTTTGTAGGGGAGAAATTTGCGGCTGATCCACATCTGTTTACAGAAATTAAGCTCTTGATAACGTGAAACGTACTCCAAAATATTACCATGTTGCTTATAGTAAAGTAAGTTTGAAGAAATTATTAACAGTAAGCGGCTAGTACGTAATTTTAACTAGAACTAGAACAGTAAATCAGCGTGAACGAGTTGGGCCAATCGTTTATTCCATGTTATGATCTATTCTCAGAAGATTAGCTGTTACAAGTCAAAATACTTTCGGTGGCGATTTCTAACAACGCAACTCAATTACAGTTTATCGAATAACAAATAGGACGCACATCGCATTATCACGTTATTATTGCGGCATTTGTTTTAAATGAAGAAAGAGAAATAATCTTAAGAAATGTCTAAACAACACAAGATTAATTTCAGCAAATTTCAATGGTGATGCAATGCATATTTTATCAAGGGATGTGTTATTTTTAAAATCCTAAATAAAATGTAGTTAATGCTAAATGTGTTAATGCAATTGCTACATAAAACTGTAACTGTACCTCGAAGATTGCTAGATTACCCCAGAGTTACTAGCGAACTATTTTAGAGTTTAGATATACAATTTTTAAATGGGGGAAAAGAACTGACAGTTATTCTTACTGAAAATAAGTGAGTAAATGGACATCGATGTGTGTATAGTTGTGCATAGGTTTGATTATGTCAATTCGATAATGGAATACAACCTTTACTTCAGTCCAGGTTAAGGTTCGCTATTGTACAACGACATCAAACATATGGAAGGCACTTAAAACATCTTGTATACCGTTAAGTATGGGGGGGAAAAAAGAACCGAACAGACAGCAAACCCTCAGCTTCTGCTCTTGTGAACTTTAGATAAAATGTTTCCTTTTAATACAGTAATTTTCAAAAACTATTGAACTGTTGCGAGAAGGGATACTTCAAGAAATTCAATCTCAAGAATGTCTCTAGCCTTTCTCCTTTATCTCACACAAGATTGCTTTAGCGTGTTTAACAATAGCAATTCCCACTCCGGCAGAGAGGTGCTATTTACCGTCCACAAGTAACGGCGCCGAACCATGCTTTTATTCTACAAGGGAGCACTTTATGCTATGGATGTCACATTTTTTCCCTGCACTATAACCAACATTTCATTCATCACATTCATCCTTTCTACGGACAACATTTCTTGTTGTCTTAAGTTCGCTTCTATGACACCATCTCGGACAATAACTTCCATATCCTCCAAGCGAAAGCATTGCACCTAAATAATCACAGCGCCAGCGTGGCCATAAGGACATATTTAATTATGTTCAGAGAGCGAAGATACCTCTCGGCAGGTGCAATGACTTTAGAAAGAATCTAGCTTCACAGATTCGTCTGATGCCGGAGGAAGTATAAGTGAGAATTCATCCAACCCAGCAACGGAGCTCGGCTGCCGCCTCACGTCCTCTACTTGTGTGGCTGGATACTCCCGGCACACCCGCCCGACGCCAGGAATGTTTTACTTGTAATCTCCTGCATTTTCTTGCAGTTTGACGTGGGTTTAAACATTTGTATTTGTTTTTGCTAATCCGGGTACAATATAAGAGAGCACTAAAGTTTACGTGGATGAAGGTGTTATTTGCAAATTGCTGGAATTTGAATAATAGCTTCATTTTAAAGCAATAAAGGCGGGGGGTGGTGGTGTTGGTAACATGAGTCGCGTTTTTGTACTGCAATTCTGTTGTCTAAACATTCGCGGCTCTGATGCCGTAAACAGGCGTGAGACTTACTTCTAAAGTTTAGACGTGAGAAACACTTTCAAATTACATAACATGTAGTCACATAGAAATGTGAGGGGAACATCTCCATTTTCCTTTTGCCTCTGAAACTCGCGGGTTGCCGTTGACGTGTTAAGAATTGTCACCGCCTGCTTCTGACGTTGTAAATGTTTTTGTTTCTGTAACCTGTTTTCACTTCAGCAAGACAAACGTTTCTTAAAGCACAGCTGTATTGTCGTAAACATATGTTAGTGCATTTTACTTACACAGCAAACCAGAGAAAACAAACAGCCAGATTAATACGCAATATTGGGTGTGAGCTTAGTACAAAAAAGACCGTGATTTCAGTCTTTTTCTCTGGTGTTGGTATGTGAACTGAAATAATTCCGAAATATCAGTCCCTTGTATTTCTACCACTTTTCTCAGAAAGGTCAGATCAAACAAGTTACATAACACGTCTACACCGTGTAAATCTTCAATTTCTGGGACTGATTTTACGGTACCGTATAATTACTGGAATTCTGTCTGATCTGCTCACTTGGCAATATAATATTTGTATTATTTTTGAATTGTGTATGTCAAAATAAATATATTTAATAACAATTAGCAAAGTGTATATCCAATAATGCAGATTGTTTCATAAATAATAGTAAGTGTGAAAATAATAACAATGACTACTTTAATATCCACAGAGATCAAAAATATCTAGTGTTCTGCAAACTCTTTCTTTTCATGTTGACGTTTAATAAGCGTAATATTTCAACGATTATTCGGACAGATTATCCAATTCTTTGCAAAGACTATCACTTTACCAACATTAAATGTAATTTTCAAATAGTTCTAAAATGACTTTCTAAAAATGCATACAAGCTCACGCAAACCGCCATGCTTCTCTTCAATCTTCAGGTTTAAAGTTGACCAATATCTCGTATGGAAATTCACCAAAAAAGACACGAGCAGTTGAAGTGGATTGCTTAAAAGCATTGTTTAATTTTCTGTAGGGTGTATATTCTTGCAATTAATTTGAAGTATTTATTTCGATCTTATTGTCTCGAAATGAACCCCACCACGGTGAACAAAGTCTCCCAAAGTTTCAGACTTGGATTGCATTTTGGAAGCACGTGATTATTTGGAATTTAAGCATTTATTTGTGTGGAAATGTGTCTCAATTAGCTTCCAAGGCAAGATTTTACATACTGCGAATGTTTGAAATCCTCTCACCGTGTACTTCGCCTGGGTATAAAATATCAGATATACCTCTTGAAGCTTTTCATCGGTGCCAGAGGAGTTTCATTGTACCGCCCACTCAACTGCTTCGATAAAGAAAATATACTAAATATGCGCATTCTTTTGATTAATACTATATCAATTTCTTGCTGTCTATGGATTGGAACTATACTATGTGTTAATTTGGACTTTGATTAAAGACCGTAGTGCGATCACAAATCACCTTTTTGTCTGACTTGATGCTTGGCTAAACCACAGACTAACATTAAACAAGATCACATTCAAGTTAAGAAAATATTGTTATTTTACTTTAATTGGGACAATTGGACTCCCGCGTGTTGGAGCCTTGGTTTTAAGCAACGGAACGGAAAACTGGAATGACACCACTTTGCACTTTAACAATCGGATTACATCAGGGTACAAGTTGTTTGTTTAACCCGACAGCACTCTGCACCCCGTCGCATGCTTTACACACTCATTAAAACGATTATTCACGACCTGTCGACTGTTTTCTAGTTCATTCACACGACGCCCTTAGCATTAGCTCAGGCTATTGGGCAAGCGAGTCAGCGGAAAGAAAAGATCAGTACTTCCACCCACGCTGCCCAAGCCAGTCTCGGACTTTACAGGTCGGAACAGCCCAGGAGAATCGTACGCGCTCGTGTGCGCGCATCCATCCTGTCCCGCGCATCCACCCTGCCCAGCAGAAATCGTAATTTGAGTGCCTTACAATGAAAGATAACATCCCCAACTCTGCAATACTTTCAACATGCTATCAGTCGAATATTCTCATTATACCTTCTGGTTTTGATCTCACTACTATCAGTGATAATCAGAAAAAGTAAAGCTAGTCTGCGTTAAACGTTTTGCTTGAGTATACTGCGGGCAGACACCAGAGATTAATAAGTGTTCCGGTGAAAAAAAATTATCACAATAACAATTTATAATTCAATAAAATATGGCTAGAGATTGAGAACTGGTATTTAAAATAATCATCGGAGTCAGTTAAAATATTTAAAGTAACAAAACAAACTGAAATGGTGCTGATTTCCGATTGCTGATCAATTATCTAATACAGCACAGAAAATGACATCAACTTTACCATCAACCGGCACAATTGCAAGTTTTCAAGTCAAATGACTCTTTTAATTGTTTATGGAATTAGACGTGGCGTATATTTTAAAGCGGCATTTCATATGATTCAGTTATCGAAGGTTCATATGAAATACTCTATATTTCCCTTGTCTGCTTTAAAATCATACATCCAGAATCAAGCGGTATTATTCATTTTTTAAACGCAGTCATGTTTAACAGTGCTGCTACCAATATAATTAGTAGGTAAAAATACTTTTATGGCACGTTCCCTCGATTATAAGAGGCTTGTTTCAAAACAATACCGTAACATGAACGCAAGCCAATGGCTATGGAAGTAATTGCGTAAAATATTTCATAAATAGATAAACACACAAGTCAATACAAACCAAAACCTGTGTAATTTGTGACTAGCTCCTGATAAATGATTCATTTTACATGTGTGGTTAACTTGTTTACCTATTGTTAGGAACGGACGTTTCATCGCACTACGCACATAGTTTCACTAAGTCAATTTCAGAGTCGATATAGTCTAGGCAACTGGAATGAGTAATTAAGTATAAGCCTAACAGAAAATGATTATTATTCTTTTTGGCTATGGGATCACCGCTTAATGAACATGTAATTTGTCGCGGTTTGCATTGCAATAATAATTTTAAGTATCATGAGTTACAAATTCAAATTGTTAGCTCGCATACGGGTATTTAAATTAGGTATTTGTTTGATATGAATGTGCTCAGAATAATTCTACTTTCAGCAATGAGTTTTAGCTAAGTATACTTTTCAATTAGCTGTTTGATTTGAGCAAGTGGAATGTGTTTTCAACAACGTTATTTGCAAATGTGTGCAGCAGTCCGAGGTTTATGCACATTAAGTTTCCTGTCAGAGTCGAACCTTCTTGCATGCATCCGCAAATAAATCCCCACCGAGTCCCAAATGACTTATAGAATGTAATTGCATAGGGGTGTGCTCTCCATTTCCTGAACATATCAACTAATCAGAGTAGTAAATTCTTATTTACGCTATGTCAATAATGTTTAATGCCGCTATTACTCAAAACGTGGGAAGCTCTTATGAGCATTTTAGCTAACTTCGTTTCTCTTATTTGGATCATTTCATAGTTAAGTCAACCTTCAGGGCAAAAGACAAAGCTTCTTTCTCTGTTTTCGCTCCATACTATAGAAAGTATTAGCGTGGAAAACAGTTTCAATCTCTTTTAAAAGAAATAGGAATTGCAATGTTCATAAGAAAAATAAAACAAAATGTTATACATCATCAGAAACTAATTTTAGTAAGGGGAGAGCTGGGTCATTAGAGAAAATTATTGTAGAAAATTGCATGACGCAGTAACTATTAATGCAGAAAGACAAAGTGTAGTCTAATTATTGAAGCAATTACCAGCATTTTATATTAAATATTGAAGTGTGAACTTTGCTGTGCTTCGGCAGCATTCACGGCAAATATGAACGGTTTTGACATTTCAATGGGAACATTTAGGACAAGGTCTTGTACAGTAAGCATCTCATTGTTTTCTTGAACACTGAATTTGATGAAGCAAAAATGTTTTTTATTAGTTTGAAGATTTTCTTTCCGGCGTATTCGTGATGTAGCGCATACACTTACACTTGAGTCTACAGCGCTTGACCTTCAAGTGTTTCGCAGATACTCATCAAAACAAAATTATAAATAATGAAACTGCGATTGATTATGTCATATTATATGAAAAATCAACTTCCATTCAGTTCCACGGAATGCCTGAAATACGAAACGTTGACATACAGTGCATATATAGGGAGTAGGTAACAGATACAAAATGCTGGGGGAACCCTGCGGGTCAACAGATACAAAATTCCACAATTTCTAACACATACGTTATTCCTCCAGCATCTTGTATGAGTTATTCTGGACTTCCAGCATCTGCAGAAACTCCTGTGTTTAGCGTGTGTTCACTCCACCGACTTTCCTACCAAAATCGTTGTGTCTTTCGATAGAAGGTGATCTAAATGAACTCCTCGCGTGAATATTCCTACACTGAGCGTGTGGTATCGCATCAACTTATTTCTTTTGTTTAAAAGGTCGCCTACATCTGCGTTCACACAGCAATCTTGTTTTATGTTCAGTAGAAGTGCGGATTCCTGGGCGAAATAATACTAGGCTTTGGCAAAACTGACTGATGAACGATAAATTCTTAAATAAACTTTCACAGTTAATGGAGAATTCTCACTGAATTTATTCATAAACTCCAAATTCCATTTATAAATTAGTATCTGTAATTTTGTACCTAAACTATGACAGAATCGACAAAACCCACATTCACGCTGTTTTTAAAAAGTCAGATCCCTATCATGAAAATCATTGTTTTCTACTAAATGTCCTTTAAGAAGAAAAAACCATATAGCAACGATTTTTAGGAAAACTAACATTCGACATTTAGGGACGGTCGTGGTTGTGAAGTACCGTTAAAGTACATATTTGCGTCACCACACAGCATTTTATCTGCATTGTTAATCTGTCTTTAAAATCTATTTAGTGAACGTTTAAAACTCTTCGTTAATAATATAAATCGAGTTTTCAGTAGAATTTTTACATAAAAAAGAACGATGGATTGCTGAGAAATGACAGCGTGATTACAAATTAAACGATGAAAATGCGATTGCCTGAACGACATATGATATTCCAGATGTCAAAATATTAAGTGTTAATGAAAATGCAAAAAAAGGAAAAAATAAATATGACGATATTAAAAGTGTACCGATACGCGTTTAAATTATAGTCCAAATATATTTACATTCAAAAATGACACAGAATCTTTATTGCTATTAAATAAAAAGCCGAATAATTTTTAAAGATTAATGACCAGGCACAACGCGCAGTAAATAGTTTTAACATCATTTCTATAAAGCAAAACATTTGCTAACAAAGATTTGCATGTTCGCATTCTCCCAGCTGTCCAAATAACACTTATATTTTTATATATTTAAATAGGTTTGCGGGGAACCCCGGCAACAATTTTGGTTGAAAAATTGGGCATGTGAATTCTTTTGAAGTAATATTGAACTGTTGTTCAAACGGTGTGATGGTTCCTTAGCGTCGACCCGCCCTTGCCTTGTTAGAATAGCAAGATACTGTGGGATGGATTCCATTCCCATCCGCGCTAAAGTTTATCAGTGCACGTCTGAAACCCGAATCTACTAAGCAAGTGGAAGTGCGTCTAGTCCCGGCTTTGGAGTCAAGTCGAACTCCCGAGTTCGAATTTATATCACAATGTTGGAGACCGTGAGAAGCGAAACGGCTTGGTGCCGATAGTGGTGTAAATGCGTAATGTTGAAAAGACAATCGAATACATGCATTATGTTTTTGAAACACAGACACAAGCTGTGAAGGAAAGCGAGAGAAGAAAAAAAAGAGATATTGAAAGAGACCTGTTGTTAGTGTCTCATTGCTTTATCAACAGCGCCCCCACGCTACCATTGACTGCGGTCATAATCTATTTTTGAAAAGGTTAGCAGTTGTCAAAGATAAAATCAAAACAGCAAAGAAGCTAAACTTACCTGTCCTCTAACGGCGTAATCACTACTTTTTAAAGACATTGCAAATTATATTTGTGATTATTCCTGCTAAACGTGCAACATGGTGCTTGGAGGGGTTTAGATCTTGCAAACTCTCGTGTGATACATAAATAACTCTTTTTTCTCTTTTGTGAAATTTCCTCGGATTTTAAAAAAAGAGAAATGCGAACATTTCCATAATGGAAGTATTATATAACCACTGAAAATAAACTCCATATATTGAGCTAACAGCATTAAACACCGCAAACAAATTGTCCTGTCACAGTCAATAATGTTGAAGTCCTGGCACTCATGTGAGATCCGGTCTAGGTATAATCACACAGAGTATGAAACAATTAGGAATGTTTGTATGCAAATAAATGCGTTTTCAAACACATTTCACTTGTAAGATTATATGCAAAATACTTTAGCTTCAGTGGGCAGATATACCACTTTGGATGTCTTCATTTCTTTAAGGTCACCGCTGCTGTTTTTTCTATGTAGGTTGAAATGTTATTTTCAAGATGATTACTCTCTATCCATCATAATTTGTGGTTACAATAAAATACATACGACCAGTTATAATTACGCAAAATATGTATGTATAAGTGATCAGAAATAAAAAGAAATAGTAATTTGAAAAATGATTCCATGTTGCGGTCTGAATACAAAGAATTAAGTATCACGATCGACTTATCAAAACGTTGCGTTATTTCAATAAATGACATGTATCCAACGTTTTATTCTTTGCCGTTAAGCAGCTGTAAAAGAAACATGTAAAACTAAAGCGTATGGCGTACCCTAATGAAATTGCCCAAAGCAGCAAATAATCCATGGCGAAATTGTTGAGTAAATAAATATCGTACGTCTATAATATCCGCAGTCCTCAGTGAACCAAATGCTTCAATATCCGTCCCACGAGATATAAAAAAATGCAATATGCACATTTTAATCGCACCTAACGTACAGCACTTTTTATTGCACTAACACAGCGTTTGAAATTAATTCCAAGTGATAAATTTTACATTATTAATGATGCACATTCACGGGTTTTCACTTTCCATAGCGGTGCAGTAATTTTAACATGAACAGCCACATGATTACAATGAACTTGTGAATTCATATTTCAAATAAAATTGTAAGATACTTTAAAATACAAGAATTTAAAGAAAATGTAAGTACAACCACATGTTGACGTGCGGTTTCTCTATGCAACCCGATGATGTACAAGACTGAGTAAATTAAAAAAATTAAACATGGATATTAGATTTCAAGAAAATCAAGCTAATTGCGTGTGTGTTTTCTGTTACGTAATTTTAGCAGTATGTAGGAAAAATGAAACACGTGCATGTGCCAGTTTTTGGTAATTATTCAGATCCACTTAATTTGTCAACAATTCTATATTTTCGATTTGTTTTTGTTTAGATTAACAACAATTGTTTCACCCAGAAACCTGTACGCTGAATGTTCTCTAAAATACTTACATCAACATTTAGTAATAAGATACAATTTGATGATTATCAAGACGTAAATACAAAGACAATCTTAAAACGGTATTCGACAATGTATAGGTCGCACATTAATTGTATTTAGTCGCTCCTAATCTTTATATATTAATTGACAAAGTTGCGTATAAAATTGTTTTAACGATGGCCGTCATCGCAACTAAAGTTAGTAGGAACGCGTTTGAAATACTGAACTATTTTAAAATAGTAAAAAAGTATTCTGAAGCGATCGGTTAAGAGGTGTTATTCAGCAAAATTTGATTTTTAAAACTTACAATTAAGTGTCGGCTTATAAGTAATTGCATCGTATTTGTAAAAAGAAAGATAAAACTTGCAACGCAATGATTTGCCTTCTTGATCATTGGTTGTTTCCTAAGCGCGTTGCCTCTGACAGAATAAATAACAGGTTGATTCCTTTGATTAATATGTTGATTTCAGATATTGCATTGTCCTTCACTGGTTACCTATCTAGTATAGCATGAACTTCCGCTTTTAGTCTGGTTTCCATGTCTTTATCATCCGTTTCAAGGCAATTGCGGTGAAGCCTGGCCAGTAAGGTTTACAGTACACGAGAACTGAGAACCCCAGGCACCATTCACACATCCTTTAAACCTCCAGCGATCTTCACCTTCACCCTATCTAACCCGGGAACATCAATTTTGACCTAAGCATGTCGAACCGAAATTTCCACCTCGACTTAACGAATCAATTTCTAACATATCCCACCAAGTAAGCGGACTAACAAGCAAAATTATTTTTGAGTAGTCATATATATATGGTTTATACTTAGAACGTTTTTGTTGATGGGGAAATGCAGTTAACCAACGAAACGTGTACTATGGAAAACCGTATTTAGAAAGAGAACATAAAGTAGGAAAAATCTCAGTTGTGCAGGTTGCATTTTGAGATCATTCGGATTCAACTTGACAGCAACAGACATGCAAAATATTACCAGTCCGGTCTGAGAATTGCCAAACGACTGGAAATTGACTTAGCAGAACCAAAAAGTTTAGTTGAGTTGTAAACTTGCTTTTTTTAAAAAAAAAATTAAAGACTTCGTTCAAAATTTGACTGTAAAAATCACAACTTCGCTCTAGATATACTTCCAGTTATAAATACAATGTATCAATAATATAGATATTGTCCTTGGTTTTTGGAGTAGCTCAATTGTTTCGATATTCTGCATTTTCAAAGTAGGGGCTCTGGGAAAGAAATGAATACGTTTGAAGCAATGAACTATTTCAAAATTATAAAACGCATTCCGAATCGATCAGTTAAGGGACATTATTGGGGAATATCTGATCCTAAAGCAACTTGTAACTAAGGGCTAGAGCCTCGTTTTTAAAATGGACTGTAATCTTCCAGACTTCGCTGTTGCCAGACCTAAATGTTTTAGTATAAGGGTAATTGCAGTTCTGGTGTCGTGTATTCATATTGGTTATCCGCTCAATCACAGCCCAGCATTTTCGAGAACTGAAATACTCTCGCGATCCGTTCCCTCTCCCTATCCGACG